>NC_081420.1:8486180-8786180 GCF_949786415.1 Peromyscus eremicus | reverse complement strand
ATAAAAAGAGGCACAGTGTCCTCACCTCCTAGATCAGAGGACAGGAGCAGCAGCAGGAATTTCCTGTTGTTAAAATTGAGCTATTCATGTTAAATACCCCAAGTCAGTTAGACCTAGGTAGCTACTGAGGAGCTTTGGTTGGCTGTGACCAGTGTGCTCTCTCTGAGCTTCCTAGGACAGTGCAAAGTTCTATAGTGTAAATTGAAATACAAATAATTGCTTTGTACACAAAACAATGTAATGATGGTGCTAATCTCATGGTATAAATAAGCACTGCCAAGGGTTGAGGGAGTGGTGACGTGAGAAACCTGGGTCCCCTCTGGGAAGGTAACTTATATAGGTTCCTTTCAGCTCTTTGAGAGAGAGGTGGCAGGCAGAGCATCATTGATGCCTGCCAACCCGACCCTGGAATGTTCAGTACAATCTGGAGGTGGAAGAGATGTTCCCATATCCAGATGATGGCCGCTGAGTTTCCCAGGGCTAGAGGTCACCTTGTCCATAGCCTTTATCCCACCCTGCCTAGGACAGGTTAAAAGAGAACTATGGGTATGGGGTGTCCATTACCTTCTGCTTCTCTACCTCTTCCCCTCGTGGCAGCATCTCAGTTGCTTGTGAATAAGGGCAATGTTTCTTAAGAAAGTTGGAAGAGCTTATTTTATTTAGACAACAACAACCTCAAAAGAGATGCTTCCTTACCAACATAAGCAACATATTAAACTCTTTTGTGGTCCTTCCCCTAGAGCAGCCTTCCTGTGACTTTAAGAACACCTAACTATAAGGGGCTCCAGGAGTAAGTAGCTTGTGGGAGCTTTTAGCACAGCTACACAGCTCCAGGGTGTGGTGGTCCGCCTTATGTATGTAGGTGAGTGTGGAGGTTGGGTGGGCACAGCACCTAGGAGCTCATGGAAAAGCAGCTGCTTAGGTCTTGGCGAAGAAAGCTGACCAGAGAGCTCTATTTTTTAAATGGGGAAAAGGGTTCAGCCAAGGTCCATCACTGTGTTCTCACCCCCAACAGATTGTCAGCTCAAAGTGAACCTCCTAGTAAAAAAGAAGGGAACCCTGTCTAGGAGTCCCCATAAACATGTACTGTAATTCTTTGTATATAGAAAAATTACTGTAAAGTAAAGTTTAACTTTACTCTTATGGCCCTTTGCCCTGTGTTTTTATTGTCTCTGGGGAGATGTAGCTTAAGACAGAGGACTGTGGTTTGGGATAAGAGCAGGAAGCCAACATGAGCCCTTCAAGCACGTGAAGACTTCGTGGCTGGTGTTAGTTTCAGTCTCCTCCTCAGGAATCCTCTCCCTGTCAAGGGTTTGTTTTTGTTTTGTTTTTCAGCGTAGCCCTTGGCTGTATTGGAACTCAATCTGCAGACAAGGCTGGCCTCAAACTCAAGCCTCTGCCTCCCAATTGCTGGGATTAAAGGCGTATGCCAACACCACACTCAAGGGTGTTTTGAGGAATTATTTTAAAGAGAAATGAAACCAATGCGTTGGGTTTTGTTTTTGAGACAAAGTCTCACTATGCAGTCCAGGCTAAACTCAAAATAGTCTTCCTCCTGCCTCAGCTGCCCAGTTGCTTGGAAGACAGGAATGTACTATTACACCTGGTGCCAGAATGCCTTCTGGGCAGGAATGGGACCAGGTTGGTCATTCTGAAATCTTCAAAGGCAAAGGGGCCCCTAGCTGGGGCCACACCCTCATAGTAACAACTGGAACGGACTGCAATACACTTCCTTCTGTTTAAACAGGAAGTGTTAGCCCTTTTTACATTTAACATCTAGGTTTTCAGTGTATTTCTGATCCTGAACAAAGTAGCAGTTGTCTCAATTTTCTTTTTCTCTTTATTTACTTAGAGGTTTGTTTTTTTTTTTTGTTTTTTTGTTTTTTTTTTTTGTGGGGTGGGGGTACACTATGTAGCTCTGTTGGCCTAGAACTCAGAGGCCCACCTGCTCCTGCCTCCTGAGTGCTGGGATTAAAGACAGGCCACCACTCTGTCTTCAAGTCCTTTTGGTTTGGTTTTTTTTTAAATGGTGTGTGTGTGTGGGTTTTTTGTTTTTCAAAACAAGGTTTCTCTGTGTAGCGCTGGCCGTCCTGGAAATCAATTTGTAGACCAGGCTGGGCCTCAAACTCAAAGATTCACCTGACTGCCTCCCTAGTGCTGGGATTAAAGGCAAGCGCCATCACGTCCCAGTTTCAAGTCCTTTTTCTAAATTAGAAGCTAAATTGGATCCATAAGGCCTTTTTGACTTGCGGAACTATAGATTGCCTCTTGTTAAGTTCATTACAGGGTGTTCCTGGGAAGCTTAGGACTGAGTCACAGCCCTGAGCCACAGGTCTAGACATGCTACCCGAAGTAGAGCTGGCCAAACCACTTGTCTTGAGGTTGGTAATGGCTGAGGCTTTCATCTGTTGAGTACAACTTAGGTGCTTTCCTTGCTCTTCTCATGAGCTTTGTACTCCTCAATCCCAGCCTCTAAACCTATCTTCATCCCCATAAAAGAAAATAACTGCGGTATCATTCAGTGGTAAAGGTCTTGCTGGTATTAGAAGCCTTGGGGGTTTGCTCTACATGCACATGTATGTGCAAGCGCACATGGACGTGGGGGCATGAGGGCCCATTGCTTCTCCATGATTTCAGTGACTAGTTACTTGGTTTCCATATGGTAAGTCTTCTGGAAAGTGAGGCCAGGCAAGTGGCCCCAGGAACAACTAGGTGTTCTGACAGCCAGTGCACACCGAAGGGAAGGGGCTGTGAGTCACAGTGCATCCATTTTATTTACAGTTCAGAAGCTACTTAAATAATCTGTGTACAGAAGTTCTGTCCAGGACAGAAGCCTGGGATTAAAATCAGCCCTTATCCCTCTTCATGCCCACAGTCTGCCCAACACTGCCTCTGTTCCATGGGCCAGCACAGGCAGGTGCCAACTCTGCTGCCATGGGCACCTGGAGTAGCTCAGACACTTGACCACGCCAGCCCAGACAAGGATTGGGTCCAGCCCCTCTGGGGAATTCATTTAATTCTCCCAGGCCAGATGAATGGTGACTCAGTGATGACAACAGCTGTAGAAGTAAGGGTTTGCCTTCTGGCTCAGATCCACACCTTTGTCCTCTGTCAAAGAGAGAGGTGGCTGCTTAGCACCACTATGGTGGGTGATCAGATAAGTCACCAACAGGGCTAGAGACCATGAGCCTAGAGGAAATTTTAGAGGGTAGGGAAGTACACACCTGTCATCACCTGGAATGCGGCCACACTGACGTAATCCTCTGCCACTTTCTGGAAGAGCTCGTCTGGCAAGCAAAGATCAGTGAGGTCCTGGAGCCAGAAGCCCCAGAACTCCCAGTGACCCAGCCCTCTGAACCTTTCTTCCTTCAGTGTCCTGCCTGCTCCTTTAACAGGCCCCAAGACAACACTCACCCACACTCTGGCCTGTCTTGCTGGATGTTTCAAAGAGCTGGGCTTTGATATCTGCAAAGAGAAGTGACTGAATCAGACCTAAATATAGCTAACAGTTCAGCTTCCAGGATCCCACAGGTTCAAGAAGGCCAGAAAGCAGCCAAGGCTGTCGGTCTTCTGTCCTTGTAATCCATCCACTCAGGCAGGTATTGCCCGCCCCCTGACCCCCCCCCTCCTCAAAGGCTTTAGAACAGCTACTCTCTGCATAGTCTTGGACGTCATGGAAGTCTACACGACGACGACGCCTGTCTTCCTCCAGCAGGTCACTCTTAGTGCCACACAGGTAGATTTGACAGCCCTACAGCAGAGGACAAGGCTGAGGTTATTTTCACAGAATGACCGAGTCCCTGTCGCTGATCTGTGAGATGTGGCCACCTACCTCTTCTAAACTGCGTAGCTCCTTCACCCAGAACTTCGCTCTCTCAAAGCTGCTGCTGTCAGTGAGGTCTTGGTAGGGTCAGACAGGAGACACAACCAAGGATCAGTGGATTCCCTCTGATGCTGGCCTGTAACCCAACCCTTACTTGAACAGGACAGAATCCAACCCCTTACCATAACAGACAATGGCAGCTTTGGCACCCCGGTAATAGATTCTGCTCATGGCTTCGTAGCGCTCAGATCCTGCTGTGTCCTGTGGGGTGAAGGGAGTTAATGAGCTCCTTAATAAGACTACGAATTAAGCCCGCGTCTTCCAGACCCCCTTTTTTTTAGGTAAGTGAATGGGTGTGGGGAAGGAAAAACGACCTCTATGAGGCTCCAGTTGGCTAGTTTAAGAGGCAAGATATTAAATGTCGGGGATGGTTTTGCTCAAGACTATATCCCGCGGGGACCTACCCAAATGCCCAGAGTCACCGTCCGGTCTCCAACGCACATCACCTTGGCCACGAAGGCAGCCCCGATGGTCTGCAACCAGGGAAGAGATAAGAGTCGAATGCAGGCCAGCCCCCTTCTTCCCATGCCTGGTCCGGAGGGGTACACTCACGTTCTGATAGGGGCCCACTAAGAAGCGGTCGTGCACGTATCGTTCCACTAGGCTCGTCTTGCCCACGTATTCCTTGCCGAGCATAACCACCTTGACGTCCACGCGCTGCCCGCTCATGCTCCCGGAGCCGCCTCACCCACGTCAGGGTCTGCGCGGCCCAGGCAGAGTCCAAGCCTCAGACACTAACCCCAAGGGCCTCGCACCTCGCAGGCCCCCGGCGCCTCGGGCCGGGGCGCTCCGTCCCTTGCAAAGCCGCGGCGCGGGGACGCGGACAGCGCCCTCCACCGCGCCGCCGGGCCCTACGCCGCTCACCCGCGCGACTGCTACTGCAACTGCGGCTCCGCTGCGCCGGGGTTACCGACAGAAACCGGGGTCCCCGCAGCTAACTTCAACCGGCACCTCCGGGACTGGACGACAAGAGGCGGGACGTCCGGTCACGTGACGCGAGCGCCGGAAGTGGCCGATCCTCCGCGGCCGGCGCCGGAAGCGTCGCGCAATCTTATAGTCCCTCATGGCGGCGGTAGGGACCTGGGCGCGGCGCGGCGGCGACTGAACTGCGAGCCTGGCGGGCGTGCACCGACATACATGCCCCCCCACCCCCGGGCTCTTCACCCTGATGCTGCACGGGTGCTGAGCCCGCCCGGGTCGGGACGATGGTGAAGTATTTCCTGGGCCAGAGCGTGCTCCGAAGTTCCTGGGACCAAGTGTTCGCTGCCTTCTGGCAACGGTACCCGAATCCCTATAGGTATGTGGCGGTGGGTAGAGCGAACTGCCCTCCTTTCTCCGTTTGGAGATCGGAGTGTAGGCTGTCCTTGAGTATTGGGGCCAGGAAAGACTGGACAGCCAATCCGACGTAGGGTATCTCTGAAACTGTGGCCACAGTTAGGGCACAAAGTCCTTACTAAGATTAGGACCAGCCCAAGCCTGCGAGGTCCTCGAAGAAGACTGACCAGTTTACGATTTATGTGAGGCTCTAGATTTCTAATTTGTGATCTCAAGGGGGTGAGACAGGAAGAGGCGGCGGTATGGGAGTTATCTTGGGGTTGGAAATCCTGGCGATGGCCTGCTCACCTGCAGGTAGCGCTCTCTAGTGGTACAAATCTTGAGAGATTGAAAAGCCTCAGAAACCAGGTCAGGGAGGGGGAGGGAATTGGAATTTGCCCCCGGGGATAGGTTCAGTATACTCTTCACTCTGAACCCGAGTACAGTGCGCTCTGCCAGATTACAGGAAGCCATGAACTGGAGTTTCCAAATGGAAACCTGTAGTAGACAGCTTCTCAGGAGTAGACTTCTGAGAATCATCTTTATTTTAACACCTGCAGCAAACATGTCTTAACGGAAGACATAGTGCACCGGGAGGTCACCCCCGACCAGAAGCTGCTGTCCCGGAGACTCCTGACCAAGACCAACAGGATGCCACGTTGGGCAGAGCGACTGTTTCCTGCCAACGTTGCTCACTCGGTGTACATCCTGGAGGACTCTATCGTGGACCCACAGAATCAGACCATGACCACCTTCACCTGGAACATCAACCATGCCCGGCTGATGGTGAGACCACCTTTGGTCCCTCAAAATAGTTGCCCTTCAGATCTCAGAGTTGTGGAAACTACTGTGGTCTGAAGCAAGTTTAGAATATTAATGAGCAAAGTCTAGAGTTATACCCTCAGATTGTCCCCTTTTCGGTTGGTCAGCCTTTCCGTGCCTGTCCCTTGGATCTCAGATGGTGGGGGAAACCACCTCTTTTCAGAACTTGTTTCAAGTGCTGTGCACAAAACACTTGGTTGGTGTGTGACATACATACATATAGGGTGGGCTTTCAGGAATGATGGGGGAGGGGAGGAGGCAGTGACTTGACAGGTAACCAGCACAGTGGTATGTTTGTGACGACTATCTGTGCTCTTCAGGAAGTTGCCACTCACTTTGATAATAAAAGCTGTGATTATTATCAGATGGTTTTGTGTGTGTGTAGAATATGAGGAAGCAGAAGGCCTAGAAACACTGCACATGTCTAGATCTATAGGCCCTAAGCAAAACCCAGGATCAGGCTAGAATACTGGCTGATCCCAAGAGACTGTGTTCTACTTTTAAGGGTCAACAGAGAAGTTGTAGAGGCAGAATGCCTTTTTTTTCTTTTTTTTCTTTTTTTTTTTTCTCTCGAGACAGGGTTTCTCTGTGTAGCTTTGTGCCTTTCCTGGATCTCGCTCTGTAGACCAGGCTGGCCTCAAACTCACAGAGATCCACCTGCCTCTGCCTCCTGAGTGCTGGGATTAAAGGCGTGAGCCACCACCACCCGGCTGAATGGCTTTTCTTCGGGCCTAGGGATACATAATAGAAAGAACTTTCTTTTCATTGCTTTCCCCTTGTGAACGAGGCAAGGATCACCCAGTGTCGTGTGCAGGAATGTGGTACTGGCTGGGGCGGCACTGTAGAGACAGGTCTGAGTCTGTGGAAGTGGGCAAAGCAAAGGCTGATTTCCTGTGCAGGTGGTGGAGGAGCGCTGTGTTTACTGTGTGAACCCCGACAACAGCGGCTGGACCGAAATCCGTCGGGAAGCCTGGGTCTCCTCTAGCTTATTTGGCGTCTCTAGAGCTGTCCAGGTAAGAGATTTAGGGGTTGGGCCAGGCTGGGATCTGGGTCATTGAGCAGCTCTCCCATGTTCTTCCTTCTCCTGCCAGGAGTTTGGTCTTGCCCGGTTCAAAAGCAATGTGACCAAGACAATGAAGGGCTTTGAGTACATCTTGGCCAAGCTACAAGGTGAGAGCCCTGGACACTTCGTGGGGGACTAAGGGACCCTCACTGGCAGTGGCTAGGATGATCCTACCTCAACTTGACCAGTGAGGTATTGTGCCAGTCACTGCCCAGATCTGAGCCCGAGGCTCTTGTATGTGCCTGGAAGGGTGGGGGGTCAGGAAACAGGACACTATTCCATTCCTAAGAAGCCTGGCTCATAAACAGTGACTGCCATGGTTGAGGAGGGATTGAATGGGTCTTCTGGCCGTCATCTGAAGCCAGCCTCCTGTCATTTGCCACAGGTGAGGCCCCTTCCAAAACACTTGTTGAGACAGCCAAAGAAGCCAAAGAGAAAGCCAAGGAGACAGCACTGGCAGCTACAGAGAAGGCCAAGGACCTGGCCAACAAGGCCGCCACCAAGCAGCAGCAGCAGCAGCTGGTGTAGCTCCCTCTCCTTCTCAGTGTACTTGATTATTAAAAATCCACCTCCAGCCCTCTCTGCTGTCTGGGTGGTGGGGTAGGGCAGTGTCCTGGTCCGCGTCTGCAGTACACCTGGCTCAGTGTCTCCTGAGCCCAGCCTCCTTTTACCCCAGGGCAGAAAGGGTCAAAGCAGTGTGCAGGTGAAGTGGTCATACATGATAGACTGTACGCTCCACGAGGGCAGGCCTCCTTGTTTTATTCTCTAAACAATATTTAGCACATAACAGGCACTCAATAAACACTTGATTGGCCCCAGTTCCGGAGTCAGATAGCTTTGGTTTGGATCTGGACCTCCCTCAAGTCACATCGCTGCTTGGGCTCCACAAGCAGCAGCGGCTGCACTGTGTTGGGGGTGCACTGCCCAGCACAGGACCATGTTTGACAGCTACTGATCTTATCTCCTCTTTTCCAGTGGTGGCTGGGACTTCCTCCATCTCATCAGGCAAAACCATGGACGGGAACTCACAAAAGAGGATTTTAATGAAAATACTTTGCAGTATATGTGGGGCAGAGAGAGGCCTGGGGCTTTTCCCAGGAACAAGAGGTCTACAGGCTTCCTGTCCCGTGGTGGGCAGCAAAGCAGAGCCAAAGGCTACTTAAAATGCCCTGGGGAATGGGGAGGGTGGCCGGGGCTCAAGCTATGCAGCTGAGTCCAGAGAGCCCTGTGCCCACACAAGGCTCTCTATGGCCTCCTCCAACAGTGGCTCCAAGCAGACCTTGGGACTTGTGTGGGGCCACTGCCTGGCAGGCTCAGTCCAGAGGGAGTAAAGGGTGCTCTGGGCAGCCCCCCCGTCATAGCCAGGTACTGGTGCTGTGTGAGTAGCTGAGGCCCTGGCCAGGGCTGAAGCTCTGAAGAAGCTCATTCTCAGTCCCGAACACCAGGCTCTCCACGTCCACCTCCACATCCTCTGCAGGGAGAAACACATCAGGAGCCCCGCCCACATGCCCGCCCGGCACCCAGCCCTGCCCCCTGTGGGGCACTCACCTTGGTCCGAGTCTGAGCGCTCAGAGGACAGAACGGAAGAGTCCAGGCTGTCTGCTCGCAGCCGTTCCCGCTCTCCAGCCCCCGGCAGCCCCTGGAGCTGTTCCAACTGCTGCTGCAGACTCTGCTGTTTGCTGCGAAGCTTCTCCTTGAGCCGCTGGGCCTGCTGCTCCTGCTCTTCCAGCTTCTGCAGAACCCCCAGGGCAGGGACTGGGTCAGCTGCCTGGGGCCTGGCCTCTCTATGGCCACCAGGGCCTTGGTCTATGCTAGACAGGCAGCCACATAAACGGACCCAAGATGGTTCACATCCTCCAGGAGCCCACTACCTCCTGCCTTTCTATCTACATAGATCTGTGTGGATGGCAAGGTACCCCAATTTCAAATGCCTCTCGGCATAGTCACATAACAAGGTGGAATACAATGTCAGTACAAACTCACAGACTGGCATCCTAACCGGCAAATCTGGTAACAGAGCCACCTAACTGTAGCCACGATGCTGAACATGGTCACGGCACTGTCCGACCAACCCCTCCATTTATATGGTGGAAAGCTAGACTTCTCATGTCAAGTGTACTTGGAAGCACTACCACCTAATTAAATTATTGGACTACAGGCTAGAAGCTACTGGTTCACTAGGTGAGCAGCTCCGTGGTAAGGTGTTTGCCTAGCACGTGCAAGGCCCTGGGTTTGATCCTTCTCCCACACAAATAACTTTGTTTTTTTAAAAGAAGAGAATAAGCCAGAACATTCAAGACAAGGTACTGAAGGATGTGTGTCCTCACTTAGACTAAGATGTGGGGTTTGGTTACTACCAAGGCAGAGGACCCTGGGAAGCTTGCAGAGTCCATCTTTGTCTGTGGTAGGCAGAGAGAGAACCCTAAAAAGATGTTATGGGGCTGTGTGGAGCCCAAAAACTCAAGGCCTGCATTAGGGAGAGGCTTGAGTTCCCTAGGTGCTGAGGCTGCCCTGTCAGAGTTTCCAGCTGGAGATGGACCTCAGTAGATCTACATGCAGAGTAGAACAGGCCAGAAGGGAAGCCTAGGAGCTGCTGCCCAGGAACGGCTGCTGCCCAGGAACGGCTGCTGCCCAGGTCTTGCCATGTGGCACCTGACACCTGAGTAGCACATTTCATCTACCTGAAAATGAGGTCAGAGGAACTCCAGGGAGAAACCAGAGCCCATGTGACAACCAGAACCATGAAAGTGACAGCGTGCACCTCTGTGACAGTGCAAATACATCCCACAGCCACGGTTGATTTGCTGATGGCACAGATTGTCGTGGCCCTTGACTAGAGCCTGACAGCAGTGCTTATAACGGTCTGTTGATAAGGCAGGCCTGGCATTATCTTGGTCCAGAGTCTGCCTCTCACCTGTCGTACCTTCCTTCAGTCTGACTGTGTCTCTGTTTGCTCTCATCAAATGGGCCCAGAAGGCAGGAAAAATTCTCTTTTGTTTCCAAGGCAGCTTCTAAAATGCCCACATGGCTGGCACAGCCTGGGCCTTGGCATCTGCATACCCACTCCTGTCCGCCAGGGGGCCTGCAATCCCACCCAAGCAGTAACAGGGCCAGGTGGGACCAGTTAGCGGTTCACCTCGGCCCTTTGCTTCCGGGCCTCCAGCCACCTTCATGGTACCAGCGGAACCCAAACCCAGTAAGCCCGGAAGGTGGGAGGAGAGGGCACCAGCCCTCTCCAGTCCACCAAACGGTTTACAACAGACTATTTTCAACAGCCATATACACTCAGCGGAACTGAAGAGGAAACACTTTTGGAAGATCTAACAGCTAGGACCTAAGTAATACCATAACAAAAGGAATGTTTACAAGGCCTCAGAACAGCCCAGTTTCTGCCTTCTTCCCATTCGATAGATTTGGAAACTAAAAGCATGGAGGATTGTCTCAAGTCACACAGGATGGGGGCAGGTCTCCAAGCTCCAGCCAGGCCCTCCACACCACATTATCCCACGATCTAAGAAGGATACTGGGGAGACAGCACCTTACCTGGATATGCATCCTGGCCCGGCGCAGCAGGCTCAGTGTGGTATATCGGGTACAGTCAACCCCCAGGGGCATCTGCTGCCTCAGCTGCTCCAGGCACCGCTTAAGCTGGGCCCTCCTGCAGGTAAAGGGTCTGGAGGGCAGTGCCAGCCCCACCTCACCAGGCAGAAGGATGGCAAGGGAGGAAAGGTCTGAGAGAAATGGTCTTTGGGACCTGGTCCTGTCAGGGCCAGGTTGGCACTCACCTGCGTTTCTCCAATTCATTGTGCACAGACCTGCCAATGCCAAAAGGAGACGAAGTGAGGGGCAGCTGGCACTGACCTAACCCTCAGTTCCAGGCTATTGGGTGGCAGCTCAAAGTTCACTACAGAGATCTGTGAGGTGAGGGCTCATCTAGGTACCAAAACCCTAGGCAGTGACAAGACACATACACCAGAGGGTACAGGACACCTGCCCAGGTAGTTGTAGGGTCTCCCCTGACAGCCAAGCAAGACGGGGTCCCTGGACAGATGTGACACCTGATCCAAAAACAAGTCTGCCAGAGAAGTCAGCCAAGGAGAAAACATTTAACAGGAACTGCACATGCAAAAGGACAAAAACGCAGAAGTCTGTAGGAGTGTGAGTGGAAGGGGGACTCAGAACTATCTTGTTACAGTTCCTGGCACATCAAAGATGCTCTGGGAGTCTGTGAGTAGACACACACACACACACACACACACACACACACACACACACACACACACACACACACACGTCTGGAGAGAGCAGATGGAGTAGGGTACCTGGCCCAGAAGGGCAAACAGAAGAAAGTGAGAAGAGGATTAAATGGGCCAGCTGAGGATTAGCGCCCCTCCTCACACTGCCCCATCCCTGCTCACCGCCCACTGTTCAGCGCGCCAGGAGTTTGCAGGGGTCGCTTCCTCCTCCTGTAGACAGCCCGGGAGCTGTAGTGCGGACACAAGGACGCGTAGCCGTGCTCCGCCTCTGCCAGAGAGAGGACGCAGCTCGTCAGCCAGAGCCCCTGGCACGGCGTGATCAAGGAAAGGCTTTTGGCGCCAGAACCCTTTCTTCAATCACTCCCTGCTCTGCCGCCCGCGTACTCCTGTGGATGTGCGGGCGGCAGCGCGCCAGCTGCCCTCAAGCCGTGCTCTGTCCAAGTTGGGAGCCAAATCCTGCCCGCGCGCGCGGGGTCTGTCCTCACCTCTCTCGCGCCTCTCCAGGAACTCCGCCGCCTGCAGCAGGACCTGGATGTTGCTGGCCACGGGTTCCATGTCGGCGACAGCCGGCGTCGAGCGGGCCGGGGATGCTGGCCCTGGCAGCCGCGGAACAACTTTTGTTTCAATGTAACTGACACGGTGCCACAAACATAGGGCCCGCCCCGCCCCCGGCCGCCCCGCCCTGGCCCCGCCCCTGGGAACCGCGGCCGCCCCGCCCTGCCCCGCCCGTCCCGCCTCTTCCCGCCCAGTCTATCTCAGTCCGCAGCTCCTGCCCCTGGTGACAAGCGCTCAGCCGGGGCGGACAGCCTGGACACCGGGCGCTGCGAGCTGCCCACGCTGCTGCCACCCGCAGTCGCGCGGGCCTGGGTTGCACGTGCGCGCGGGCGCGGCCACATCCTCGGGGCGGGCCGCGAGCCTCCGAGACAGGGTTGGCTGGCGCGCGGCCCCGCCCTCTCCCGCCGCGGGGCCCGGCTCGGGCGGGAAAAGCCGCAGGTTTCAAATTTGAAAACCCGGACGATGAGGGCGGGGGCGAGCGGAGAAGGATGGCGATGCGCACGCGCCTGCGGAGGGGCGCGGGCGCAGGACACGGTGCGGTCTGTCCCGCATCTGCCCCTCGTGGGTCCTCGCGGGGCTTCAGCTTCCACCGTTGACTCGAATGAGAATCTCTCCTGTCTCTCCCGTCATTTGCTGGGACGCTAATGTCATCGTGAGTACGTCGGTAGGTAACAGCTTCCCAAGCCAGGGCACGAAACACAGCATCTGGCCCGGATTCTGGAGTGACGGGATCGGGTTCTTCTCCCGTCACTGCTAAGTGTGACAACTCGGGGACCCTGATACAGCGTTGCGGAGGGGTCAGAGCTAATGCCTGTGTAGTGCTCAGGAAGCAAGCAGCCCTCTCTCATTAGGGCCATTGCAACCCAACAGCCCGCTCCTGGGAGGCCCATCGAGAACAAGCCTGCCAGCCTCGTGGAGAAGGCTGCTGGAACAATACCACCAGCGGTAGCCACACCTAGTCAGGAAGGGTGGAGCATTCTGAGTCCCCTAGAGCAGAGAGGGGAGACTATGAAAAGATGGCCTAGGCAAAGACAGGCACCTGCCAATCAGGCCCCTTCTGAAGAGGCTTTCTGAAGGGTCACTGCCAGAGAAACCAACTGTTAGCTAAGAATTGCTGCTGCTAAACAGTTTGTAGATTGAAACAAAACCTTTGTAGCTATGGAGAAGAGCTGCCCAGACACAGGACAGGTGGATGGCCCCTAAAACTCCCATCAGCAATCAGCCTCGTAAAGCTTGAGGATGAAATCCTTTTGGAAGAGAGTGACGTAGGGTGTCATGTCCAACAATCAAGCTTCAAACTCACTGTGTAGCCAGAGATGACAACGTCCTGATATTCCTTCCACTCCCAAATACTGGGGTTACAGGTGAGCAGCATATAACCAATCAGTGTCTAATTTTATTTGTCTAAGACAGCACACACACAGTGCAGGCACAAACTTCATCATACATCTGGCACCCAGGCGGACTCAGAGCAGAATGGACACAGAAAGGCTCTCCAAGAAAAGGTCCAGCAGAGGGAAGGTCTGGTGATGTAAGCAGGGCCCGCACTGCCTGAACTGAGCGGCCACTTCATCCTCTGAGCTGTGGGGAGCAGCTGGCCCAATGGTGGTAGAAGTCAGCCTAGCCTGAGGCATCCCATGAATACGGGTCGGGGCCATCAGTCAGCAGCAGACAGACAGAACACTTCTGGGAAAGGGCAAGGTGCTTGGGGGCCCCTGTGAGAAAATGCTCCAGCAAACGCTTTGCAGGCCCAGGCCCAACAGAAGCCCCAGTATTGTGCTCCATCAGCAGAAAGAGTACTGTCCCTAGATCCCCTGGGTGCTGTGCTGCCTGGGGGGATCCACAGCCCTGTCAGTTACAGAAATTGGGGTGGGTTTACCTTGTTGCAATTTGTCAGGTACTAGAGTCCAAGATGGACTTGTGCCTTGGATGAGAAGTAAGACAGGGGTTCCCAAGGGAGGCAGCCTTCCATCCCACCCTACAGATAGTTCAGGGGATAGTCCTGCCCCAAACCCTGCACAGTCCTCTCTGCAGGTGGGAAGAGTTAGAGACCAGGGTGTGGGGACCTGGCTCAGACACTGGACTCCCTCCCTCTCAGCCTTCCCTTGCTGCAGAGCACCCTTCCCTAGCAGAAGTGATGCCCTGCTAAAGCCTGTGATAGGTCCAACAACGTTCAGGTCCAAGCTGGAGCTGGGCAGTGCCCCTTCCGCTGCCTCCTCAGCAGGGCCCACCCTTGCCCACTCCCTGCCTCTACCAACTGCACTCAAATACCACCTCCTCCAGGAAGTCTGCAGGCTTCTTCTACCAGACCGTGGCCCAGTAGCAGTGGAAAACAGTACTGAGAAACTCAAGCGGGGCTGGTGAGACAGACAGTGGCAGCCAGCTCAGAGGCCACCTGGGAATGTCACCCAGGCTGTCAGAGCACAGTGGCACCTTATGTGGCTTCTTACTTCTTTCAGGTGGACTTTTATTAGTATTTTTTCATGTGGATGAGCATTTTGCCTGCACATGTGTGTGTGTGTGTGTGTGTGTGTGTGTGTGTGTGTGTGTGTCTGGTGCCCTGGATGCCAAAAGAGTGAGTCTTGGAACTAGAGACACAGATGGTTGTGAACCACCATATGGGTGCTGGGAATCCAACCGAGATCAGATTCTGGAAGCGCATCCAGTACTCTTAACTGCTGCTCTGTCTAGAGACAGGGCAAACTGGACCCCAAGAGACGAGCATCTTCTTGCGGAGGAAGCATGGCAGAGGGCAGAAGTCTCACTGCAGACACCTGGAAAGGTCAATGGGAAGGTCATTCTGCCCTGTAGCTGCCTCACCCTGCAGCCAACTTTAGGCCCTTGAATCGCCAAGTGTGGGCACCTGGGCTGGGCTGTGTGGAAAGGAAAGACTTGCTCAGCTTTCTTAACCTTTTCTTGAGCTGCTCTAGAATGTAGGCAAAACCTGAAAGAAAAAAAAAGTGACTCCCAGCTTGCTTTGAGGGAGCAGCTGCCAGAAATTCAAGAGGAGACAGTGTGGTGGTCTGAATGAGAATGGCCCCATAGGCTCGTACATTTGAAAGTTTGGTGGTGGAACTGTTTAGGAAAGATTTGGAGGCGTGGCCTTGGAGGACATGTATCACTGGGGGCGGTTTTGAGTTTTCAGATTCCCCAGCCAGCTAGCTCTGCCTCATGTTTGTGGATCAAGAAAAAAGCTCTCAGCTGCTGCTCCAGCGCCATGGCTGTCTGCTGCCATGCTTCCCGCCGTGGTGGTCATGGACTTTATATTTCTGAAACTGTAATCCCCAAATAAGTGCTTTTTTCTTAGTGAGACAGTGTCTCACCATATCATAGTCTTAGCTGGTCTGGAATTCACTATGTAGACTAGGCTGATCTTGAACTTACAGAGATCCTCCTACCTCTGGCTCCCGAGTGCTGATTAAAGCTATGTGCCACCACACCTGGCAGTACACTTGCGTCTGTAAGTTGCCTTGGTCATGGTGTCCTGTCACAATTGGAAGGTAACCAAGCCGGGCAGCTCAGGGGAAAGGCCTGTCTCTGTAGGAAGGCTTCCTTGGGTGTGGTGCCCTGATGGGCTTTGGCGTTTGTCTGGAACCCACATGGTCCTTGCTCTTCCTTAGCGCTTTCAAGAGTATCTGTGGATGGTCTGTCTCAAGGCATTGTCACTGTATGTCACCTTGGAGGGAGGGGGCAGGAGTGGCAGACAGCAGCGTCTCCCTTAGCTGGATTGTCTGATGGATGACCACTCTGCCTTTACAAGTGCCCCCTCCACAGACATGTCCCTTTTCCAACACAGGCTCCCCCATGTCCCTGTCGCATGTGCAGATGTTTCTGCTGGCCTTGCAGAGGACACTGGGCTCTGGAGGTCCCCGAGCTGACTGGAAGAGGGGAAGAAAATGCCAAGAGCGTTTGCTCAGGGTAGGAGGCTTGCTTAAGTTCAGGGCACTGCACACTCAGTCCTTGAGGGACCCTCTGCCTCTGTGTCAGAGTTTCATGTATTTACTGGGCTTTTTGTTTGTTTGTTTTTGAGACAAGATCTCACTCTATAACCCTGGCTGCCTGGAACTTAAGAGAAACCTGCCTGTCGGCCTCTGCGTCTACATGGACTACCAACCTGATTGGTCTAGTTACTGGTTTCTAAAGGAAACTTGTTTTCCCAGCCTTGTGCCTCTATCACAGTGGTTCTCAACCTTCCTAATGCTGCAACCCTTAGTGTAGTTCTTCATGGTGTGGTTGCCACAACCGTAAAATTATTTCATTGCTGCTTCATAACTGTAATTTTGCTACTGTTATGTTTTTTGTTTTGTTTTGTTTTTGTTTTTGTTTTTGTTTTTTCGAGACAGGGTTTCTCTGTGTAGTTTTGGTGCCTGTCCTGGAACTCTCTCTCTAGATCAGGCTGTCTTTGAACTCACAGAGATCCACCTGCCTCTGCCTCCCAAGTGCTGGGATTAAAGGTGTATGCCACCACCACCCGGCTTTGCTACTGTTATGAATTATAATGTAAATATCTGTTTTCCAATGGTCTTAGGCGTCCCCTGTGAAAGGGTCATTCAAACCCAAAGAGGTCGTGACCCACTGCTCTAGCATGAAGATAACGAGGGCTAGGGAACACATCAGTTTCCAGTAGCCCGGGCCCTGTGTTAGACAAGTTTCTGCCATTAACAGCTACGGAGAGCCAGCCTGCTTGGGTGGGAGGCTGGACTTGCCCATCCCCCAACTCCCCACCCCACCCCCGCTGTCTTAATGTCTGTTCTTTCTGCCTGGCATCTCCAGCCCCATTTTTCTCTGTTCTTTGCTCCTTGCTGCCTGCTTTTGCTTCTGCCCCATCCTGCCCTGGGCATCCCCCTGGCTTTTGCTTCACTCTCTAGTTTCTATGATGAGGAAAAAGCATTCCGTTCTCTGTGGATTTATGGGTGCATGTGGTAAATTACCCAGCACACTTATCCTTCTTGCTTACAGATTATGAATTCGAGGGGGAAAGGGGAAAAGGGAAAGAACATTTACTCCAAAGGTTTTTGTTTTGGTTTTGGTTTTGATTTTTCAAGACGGGGTTTCTCTGTGTAGCCTGTAGACCAGGCTGGCCTGGAACTCACAGAGATCCGCCTGCCTCTGCCTTCCGAGTGCTAGGATTAGAGGCGTACGCCACCACTGCACAGCAGTTTTTGTTTTGTTTTGTTTTGTTTTTGTATGTTGAATTAGGAATTCATTAAGGCCACCGAGTATTAAAGAGCCCCATGGAGCAAATCTACCAAACAGGCCCATCCTCTTTCGTGGTCCCTGAGGAGGGAGAGAATACAGGTACGCATGCCCATGTTGGCAAAAAGATCTGGAAGATGTCCAGTAAATTGTTTTTAAGTTTTATTATTTTATGTATATGGTGTTTGCCTGCATGTGTGTCCATGCACCATGTGCATACCTGGTGTCCAAGGAGGCCAGAGAGGGTGTTGGGTCCCCTAAAACTGTAGTTACAGGTGTTGTGAGCTATCATGTAGGTGAAAGGCACCCAGGTCTTTTGGAAGAGCCGTCTATACTGTTAGCAGCCCCCCACCCCATGTCTTAAGTTGAGTAGTCATCCACAAAGGTTCCCCTAGACCGTGTCCTTAACCATGGAGATCTTCTGGATCATTCTCTGCACGTGGGCCTGGCCTAACCAGAGTATTAAAAAGTGGCCTCTAGTGGGAGACAGCTATCAGACTGTGTAACTCCTTAATGAGTGACAGACAGGGTAGACCATCTCCACATCTCCACACTTGGGAGCAGATGCTCCTGTGGGCTGAGAGCTAGACAGGAAGATTTCCTGCGGGGTGAGGCCTGATAGGCTCTTACAGGGTCCAGTGTTTCTGCCAAGTGTTGTCAATAAAGGAAGCGCTTTCAGAGCAGCCCCCAGAAGCAATGGAGGGGCACGTCAGATGCAGGAGAAGCCACTCTCTACTGTAAGGGCAGGAGAACAGGAAAGGCTTGCGTGCCAGGGCCCTGGTATCAAACTGTTCTGAGCACAGGGACACACACACACACACACACACACACACACACACACACACACGGACTCTCCTCGGTGCGTACTTCCCACGGTTGTGGCGGTTGTGGCTGGCGTGGCGTCTAGTTCTTCTGCCTACCTTGTCCCCAACGCTGCTTCACCACCTGACCCACCCCTTTAACCTGCCCCTGGCCTGGTCACTGTGGCCAGGGCTTCTCCAGAAGTGGGAGGGTATTGTTATCCTGTGACAAAGAGTGTTGTTACAGATGGGACAGACTGGTTCCAAGATTCCCAGTGTCACCACTCAGCTGACTTCTCCAACACTGGGCAAACCCAGACCCTTAGAATCTTAAACAAAAAAAGCCTGGATTTTCTTTTGTCAGGAGATTCAACCCCAGTACCCTGGATGCTTCCCTTACAGGAGGGTAAGGGAATTCAGACCCACCTATGTTCACAACCTTCTCATTAGAGGAGCCTAAAGAAAATACAGGGCATCGAGTTTTCCAAATTGTCTGCTTCCAATTGCACACACACAAAGTTATTGTGGGTACAGGCTTCCAAGTAGTTCGTCACCCCAAGTCTAGGCAGGAAGGGTCTCTGTCTAGTGAGCAGGGTAAAGGCAGATACTTCTGTTGGCCGGACCCTCCTCGATCATGGGTGCCCATTGTCAGAGACTGAAAGAGTGTCAGACTGGTAAGGCTGGAAAAATCACAGCCAGTCTTGGCCCAGGACCTTGTGGAAGGAGGTCTCTTGATGAAAGGCCCCACCATGGCAATGTCCAGTCGCGTGCTTGGGGTAATACTGAAAGGCACAAGCTGAGTTCTGGACAGACCCAATGGAGAACCCCAGGTTCAACAAACAGCCCTTTGGGACCTAGATGAGTAGCATCCTTACTGCCATCTTACAGCATCTCCCTACCGTCTCATGGGACTCCATTTCGTCCTGCCGATTGACTGGTGGGAGAGGCCACCACACCGGACTATATTGTAGTGGCCTCTAGCATTCTCCGCGCCCCTCTGCTCCTACAGGTAAGAGCCACAGTGTATACTGCCCACTGGATTTTTACCACAGCCGTGTGAACCAGCCTCAGGACCATGTCAGAGGCACCCCTTTTCAGCAGGAAGCAGCTAGAGTGGTCAACAAGAGACAGGCCCACTGTTACTTTATAATTACATTTCTTCTCTCCCTCTCTAGAAGCCATCCAGGACAGACCTCACAGCAAGCCATTCCAGCTGTGATGGTGACTTCCTGTTCTTGGAAGACATTGTGAGAATAGCCAGGAAGGCACTGGGATAGAAGTCTAAACTGGACCAGTGCAGGGAGGGGAGGGCTCAGGGGGCCTCTGGAATACCTTAGCCAGAGTCACTCACCCCAAAGGCATAAAGCTGTTGCCTGGACTCTCGCTTTCTCCACAGACGGGTCTTGTGTCTCCCCTCAGTGTTCAGGTTCGTGTGTGCCGGACTATGTTCTGCAGCTAGATGACTCTCTTACATGTGGACTGGACTTAGGTCATGAGGCTTGCCTAGGAAGTGCCTTTAACCCGAACTGTGTGTACTTATCAGGTGCAGGCCAGGGTGGACAGGGGACAGGGGCTAGGCTGCTTTCAGCCGTAACAGAACACACAACTCACACTTGTTTGAACAAATAGGTATTTATTTCTTTCACACAACCCCACCCCCAGCAGAGGCTGCTCTTCAGTCCTTGAGGCCCCCCTATCTAACAGGTGAATGCTCGTTCCAGCCCTCAGTCACGGGTATTTCTGCAGCCTCAGGGTCCTACCACAATCCAGGCAGATGAGAGGACCCTTGAGTCCTCCAGCTCTGCTGAACCCCAGGGTTCACATGACCTCCCTTGGAAGGACGCTGGGAAGAGAAGCATCCCAACCGATGAGCATGGAAAGTGACAGTACCAAGAGTGGGTGTCTGGGAGGCAGCCATGGGTGCTGGAGGATGAGTGAGTCAGAAAAACTCTGCTACAATGGGTGGAGACGGCAGGGATGGTGACGTCAGCACTGCGCCCGACCCGCTTCAGGAAAGTGCAAAATTTTAAAGGCAAAAGTTAAAAACCTTTAGGAAAATCATCTTTGGGAAAGATTAATAAATGCCATGTAAATGTAGAGTACACATCAATGACATCATTAGCAAATCAGGAAGTCTAGCCTGTGGGAAGGAACCAGGAAACTGAAGATAAGGATCCCTGAACATCAGCAAGAGAAAAGGGGTCAGTACTAAAGCATCTAGCAAGCACAGGATCAAGTGGAGACCCACAGCCTGCCGCAAAAAAGCACACAGCAAAGCTTTCACACCCAAGCTGAACTCTGATGCCAGGTGCTAAGGAGTGGGCAGAAGGGAAAAACACAATCCACTTTGGAAAGCAATGTGGCCCTGGCTTGCAAAACTGAAACTGTGTACAAGCTACAGGCCCCCACTTCTCATGATGTGTGGGAACACAGTTCAAAAACATGTCCTAATAGTCCTGGGTAGGGTGATAAGTGTGGCCACACGCCCAGCATGACAGCCAGGAAGCACCTTAGGCTCCAAGTCCAGAGGCACCGCAGCAGCGTGGAGCTGGAGGGCTAAGGAACACATCCAAATACTACTTAAAACAAGTTTTCAAATACAGCACAATCTAAAGAAAATTTAACAACCCTCATCTCTGGGGGGAGGGAAATGGGGCCACGTGCTGGCTGGCTTGTATTCCTCACATTGTACAGCACATACCAGGATATACATTTACACTTCAATATCAAATGAAGTAACTCCATTTTTAGGAACATGTGCCAAAAAACTAACTATGGAACCTTATTCCTGTCCTGTGTGAAAATACAGACAACTCTGGGTATGAACTTAGAAACAATTTTCCACAACTATGTGGATGGAGAGCCCACCTGGACCAGCCCAGCAAGGCTATGCAGTGACAGATGGAGAGCCCACCTGGAAGGTAACAGACCTACAAGATCACTTTACATGCTGGCACCAAGTCTGGGATCCATTACAGAGCCTGCCCTGGTCCTACCCCACAAGACTTACTAGGCCAGGTGTGGAAAGAACAGAGGTTCTTTTGTTTTTGTAAATGCATGTGTGTGGAGACCAGAGGACAGCTTTCTGTGTGATCTTCAGGAATGCCATGTGCCTCCTTTGGCATAGGGCCTCTTTGGCATGAAAATCACCAACTGGACCAGTGAACCCCAGAGACCATCAGCCTCCAGTACTGTGGTTACAAGAATACATCACCACCCAGAAATTTTCTGAGGGTAGTAGGGATCAAACTCATGCTCGCAAAGCAAGTGTTTTATCGACTGAGTCTCCCCCAACTCTGCAGTGGGCTCTTTAGAAAGGTCATGGGTGGCTCTAATATGCAGAGGTAAATCTTCTTGATTCTAATGTGCCTAAGTAACTCAGGATCTCAGGTTAAACCAAGAACTAAGGTCAGATTCCAGGCCTCAGATGTCCCTGGACAGACGGAGACAGACACATACACCATTAAACCTACTGCTTTTCCAGTCCCCACATGCTAAGTGTCACAGGAAACGAGCTAATGTGTACTTGGAGATGGTACATATGGTACATAGAAAGCACTTTCTCCAATAAAACCACTGCTTCCAAAGGATGGTGGTTCCTGACAGGCTCATGAACCTGTGGAGATACAAGCTGGAAACTGGCAGTCACAGTTAAGAACCTGGGACATCTAACCATGGCAGTTTCTGACATGGACAGATAGCTCCCAGTAACCCAGTGAACAGCTCTAAGTGACTGAGGATGCTGGGCAGCGGTCACCTCTGCAGTGACACAGGAAGCCACGCTGCAGCACACGGGCAGCTGTTGCTTGTGGGTGACAGACCAAACGTTACTTGACTGTGTTCCAAGATGAGGACGAGAGACTGACTGGTAAAGTCCCCAAAGAGGGGCAGGGTAGTGACAGTTTGACCGGAGGTGACACCCCTCTGCGGTGGGAGATCTGGACGGCCACAGGCTACAACCCGGGTGGAGAAGACTGGAAGGTGGCCATGTTAATGCCTGCTTTACCCTCAGCCTTGTCCCCTCAAGGCACCCAAAGGAACACCACTGTCGATCCCAGCTGTCTTCTGTTCCAGGCTCACCGGCTCCTTCCAGATCATCCCAGAGTCTCAAGATCTCTGTCACTGTCCCTCTCCATCCCCAGTGTAGCCTGTGTACAGGTGAGTTTTGCTTGACCTGAAAGTCACGTTTCCCCAACTGGACAGAGTGACAATCACTACCCTCCTCTCTGGGGCTGTTGCAGGCCAGAGAATGGACTGGAAAATGGAAATGAAAAAGCCCTTAGGACAGTCACGAGGCCGAGACTGGCTACTTTATTTAGGAAACGGTCAGACCCTGGGCCCTAGTGAACTGTCCTCCAGCCGTAGCTGAGTTTGCCTTCGTAAGCTATAGGGATGCAAGGCGGCCCAGAATCCCAAACCCTGTCTGCACACAGACCGCAGGACAAAACCTCTCCTAGGACCCTAAGGAGCCGGCTGTGAGTGCATGGAACCTCTTGTGTCTTGAAGGCACCGCAGGGCCTCAGCTGCCCCCGAGTGCAGACTCCCCTGCTCCCAAGAACCTCTAGCTGCAGGGTTGCTAAACCCTGAGGCCCAGCCCTGCCAGCTGTCTCAGCTGGGCCAGAAGCAAGATGTATGAAAATACTTTAATTATTTCTTTGAAACAGTTAAGAAATAAGGTTGGTTGCTTGGTTGTTTTTACAATCCCAGTAGAAAAAGAGTTCACATAAGGGCCCTGGCCCAAGGTCAGGCCCTTCCAGCCAGACTGGCCACTCAGTAGAAACGTTTGTTCCGCTCCTGGCGCTTCTGAAACACCACGGCGCCCACCACAGCACAGACAATGATGCCCAGGAGAGCACAGAGCAACAGCAGGAACACTTTCCACCCCGTCAGAGGACCACTCCGGAAATTCCCAGTGGGGTCATCCACGTTGTCTGTGGAAGAGAGAGAGGGAGGTTAATGTACAAAGCATGAAGGGGCTGTCTCATAACTGGCTTATTCCAAGAACTGGACTGACAGGAACCAGCAGAGCCACAGAGCCTTAGGGAGCCATCCGACCTGACTCACACCTAGCAGAGCAGCCCAAGGCCTGTGTCCCGTATTTACAGTGGCAAGCGGGCAGAGTTCGGATGAAATCTATTCAGCAGAACTCTGAGACAGCATGTGGAAGGCCACAGGACTCCCCCACAGCTGTTTAGCCTTGTGGTTCTCACGAGCCTATGGCTCAGTCTCTCCACTGAACCACAGAGGTAGAGCCAGGCATGGAGCGGAAGCTTTGGAGAAGTCACCCTCAAGTGAATGTCCCCGTCTGGCCTGCCCCTGGGGATACAGGTGGGTCAAAGCAGATGGCATCTCTGGGAGCAGCAACCAGAGCCGACCAAATGGTGCTATGTGGAGGGATTAACTTAGCCCTACAACACTAAGACCAACCAGAATCTTTAAGATGTGCCAGAAGGATGGCTCAGGAGTTGAGAGTACATATTCATGTTCTGCTCTTCCAAAGGACCGGAGTTTGAGTTCCAGCATCTATGCTGAATGGCTCACAACTGTCTGTAACTCCAGCTCCAGAGGACCTGATGCCTGTAGCCTTGTGGGCACCCACACTCACATGCAGAGACACACAGGAGTAGAATTAAACATAATAAAAGTACAATTTTAAAAATGTGAGATGTCAAACACCAGGCCCAGGGGCTACACCTGTAATTCCTACACCCAGGGTAGAGGCAGGAGACTGAAAAAGTTAATAACATCACCCTCAGCTACACAGTGAGTTCAGTTCAAGGCCAGCCCAGGCTTCACGAGATAGAATTCTTATTTTTAAAGTGAGATGTCATATCACATAGGACAGTGGATCCTGGCTTTTCCTAAAAAGGCAGAAAAGCAGGACATGCTCCTGGGCAGGGACAAGCCTCTTCAGGCCTGTAATTTTCAGTAGACCCACGTGGCAGTCTATGGTTTTTAGGGGATAGAAGGAAAGGGGCCTCTTTACTCTACCCAGAACACTCACTGTGAGGCAGAATCATGCTAATGAAGGGCCCAAGGCTAGGGTGGATAGATGAGGTGACCATCGCCTCTCTTTCTGGCTGAGCAAACCTAAGCCTCAAGTGGCTCTGAGAAGTTACAAGTGACCAGGAGTGCTGGGCATGCTACATAGGGTTAGACAGCCAACTGGCTTTAGTTCAGCACAGGAAGAAGTGGACACTAGGCTCACTCACTTACTGTGAGCCTCAAGAGTCCACACAGTGGGTCGGCATCTCATCCTTTTACTCACAAACTCACTAAAGCCAACCTGACCCAAGCTCCTGCCTCCAGCCACAGAGGTCAGAGCCCAGAGCACAGCCAGAGCTGTGTCCCACTGCCAGCCACAGCAGAGCAGGACAGGACCATAGGGTTCTCCTGGAGCCCAGGAGGGCAGGGCTGTACGCACACATACCTTTAGGGGACTTGAGGAAGTTGACCCCGGGTTCGATCTTGGTCCAGTCAATACTTTCCTCCTCAGGGGTACGTTCTACCATGAGCTGGAACAGCTTGATGGAGATGATGTCATGGTTGTCTACAGGGCAGAGAATGATCCCTACCTCAAGACGTGGCCCACTGCCCTACCCAAAGAAAAGCTGCTTTCTCAGCCAGAGAAAGGTCAAGTCCCCTGGGAAAGCACAGTTTTCTTCCCAGGCAGGCAGCATTTCAGGGGCCGAAATGACTCCAGAGAGAGGAGCTGGGGTGTGGTTCAATGCTAAGCATATGCTTAGCACGGATAAAGGTCTGAGTTCAAGCCCCACTTGGGGAAGTTGGGGAGAGCCCAAGAGAAGCGAGAATGGAGAGAAAAGCATGAGCTTAGATGTTCAAAGTGATCTGGCTTCGTTTCTTTGCAGAATGGGAGCAATAATGTCTACATTGAGCCCTCACAACAGCCAGTCCTGAGAATGCCCACGGAGTGCCAGGGACAACGCTGAGCAGAGGATACGAACTAAAAACAGGAACCAGATAGGGGCCAGCATGATCATTCTAGGGCTGCCTGAGAAGCCCGATACTTCCAAGAATAGGAAGCAGCCAGACGGTCTTGTCAGAGACCCGCGTGCAGGCCGCAGATACACAAAGCGGCAGCCAGCAAGTAAGCCTGAGACTTGAGAAGGGTGTGGTCCCACACCACTAGAGGCACAAACGGTGCTCCGACTACTCGGAGGTGAGGTGCTGGAGTCCAGCGATGACGCGGCTCCCCGCCAGCCAACTCCACATGTAAACTCAGTGAACCGATTCATCTAAAGCAAGGCTCTTTAAAGGCTGGGCTGGGGCAGGGGTGACCTGGAGTGAAGAGAAGAAAGGAAGAAGCCACACAGCGGCTAGCAGCCAGGTCAGGCAGGGCCACGTGACATCTGGGCATAGAGCCCCTTGAAGCCGAGGGCTGAGCCTTGAGAACCAGCTCTGGAGTCAGACTCCATTTCTTACTTATCTTGGAGAAATCCAACTCTCACATTCCCTTGATTTTAGTTATTTTAAAATGGGAAGAAACCATTACTAATCTAAGGAAATATCTGGTAGCTGGGGTATGGTGGCACATACATGCCTTTGATCCCAGTACTTGGAGGCAGAAGCAAGCAAGGACAGCCTGGTCTACATAGAGAATTTATGAACAGCCAAAGCTACATAGAGATCCTGTCTTAAAAAAACAACAAAACCTGGTGTGCCTGTTTGCTGCCAGGCACTGACAACCCTCTGAATGTCATAGACACTGATATTCTTGGGGATCCTCTCCACCCTCGAGGGGCCACTCCAAACAGCACCACCAAGAAACATCTACCTGCCACAGAGTGGCATCTGTTCCTATCAAGAACCCTCTGCAAACTAGATCAGCAGAAGCTGAGGCAGGAGAATTACCATTAGTATAAGGCCAGCATAAGCTACATAGTGAGTTACATACCAGCCTGGGCCACGGAGTTAGAAGCTGTTTCAAAAAACCCAAACCAAACCAGACACCCTCTACAGACACGGGAATACTGTCAGATGACATTTCAGGTAACCCAGGGGACAGGAAGGAAGAAGATGGGCTGCTAATTACTGAAGGTGGGTGACGGGAACTTTAAAGGGACACCACAAAACAACAGAACTTCTGGATTACACGGCCCTGTGCTCTTCCCTGGGTAGAAAGAAGGCCTCCGGTAGAGGGACATTACAACCCCTAAAAGAGTTCATTTACCCTGGAGTAAGAAAGCTCTGCCAGGTCATGCACATCATAGCCCAGTTCTGGTCAGCAGGAGCTGGGCCCAGGGCTAGGACCTTTCTGAGCATCCCTAGTAGACTGAGTCACACAGACAAGGGACCATTAAGCACCATCAAGGCCTGGTGACGCAGCAAGGCCCACAGACACTTGCAATTTGGGGAGTGGAGGGACAGGAATACAAAAACAGAAACAGTAAATTACATGGCTAATACATGCTATGGAGCAAATAAACCTGGGAAAAGTGATGGAGATGAACATGGACTAGAGAAGGGGATGGAGATGAGCGTGGACTAGAGAAGCAGATGGAGATGAGCATGGACTAGAGAAGGGGATGGAGATAAGCATGGACTAGAGAAGGGGATGGAGATGAGCATGGACTAGAGAAGGGGATGGAGATGAGCATGGACTAGAGAAGGGGATGGAGATGAGCATGGCTTAGAGAAGGGGATGGAGATGAACGTGGACTAGAGAAGCAGATGGAGATGAGCATGGCTTAGAGAAGGGGATGGAGATGAGCGTGGACTAGAGAAGCAGATGGAGATGAGCATGGACTAGAGAAGGGGATGGAGATAAGCATGGACTAGAGAAGGAGATGGAGATGAGCATGGACTAGAGAAGGGGATGGAGATGAGCATGGACTAGAGAAGGGGATGGAGATAAGCATGGACTAGAGAAGCAGATGGAGATGAGCATGGACTAGAGAAGGGGGCACAGTGTTAAAGGAGGGGACTAAGGAAGTTAACACGCAACAAGACATTAAGGAAAGATGATCAGGCCCCTAGCAGAAAGGACAGGACAGCTGAAGGTCACCCTCTGCAGAGGTAGAAGTAAGCCACATCAGTGAGGAGGTATAGGGAGTGGCCTGGCATATCAAATGGGATGGGAGCCATTACAGTTCTGAGCACAGGAGCCAGGGACAGACCATCAGGGGACCTTGCATGAAAGGAAGGAGTGCCATGTGGACGTGTCAGTGAGAGATGGTGGCTTGAATGCAGCCAGGAAAAAGAGACGGGGAGTGGGATTCGCCAAGGTGTAAGTGGTGGCATGAGACAAGGTCCAGGATGATACCAAATGATTTTATCCCAGGCAACTGGAAAGATAGGGATACCATTTACACCTTGATGGGCAAGGTTCAGCTGGGCAGCCGAGTGGAGACTGAATATCTGTGTTTCTATACAGCTGGGGCTAGACATCCATAAAACCACAATCTTATATCCAAAGTCTCCTATCACTAAAGATACATGAAGAGGCCAGCTGTGCTCCGGGCCTGAGCCTTAGGCCTGTCAACATTTACAGCTGAAGGTAAAACAAGGAAGACTTAAGAAAAGCGAAGGAAGGAAAGAAGGAAGGAAGGAAGGAAGGAAGGAAGGAAGGAAGGAAGGGAGGGAGGGAGGGAGGGAGGGAGGGAGGGAGGGAGGAAGGAAGGCAGGCAGGCGATTAGCTGCTGAGAACTGTGACCAACCAGGGAAGCCAGGCTGAGAACAGATCCTCACACACTCACCAGACAGGTCACCAGTGCCAGCAGAGGCTCCAAAGTAGTAACCAGTGGGCAGGCGCACTCCCGTGATGTCGATGCAATTCTTCCACTCATTCTTGTCCTCCAAGTCAGTCATCACCTGTAGTCAGTGGGGGCAGGTCAAGCACACACTCATGCCCAAGGTGTAACCAGAGGCTCCTGGAGCCTCTCTGTGGAAGCAGCACAGGCCCGGAGGCCCCCCATCATGCCTACTTACCGTGAGGCGGCCTCGGGAATAGCGCACAGCCAGGAAGGTGTCATGGTCCCGGTTGCGGAAGTCAGCTGTGCAGCCGGCCAGCTCAGTCCAGCGTCCATCTTTGCTATGATCGTATGACAGAGAGCCATTGTTCACCATCACCGAGATGTACGGGAACACACGCTGGAACCAAGACACTGGTTACTCCATGCCTAGCTAGCCTGTGGGCACATAGCATCCCGCCCTGTTCTGGTCCACAGAGGAGCAGAGTCCTACCTCAGTGGTCTCATCATTGGGATATGTGTCCAGGAAGATGGCTAACCCATGGAAGTTGTCTCTGCTTCCAAACACAGGCCCTGGAATAGGAGATACTTTCAGAACAGAGTCAATGTGAAGATGACCATGGGTAGCTCAAAGGCAGCGTGTGTCAAAGAGAGCCCAACCACTGGTACCTCACCCAGGAGGGAAGGAACCTTGAAGGACAAAGCAGTGAGGAGGGGCCCAGGCCTCTCTTAGTACAGAGGACTGAAGACTGAAACCCAGCCACACCTGAGGCCAAAGCTGGAGTCGCCATGAGTTCAAGGACAGCTTTGGCTACAGAGTACCAGGTCAGCCAGGGCCATCCGAACAACAAAAGTTGAAGCCTTAACTATCAGGGGCAGCCACCAAGGCAAGTGTTAGGGTACCACCAGTGCCAGATCTAGGACACATGAGTGGAGCTACAGGAAGAACCTTCTTAAGCTGCAAGCAGTCCATTTTCCTGGAAGGACCCCAGAGGCTGCAGTCTTGGCAGTGTTTGTGTTTCCGAACGGCCCATGAGGTTGGCTCAGCAGGTAAAGGCCCCGCTGTGCAGGCCTGATGACTTGAACTCCATCCCCAGAAAAAAACACACAAAGGTGGAAGGACAGAACTGACTTCACAGCACTGTCCTCTGATCTCCATGGGTGGTGTGGCATGTATGTGTGCGCACATGCACTCTCACACACGCATATGAGTATTTAAAAATATATAGCAGGCTGGCCAGGTGTGGTGGTGTATGTCTGTAGCCCTACTTGAGAGACAGGCAGAAGAACTGCTTTCATGTTTAGGGTATCCTGGGCTAATAATGAGACTAAAAGCAGACTGGGATACATATTCAAAGTCTCTAAAAACCTGAAACTAATAATAAGTTTAGGCAGAAGAAAAAACAGTAGGCAAACTGGTCAACAGCATGTCAGAAGGGTGGGGTGGTACTGCAATGTAGGACCACCTGGCCCTCCTCAGGGATCTCCTCCAGAGCAAGCACAGCAGCCTCCCAACAGAACGTGCAGAGTGGCCACAGGCCAGCTACTTGCCATGCCCATCCCCACCCCACTCTTTGGGGCCCAGCCAGGTACACCTCAGTGTGCACCTCCCCACCTGGTACAAGGCGGTCCCGGGTGTACCACAAGGCGATGCCATCTCCATGGAGATTCTTCTTCCCTGTGCCATGGACTTTGAAGTGGACATGCATTTCCCAGTCCTTGAGGAAACATGGCTGGAAAAGGAATAGAAAGGCCCCTCAGTGTTACCAAGGCTTTGGAGCAAGCTGGGGGACCTGGCATGCTCTACTCCACAGGCTTACTCCGTACCCCACCAATACCAGGCATTCACTCGGGTACAGGGACCAGACAACAGTCCCTTAAGTGCTACTGGCCCCTAAATGAGGCAGGGAAGCCAAATGGTGCCTCAAGGCTCTCTGAGGCTTAGCCTCTGCCAACCAGGGCCTTTAAGTGCGCTTTCCTCAGTGTATAACCCAATCCTCACCACAAGTGCCTGTGCTGGAGTCTAGAGGACTGTCAGCTCCATTTAAGTCACATTTTGTTTTTTCATTTGTTTGGTTTTTCGAGACAGGGTTTCTCTGTATAGCTTTTTTTTTTTTTTTTTTTTTAAGATTTTGTCTTTTCCTTAGTTTTCTTTTTTTTTTTTAAGATTTATTTATTTATTATGTATACAGAAGAGGGCACCAGATCTCATTACAGGTGGTTGTGAGCCACCATGTGGTTGCTGGGAATTGAACTCAGGACCTCTGGAAGAGCAGTCAGTGCTCTTAACCTCTGAGCCATTTCTCCATCCCCTCTGTGTAGCTTTGGAGCCTGTCCTGGATCTCACTCTGTAGACCAGGCTGGCCTCCAACTCACAGAGATCCTCCTGACTCTGCCTCCTGAGTGCTGGGATTAAAGGTGCACGCCACCACCACCTGGCTTAAGTCACATATTTTAAATGGAAAAAAAAAAACAAACAAAAAACATTGAGGCAAAAAAACTTGTTCATAGCAGATGAAAAATTGATCTTGATTCATAACCAAGTTTGACTGAAACTTTGGCAAGCATTTAATGTAAATTAAACCTAATCCTTTCTACAGCCCTCAGCTTCTCTTCTAAAAACCTTCTAAAACAGCTGGACCATTGCTATCCAGAACTCACACCCAGGTCTGGCTAAAAAAAAAAGCCCAATTCCTGGCCAGAAAGCCTCAGAAAAACCCAGCCCTGACTGAATGAGGTACCAGTGCTGTGGCTGGGCTGTTCAGGGTGGTGCTCATGCCAACATCAGAGGAAGCAGGTGCTCCTAGCAGTAGAGGACACCAAGTGTACAGCCATTCTACCTACACTGGGGAAACTTCCTGGCCTTGCTAACCTCTGGAGGCTCCTTGGGGAGAACTGAGGTGTCAGCACACACTTTGACAGAGACAGGTGAGTGAACAGTGACTGAGGACTCAATCGGAAGCTGGGCCTGGTAACAAGCATGCCCACAACCCCAGAAACGTTCCAATTTTAGGCTAGCCTGAGCTATATAGCCTGCCATGTCACAAAGTGACTCATTTAGAAAAATAAACTGAAACGACATTGCCCCATCATGATGGCAACAAACAAGAGGTCGTTAACATCCAGTGCAGATGAAGAGAGACTCTCGGTTAGTGGGGGGCTTCAAGCTGCCCCCCTTTCTTTTTAACGATTTATTTTAACTATACTTTTTTCCTGTCCATTGTGGTGAGTGTGTGTGTGTGTGTGTGTGTGTGTGTGTGTGTGTGTGTATGTGTGTGTGTTTGAGACAGGGCCTTGTTAAGTATCCATGGCTGGCCTCAATCTCAAAGCAATCCTCCTGCCACAGCCTCCTGAGTGCTGGGATTGCAGGCATGTGCCACCACACCCCACTCAATCTTTAACAATGCCAATCTCAAGCGTACTCAGACTTGGATACCACAGACACTGGTAGCTAAGACCTAGTGTGCTGGCAAGACAGACAAGCAGGCAAACAGCAGAGGAAGAGGGCCCAACAACGGGCAACTCTGAGGGTGACCCCTTCACAATGACCCCAGGTCACTGTTCTGGCTAGTGTTACGTCAACTTGACACAAGCTAGAATGATTTGGGAAGAAGAAATCTCAATTGAGAAAATGCCCCGCCCCCCACACTGGCCTATGAGCAAGCCTTGGTGTATTTTCTTGATTGATGACTGATGTGGGAGAGCCCCTCCACGGCCTCTGCATCAGCTCCTGCCTCCAGATTCCCACCCTGGCCTCCCTCAGGGATGGGTTTACAAGCTCTACGGTGAAATAAAGCCTCTCCTCTCCTTGGAGCTCTCAATCATGGTGTTCATCACATCAATGGTAGCCCTGACCGAGACAGCAACCTCCCTCCACTTCGACCTCAGCCTGAGCTTATTTATCAGGTGGGCTGGCTGAAAGGAGACGGTGCCAGAACCAGCACAAGCACCTCTAACATCGTCACAATCCCGTCCACGTCGGCTGCATAACAACTCCAGTGCTAGGATGGCTGACAGCAGCCATGTCACCTTCCAAAAGGAACCACAAGGAGTGAAAAGGGTTGTGTGTCTGACGTCCAGAAGACATTCACTCCCACAACATGACCATCTTTCCCTTCCAACTCTTCCACCCACCCCAACTTAGATCTTTTACCCTGTATTCATAATCTCCTGATCTTCAAGGTTGAGAAGTTGATTTTCAAGTTTATCTCCCACTTCTATTCTTGGTCGTGAATAAAAATCTGTCCAACTATTCAATTAGAGGTGATCCTGTTACTCTCTGCACAGTTCCCAAAGGGAAAAAGGACTTGGTTTGGGAACAAAAAAAAAAAAAAGAACTTGATAGCAGAATGAAACATACCACTCCTGTAACCAGGCAAATGTCTATTCAAAAATTAGAATACACTATGTCCCAACACAGGCAATGTGGCTAGTGCATTGATTCATCAGCTTCATATATCAGAAGGCACTGGGGACCCAGCTTGGCCCTAGAGCATGAAACTAGCAAGGACCTGCATCACAGTGCACAGCAGCATGGGCTTCCCCAATTCTGGAATTTCTCTGGTCTGGGCACAGTCATGAATTCTGGAAGAGGCAGCTAAGAGGTAACAGCCAGCTCTTAAAGACAGAAGGACAGGCGGGTGGTGGTGGCGCACGCCTTTAATCCCAGCACTCGGGAGGCAGAGCCAGGCGGATCTCTGTGAGTTCGAGGCCAGCCTGGGCTACCAAGTGAGTTCCAGGAGAGGCGCAAAGCTACACAGAGAAACCCTGTCTCGAAAAACCAAAAAGAAAAAAAAAAAAAAAAAGACAGAAGGACAAGGAACCCAATCCAAGGCCTGCTGCGGGAGATGGAGGCCTGGTCCCAGTTGGGTCTGAAGTCTAAAAGTACACTAGAAGGGCCCACCCAGGGAGGGACTCAGCTCTACACGCGTCCTCTTCATCCCTGTAATTGGAGCTAAGCAACCCTGCCAGTCCTCAACTTTCTTCTACAGACGTTTTTGTCAGCAGAGATGACAGGTAACTAGGCATCAAAGAGACAGTACAAATGAAAACTCAAGGAAGCAGAGAACTCCAGAGACTGCTCCCAGTAACTACGTCCAAGGGGCTAAAAGACAAATACGGGAAGAGCAGGTTAGTGCTATTCTTAAACTCACACTAAGAAACAAAGTTTCAGAACATATGACAACATAATGGACAAACTTAACAACAGGTGAAGAGATAATTAATATATACAAGGTTACTCAGAAGAAATAACCAAGAATGGGGGTGGGGGTGGTTAAGAATTGAGTAAGTTCCCAGAGGAAAGGGCACAAATAATTCAATTTCCAAATGATACACAAGAGACTGGAACAAAGCAGCAGAGATTTGTGACTGCCACAAACTTCAACAGTCCCACAACCAAAGGAGACTGACAGAGAGTAACGAGAGGACGCTATCTCCTGGATACAAAGGAGTATACTTCCCAATGCAAGCGTGGTTGGATGAGAGCTAGGGTAGCTTACTGGTGGAGTGCTTGCTAGACTCCATCTCAAAACTATAAACCCACACAAAAAGTTGAGCTCTCCAAGGACACCTGGGAGTGGGTACTGGCCATTCCTAGCTTTGCTGTGAGCTCTCCCTTCCATCCCAATGTGACGCCATTTGTTGCTGCGAGCCGCAAAAAAATGAAGTAGGAATTCAGCTGACAATGGCAAAAACTAATACCCAGAAGAGCAGGGCTCTTCCAGAGGATAAAGCCAAGCCTCAAAGAGTCTTGGTGATATTGGCTGTTGAATGTATTAGCTGTTGCCTGCAGTGAATTTCCCGTGTGCTATTGTAGCTTTCCCATTTGATTCTTTTCCCAAGAACTTCCAACAGTGTGGTTGATCATTCATTGGGCACAACTTCCCCTACACAATTGGAGTATTTGAATAACATACCCCAACTGTGCTGACAGCAGGCACACAGCCAAGACCCCTAATTTCAGGCCTTTCTGAAATTGTTGTCATTAGCAACATCTGGCCAGGACCTTCTCTGGACAAAAGTATTTTATCTGAGATACTTCCCAGACCTCCTAGGACAGACTTCAGGTAGATAAGCATTCAGGTTATCTGTTAGCTCCTGAGAGAAGGTAAAAATTTACACTGAGACAACTGCCCAGGCCAGGTGGATATGTTAATTAAGCTTAACCCTCCTTTTTCCAGTGTTATCTCTAGTTCTAAAGAACTCCCTTTACCTGTTATGAATCATCTTTTTTGGAGATTTGTCTACACTGGTCCCATAACTTCGTGTAATTTCTAGAAGTCAAAGTGAGCCCTTGAGTCATGCATTAACAATTGTGGCCAGCATCCGGCTGGAATTCATTAGTATGGAAAAATGCAACGCTAAGGACAAGGTGAGCAGACTGGGCAAAGAATGACCCAACATAACTCAATATCCAGTAACGATTGGGAGAAGGGGTTGAAACACTATTAAGAAAAGCATCAATTTTATTAAATCTCTTAGGTATACTGACCACCCCAATGGCGAACTGCCAGGAACAGGGGCCTGAGCACTGGGTGCTCAGACTCCACTCACATGGGCCTCAGGCCGTTTCCCAGTCTGGAGGCCACCATCTACTCAAGTTAACTTTTATTAAACGCTTTCTGTGTGCAGACAAAAAAAAAAAAAAAAAAAAAAAGAAAAAAAAAAAGAATAACAACAACTCTCTTTAACAATTAACTCAGAACAAAAGGGCTTTTACATACCAGGTACATCAAGCTGTGATGCAGGTTGTCTAGCTACCAAGTACACTTCCCCCACTCTGCCAGAAAAGCCGAGATAAGCTTGGACAGATATGGTGTCAAAGGAAAAAAAAGGCAATTTTATTTTCACTCACAACTTAGTGACTTATAGAATCCTAACATTTTACCTAACCACTTCTAAGAATACAGTTGTGAGCACATAAATTCCCTTTTCGATCTATTAACCGAATTTAGCCCTTAGTTAATTCATTCCCCATTAGCCACTTCCCTTTTGGGTTGCAGATGACAGCTGACAATTACTGCTCTTTGTGTGGCTCTTATCACCTCCCTGTTTGACCTGAGGGAATTCAAGCCATGTGACCTTGCTTTGGCCAGAGTATTGCTGCTTGCATGGGTGTATAACTGTAGACCTCAGACACTTAGAAAGAACTAAGATGGAGAACTGAGACGGGGCAGGACTAAGATGGGAGAACCAAGATAGGACATAAAGAGAACAGCAGAAAAATGTAGAGAGAATCAGGCAAGACAGGAGCTGAGTATGAGAACAGAATAGAAGCTGTGTAGAGAGAGAACTGACTCAGAAGAATAATGTGAATGGACTAAAGAGTTTCGTGTATGTAGATTCATCCAACACCCCTCAGATTAAATTCGCCACTGGTAGCATCTCTTCTGGAACTCTGGGAAAAGACTATAAGGGGCTAGACCTCAATAGTCTTTGTTAATTTGTGTTGTTTCTGTTTGTTTGTTTGTTTGAAGGTGTACTTCATTATTCTTAATTATTGTATGTGCATAGGTAAGTGCATGCACAAGTGAGTGCAGGTGCCTGTGGAGGTCAGAGGCTTTAGACCACCTTGGCAGCTGTGTTCTGCCCAATGTCATTGGGAATCTAACTCAGACCTCCTGCAAGAGCAAAGCATGCTCTTAACCACTAAGCCATCTCTCCAGCCTGTTTTCTGTTAGTTTTAAGACAACACAAAGTCACACAAAGCTCAAGAGGCCTTGAAGTCCTGATCTCCCTACCTCCAACTCCCAAGTCCTATTACAGCATGCCCACTCATAATGCCTTCTGCCTTGAGGTAATGTACCTGGGGAAGCCCTCACCAGAGCCAGCACCACGCTATCTGGGTTTTGACTCCAAACTGCAACTCTTTCTGAAAGATATCCCTCCTTGGATACTTCATTACAGTAGCATAAAAGAGAACAGATTAACCCACCTGCAGGGGAGGGGCAGCAATTTTAACACAAGCAGGGGTTTAAAAACCAGTAACAGACCACCTTCAAAGGAGCTAACAATTAGCAAAAGACAATCCGCATTCAAGACATGAAACAAAAAGGCAGCCGGCCGAAGAGCCTACATTCAGCAAATGTACTCAGAAAAAAGGTGAAATTAAGACAATTTCAGACAAACAAACAAACAAAAATTAAAATAACCAATTACCAGCAGCCCTCTCACTGTCTTTCATTCTTCGTGGGGGAGGAAAATGATCCGGATCCATGTGGGAGTCAGAGGTTCAGGAAGGAAGAATGGCGGCGAACCCAGTCAGTTCGGAGACAGAACACACAGCAGTACCTGACTGCTCAGTGTCGCACGGCTCACACCACCAGAGACTGAAATAAAGGCTGGTAAGAGGATGAACAAAGTGTCCTAAGGTCCTGGCACTGTCCAGGAAGAAAGGGGAAGTATAAAACTACACATTCTCCTTAAGACTCTAGTAAATGTGGATGTGTGCATGTACGTGTGTGTGTGTGTGTGTGTGTGTGTGTATGTGTGTGTGTGTGTGTGTGTGTGTTTGGGAAAGGCTGTTTTTGGAGTGTCAGACAAAAGCCAGGTTGTGTGCACCTCCAGCCCTGTCATTATAAAACAGGGTCTTGCTATGTAGCTCAGGAGGGCCTTGAGCTGGCAGACTTCCCACTTCTGCCTCAGAGGTGCTTAGACATCGGCACACTTGTCATCTAGTATAACCATGCAGGTGATTAAAGAGCAGTGGCCGCTCCTCCGAGGACCTCGGCTCAGTTCCCAGCACCCAGCTCAGGCAGTTCACAACTGCCTCTAACTCTAGTTCCAGGGGATCTGAGAGGACCTTCTAGCCTTCACAGGCACCCACACACACTTGCACACACACAGAAGCACAAATGTAAACATAAATAATAAGAAGAATAAAAACCCTGAGAAACAAGCAAATGACTTCCAGACTAATAAAAGGAAAAATGAGTAAGAAATGCTCAACTCAAGCTGTCAAGACCAGAAAGAAGAGGACAGGGAGAGACAGAAGGAAAACAGTAAGAGAGAAGGCTAACCCTAACATGTCAGCCATCATATCTCATGTAAATGGAAAGAGATGTGAGACGAAACCCCAATCTAAGCTCTGTGCTACTTCATTCCTTTATGCATGTACTGTTGCAGTGCGGGATTGAACCCAGAGTGTCAGACACCCTTTTCTTCCCTAAATTCTTAGTAGAACTCATAGACCTGCTGTTCTTGTCTCTAACCTTTATTTACTATTATTTGTGGAGAAAACACAACTTGAGTGTGTAGGTTGGAGGACAACTTGTAGGAGTCGGTTCCTCCTTCCTCTGTGGGTTCTGGGGTCCAATCCGGGGTGTCAGGCCTGAGCAGCAGGCACCTTGATCTGCTGAGCCATCTCATCAGTCCTTTATTTTATTTCAGAGATGAGGGCTTACTAATTGCTCTGGCTGGCCTTGAACTCACTCTGTAGCTCAGGTAAGCCTTGAACTTGTGATCCTCCTGCCTCAGCCTAAATAGCTGGGATTATAGGGTTAGGATGTACCACCAGACTCAGCTTTCTTATTTATTTATTTATTTTTCCAATTGCATGTGAAGCTACAATATCTCAAAATAAAAATTTTGGCTGGGAATGGCAAGTCACACTTGTAATCCTAATACTCAGAAGTCAAAGGCAGAAAGATTTAGCAAACTGGCTTCAAGTGTGCTATAAATGGAAAAAAAAAAAAAAAAGGAAGAAATTAAATGAAAACCTTTTGGGCATCAAAAAACAATAACATTAGAATTAAAAAAAAAAAAAAAAAGTCCAGGGATAGAAATCCTTGACCATGGTACAATTAAAACTAGATATCAGGGCTGGAGAGATGGCTCAGAGGTTAAGAGCACTGACTGCTCTTCCAGAGGTCCTGAGTTCAATTCCCAGCAACCACATGGTGGCTCACAACCATCTATAATGAGATCTGGTGCCCTCTTCTGGCCTGCAGGCATACATGCTGTATACATAATAAATAAATCTTAAAAAAAAAAACAACAACAAAAAAAAAACAACTAGATATCAATAATTTAAATGTATCAAACCTCCAAAATAGCACACATGTATTTGAAAAAAAAAAATTTAATTTTCTCATGTAGAAGAGGCAGCTCAGAATCTCTCTCAATGGTTGCTTTGCTGCTTGTGGTGGTTTGAATAAGAACAGCCCGCATAAGCTCATAGAGTTAAATAGGCAGTCACCAAGGGAGTGGCACTACTTGAGGGATTAGGAGGTGTGGCCTTGTTGGAGGAGGTGTGGCCTTACTGGAGGAAGTGTGTCACTGGAGGTGGGCTCTGGGGTTTCAAAAACCCAAGCTAGGGGCTGGAGAGATGGCTCAGCGGTTAAGAGCACTGGTTGTTCTTCCAGAGGTCCTGAGTTCAATTCCCAGCAACCACATGGTGGCTCACAACCATCTACAATGAGATCTGGTGCCCTCTTCTGGCCTGCAGGCTGAACACTCACTGTATACATAATTAATAAATAAATCTTAAAAAAAAAAAAAACAAAAAAACAAAACCCAAGCTAGTCCCAGTCTCTCTCTTCCTGCTGCCTGCAGATCCAGATGTAGAACTCGAAGCTACTCTCCAGCACCATGTCTGCCATTATGTTCTCAACTATGATGATAATGGACTAAACCTCTGAAACTATAAGCAAGCCGCAATTCAATGCTTTCTTTTTTAAAAGAGTTGCCATGGTCATGGTGTCTCTTCACAGCAATAGATAACTGATGAAGACCCTCCAAGCTGGTCAAGGCCAGCCTGGAACAAAAGGACAATCGAAAAGGGAAGGGAGAAAGCACACGTGACGGTCAGTGGCAGGAAAAGGCTAAGTCGGAACTGAAGGGCCCGGAACAGTCCCAGGGGACCACAGGCCTCCCAACACCTTCACCAACTCCAGATTGAAGACTGAAGAGTAACACGACTTAAAACAGGTGCAATGCAGTTTAAAACTGCCTTAGAAGCTGCTTTGTAAGGGCACAGCTCTTTTTTTGTTGTTTTTTTGTTTTGTTTTGTTTTGTTTTTTTGCCCGAGACAGGATTTCTCTGTGTAGCTTTGGCACCTCTCCTGGAACTCCCTCTGTAGACCAGGCTGGCCTTGAACTCACAGAGATCCACCTGGCTCTCCCTCCCAAGTGCTAGAATTAAAGGTGTGCTCCACCACCGCCCGGCAAGGGCACAGTTCTTATCCCATGAGTTTACAGAAGTCCTAATGCTTGTTACCACACCAGAACAAGGAAACCAGAATAACCTTGTAGAAACAAATCATTTTTAAGTTAGATAGCTTCTACAGCTCTGCTTGAACAAAACAGAAAGCAGATGCAATTGATCAGCTTAGAAATCATTACAGTGATGTTTGCCTGTAGTCCTAGATACATGGAAGGCTGAGACAAGAGAATCACTTGAGACTGAAGAGTTCAAGGCCAACCAGGGAAAAAGAGCAAGACTCCATTTCACAAAATAACAAAGTAAAAAGCCAGGTGTGGTGGGTTACCCTGCTATACTACAATTCCCACTGGTCTAGAAAGTAAACATTTTCTCAGAATTTGTACACATGAATTTCTATTTTATAAGAGCTATTTTAGAGCCCTATGAAGTTGAGGTAAGAGGTGGCTCAGTGCATAAAGTGCTGTGCTTGCTGCACCAGCATGAGGACCTGAATGTGGGTCCCCCGTGCCCACATAAAAGGCAGATACAGGGGCATCCAGAGCTGTGGAGACTGTAATAGGTAGTTCTGGGGTCTGGCTGGCCAGAGAGTCTGGCTGAAATGGCAAGTTCCAGGTTCAGTTAGAGACCTCTGTCTCAAAAAGTAAGGTGGTAGGCAGGGCATGGTGGCACATGCCTTTAATCCCAGCACTTGGGAGGTAGAGACAGAGACAGAGACAGAGACAGAGACAGAGACAGATAGATCTGAGTTCAAGGCCAGCCTAGTCTACATAGTAAGTTCCAGGACAGCCTGGCTACACAGAGAAACCCTGTTCAGCCTGACATGGTGGCATGCACATATAATGCCAGTGCTGGGAAGGAGACGGATCCATTAGTGCTGTGGGATGGTCTGTATGTCAAATTACTCTGATTGGTCAATAAATAAAACACTGATTGGCCAGTGGCTAGGCAGTAAGTATAGGCGGGACTAACAGAGAGGAGAAAAGAAAGAACAGGAAGGTGGAAGGAGTCTCTACCAGCCGCCGCCATGACAAGCAGCATGTGAAGATGCCAGTAAGCCACGAGCCACATGGCAAGGTATAGATTTATGGAAATGGATTAATTTAAGCTGTAAGAACAGTTAGCAAGAAGCCTGCCACGGCCATACAGTTTGTAAGCAATATAAGTCTCTGTGTTTACTTGGTTGGGTCTGAGCGGCTGTGGGACTGGCGGGTGACAGAGATTTGTCCTGACTGTGGGCAAAGCAGGGAAACTCTAGCTACACATTAGGCTCACCAGCCTGATAGCAAGCTCCAAGACCACAGTGAGAGACTGGCTCCTGAGAAACAGCCGAGGTTGCCCTCCGGCCTCCTCATGCACACATACGCACATAGCTACACCAACACACATCCCTGATGTGCTCTGGCACATGGGGGTACAGCCTGTAAACTGAGCACTTGGGAGACTGAGCAGGAAGATCAGGAACTCAAGATCATTCTTGACTACATAGCAAATTTGAGGTCAAATTTGAGCTAGATGAGATCATCTCAAAAAACAAAACAAAACCCTGATGCTCAATTTGAATTTATTCATAATTATTTGTTTGCTTGGATTGATTTGTTTTTTTCAAGGGAGGGTCTCACACCATAGTCCAAGCTGGTCTCAAACTCTCAGAAATGTTATTGTCTCAGCCTCTTGAGTTATGATATCATAGACTAGTACCATCTAAACAGTCTTGTTATAAAAACATCATTATCTGGCATGCTGGAAACTACATCCTTTACAAGTCTTCCTGCAGTGCTGGGAGTTGAACCCAGGGCCTAGACAAGCACCTAACTGTCCCACTGTCCCTTCACAGATATTTGAACCAAGACAATTTCTTGGGGAGAGGGCTGTTTTTGAGAGAGGGTCTCGCCATGTAATTGTGGCTAGCAGGGAACTTCCTAAGTAGATTAGGCTGGTTTTGAACTCAGACATCCATCTGCCTGCCTCTGCCTGCCTCTGCCTCCCAGGTGCTGGGATTAAAGGTGCACACTACCACACCCGTCAAAATTTTCTTTTAATCTATGTGCATGTGCAGATGCCTAAAAATGCCAGAAGAGGGTGTTGAATACCCTGGAGCTAGAGATTCAGGCAGTTTTTAGCCACTTGATGTGGGTACGGACATTCAGACACACAGACACAAACTCTCTGTCCTCTGCCAGGGCAGCAAGTGCTCTTAACTGCTAAGCCATCTCTCCAGCCCATTCACTTTATTTTTAAAGAAAGTCTCTCTCTAAACCTGGAGCTCACAGATTTGGTTAAGCTGGCTGGCCAGCAAGTTCCAGAATCCTCTTGTCTCTGCCCCCATAGAGCTAAATTACAGCCAGCCAGGCGCCAGGCTCTTTACATGAGTGCTGTGGACCTGAACTTGGGTCTTCAGGCTTGTACTGCAAACACTATGCCCACTCACCTACCTCCCCAGCCTCAGTATCAACTTTTAAAAAGAGGAAGGGGATACAGAATTTTGGCCTGGCACACTAACAATAAGCAAGCTTAAAGGCCACTGCGGCCTTCACACAGGACCCTCTAGTGCAAGCAGAGTGGCCCCCTCAGCCTCCCATGTCCTGTGCTCAGACATCAGGCACTTGGAAGTTCTATTCACCTCCTCGGAGCCACATGACAGCTGAGAGGCAGGGAGTACTGGGTCAGTGTTGCTCATCCAGTGCCTCTCCCACATGGAATACAAGTGAAAGAGATTCAAAACAAAACAGAACTGCAGCTCTGTGAGGAAACATTAAATAGGAACTTCTAAGAGTTCCAAGCAATGTCTTTCCAGAAGTATAAATGAGCCGCAAACATTTAAAAACAGTCAGCAGGGTCCAGCAGCAAAAGTCCTGGAGCTGAACAAGGGAAGGCTGCAATGTACCCAAAGGAAAGCAGATGCAATTGATCAGCTTAGAAATCATTACAGTGATGTTTGCCTGTAGTCCTAGATACATGGAAGGCTGAGACAAGAGAATCACTTGAGACTGAAGAGTTCAAGGCCAACCAGGGAAAAAGAGCAAGACTCCATTTCACAAAATAACAAAGTAAAAAGCCAGGTGTGGTGGGTTACCCTGCTATACTACAATTCCCACTGGTCTAGAAAATAAACATTTTCTCAGAATTTGTACACATGAATTTCTATTTTATAAGAGCTATTTTAGAGCCCTATGAAGTTGAGGTAAGAGGTGGCTCAGTGCATAAAGTGCTGTGCTTGCTTCACCAGCATGAGGACCTGAATGTGGGTCCCCCGTGCCCACATAAAAGGCAGATACAGGGGCATCCAGAGCTGTGGAGACTGTAATAGGTAGTTCTGGGGTCTGGCTGGCCAGAGAGTCTGGCTGAAATGGCAAGTTCCAGGTTCAGTTAGAGACCTCTGTCTCAAAAAGTAAGGTGGTAGGCAGGGCATGGTGGCACATGCCTTGCCTGGCATGCATAAGAACTGGGGTTCAGGGGGCTGGAGAGATGGCTCAGAGGTTAAGAACACAGACTGCTCTTCCAGAGGTCCTGAGTTCAATTCCCAGCAACCACATGGTGGCTCACAACCATCTTAAAAAAAAAGAACCGGGGTTCAATCTACAGCACCACAAAAATAAAATTAAAAAGAACAAAAAAAGTATTGGCGCACGCCTTTAATCCCAGCACTCGGGAGGCAGAGCCAGGCGGATCTCTGTGAGTTCGAGGCCAGCCTGGGCTACCAAGTGAGTCCCAGGAAAGGCGCAAAGCTACACAGAGAAACCCTGTCTCGAAAAACCGAAAAAAAAAAAAAAAAAAAAAAAAAAAGTATTTGAAAAGCCTTAGACAGAATAATGATGTGACAACTGTGATTTGGGGTGACGGGGGGGGGGGGGGGGGTTGAGATAATTAATCAAATACTCGGAGTGTGTGGCATTTGAATCCGGACCTAACAGATGAGAAGTAACCAAGGAGCAGTCACGAATAACCAGGAGGCATTGTCCCAGACAGAGTGAACAAGTGCAAAGGTCCTGAGGGGAAGAAGGCAGCCAGATAGGGCCGGAACAAACTGACAGAAGGACTGGAGATGCCAGTCCCCAGGGGACAGACTGTGCGGACATAATGTAGTTTTTCATTCACGAAAGGCCTCAGGCTCTGAAGATCGCAGCCAAAGCTGAATGGAGAAAAGTATCCACAGATGCCCCTAGCAGCAGTGTGGAGGCACAAGGCAGAAAGAGGGGAGGTGCTGACAGAACCAGCAAATGAGGCCAAATGAGGACAGTGGAGTCTTCCAGAACTAAATGACAAAATCAGCCAGAAGGGCTAAGAGCACAGAGATGGGGAAACTAGGACACTGGCCAATAGTGTGGGTGGAGAGAAGGTCAGATCAGGCAGGCTGGGGAGAAGCAGGTTTCTTTTCAAGCCATGCCTATCCAAATTATTCCCTTTCCCAACCTATCCTTCCTCCGTGTAGACACCGCACAGCTTTGCTCCCACACCACAAGACAATGCCATCTCAGGCTCCTGACCTCCAAGGCAAAGGCCACGGTAAGTCTGGTGGAGATATAACTGCTGACAAGCCTCAGCCAAGCACAGGAATTAGTCTAAGTATGTCAAAGGGGTTCTCCCACTGCCAGAGGCATCAGGTGTATCCAACGAATTGCTGAGGGTGGAGATCAGAAAGGTCAGCTGAAACACTATTTATGCCGTTCACTGGCTATACTGCCTCTGCATGACGGCATCAAATCCATCTATTCCAAAAGCCTTGTTGGAGAATTAAATCTAACAAGGTGTGGCAAGGTCAGTACCCAACACACAGCAAAATACTCAATAAAGATATAGTTTCATCCTTCCCACGATTAAGTGGGTTCAATTGAGTCTTAACTACTCCACTCATTTCTTGTTAAGTGACTTAAGTCATTAAAATGGGGACATCATTACTTACCTTGCATGGCTTCTGAAGAAATTAAGGGTGAAAAGTGTTCAGTGTCACGCACAGCTTCCGACACACAGTAACTACACGATATGGGTTCTCTCTTACTACTTGTGCGACCAGGACAGAAAATTGGCAGGACAAAAAAGGCGCATGTGTATAACCTAAGCTTGGCTGCTGAGGCAGAAATTGCTGGATCACTGGTGTCTAGCCTCTTGGGAAAGACTCACCTGGTGGTTCCAAATGGAGCCCTCTTTGCTGCGCTCGTCAGGGGTCAGACGCACATATTGGCTGGTAAGCATTGTGCTGCCTTGGAAGTCCCAGAGAGGCATGGAACTGGACCCGACCCCTGTGGACAGAGACTGACATCGACAGGTGCCCAAAATGCCATGCCAGAAATCTACAGAGCTGCTCTGCTCAACAAAAATGGCATGCCCTCCTCCAACCAACTCCAGGGCCGCGTCCTCAGCCTTCACTTATCCCTGCTGCGGGCCTCACCTTGGTAGGGCTTGATGAGCGAGTGCTCCCGCTTAAGATGTTCACTGTTGCCGTCGGTTATATCCGCAGCCACCGGCCCCAGCAACAGAAGAAAATGCAGAAGTGTAGCGGGGCCTGGGCCGGGGCCAGGAAGCCCAGGCCTCCCTGGGCACCGCTGACCCCAGCCCCAGCCCCGGCCCCAGCGCCAAAGCCAGTCCTCGGCCGCCATTCTCCTTTTCTCTCGGCCACTTCCGCCCTAAGACTTCCGCCTTCCGGGTGTCTTTGCTAATGGTCTCCGGCCGGAAGCCCTCCAAACGAGTATCACCGGAGAGTTAAGAAGGAAAGCCTCGCAGTCAGCGGGATGGCAGCCTTATTGGCTGGGCAACCTCCTATCCTAGTAGAGCGCGGTTCTGCAACTTTAGAGGTTCCTGGTCGCCTGTCAGCCAGCCACTAGAAAGGGTTCTTACGAGCGACAAGGGATCCAACCAATCATGGGGCAGCACGTTAGGCTTGCTGGCCAACAAGACGCAGAGGGCATATTTGAGCTGGAACGGCGCCTTCGAAGTAAAGCATGATGGAACTTGTAGTTTTCGTGGGCTGCTTGCGCAAACTGGGCACACGGAGACTGCTCAATCTTAAGCCTCTGGCCATAGATCCTGTCTTTGAAATGACCTTTCTCAGTACAGTGGGAAAAGCCGCAGTGGAGTGAAGTAGAAAGCCTGGAGTCCAATCCTACCGCCACCTTGGACTGGTGGGTGGGGCAAACCTTTAAGCCACCTCTAGCTAACACTCCTCTGGAGACTTAAAAGGGACCCAGTTATTTTACTACCCCCAATTACTCAGGCACAGTCAGATTGAAGCAGGAGGAACAGACCAGATCCTGACCTGGGACCTCAGTGAAGGTGGGAAGTCATCTAGCTCCAAAAGTGTCAGTTCCTGTTGCCACAAAAAGTGCCTGTGGAAGGTCCAGGACAGCTGGCTCTGGATAGTTGGGCAACGGTGGTGTGTAGCCAAATGCAGTTCTATTTTACCTATTAATCTATTTAGTAAAAGATTTAACTGCCAGTATTTTTTGTCAAGATACTTAAATTTACATTAGAAATCCTGATTTCGGGCTGCAGAGATGGCTCAGGAGTTAGGAGTACTTGCTGCTTTTTCAGAGAACCAGGGTTCAGTTTCCAGCACTCACTTGGGATATTTTTAGATTAACCATATATAACTTCATTTCCAGAGGAAACAATGCCCACCTCTGGCCTCCATGGACACCCATACTTACATACACACAAACACACACGTGAACTGATTCTTTTTAATCTTTAAAAAGAAATCCCAGCCGGGCGGTGGTGGCTCACGCCTTTAATCCCAGCAATTGGGAGGCAGAGCCAGGCAGATCTCTGTGAGTTCGAGGCCAGCCTGGGCTACTGAATGAGTTCCTGGAAAGGCGCAAAGCTACACAGAGAAACCCTGTCTTGAAAAACCAAAAAAAAAAAAAAAAAAGAAATCCCAATTTCCACTTTTTCATGAAAAACTGCAACTCTACCCCGTATTCTCACAAGAAGCCTAGCTACTAGAGCTGATTAGAGCTGCCCCTGAACAAACGACTTTGTCTTCCAGCTGGATCTGACCAGGAATTTGCAATAATGGTCCGAATTAATGTGAATTTACTGCTCTTGTTATAAATACAGGCTGCCAGGTTGGTTGGCTGCACTTTTATTTCAGTTTTGTTTTTTGAGACAGGGTCACTGTAGTTTGCAGTGACTTGAATTCACTATGTTGACCCAGACTAGCCCGAAACTCACAGCAGTTTTCTGGTCTCAGTTGTCCCAGTGCTGGGACCATAAGCCTGTACCATCATGCTTGGCTAGTAATATACGCTGGTAGCGTGTTTGCAAGTACAATTTTTGTTTTGGTATGTGCATGAGATTGGTTCCAGGGTGCCCTCCCCCAAACAAAATCCACAGATACTCAAATTCCTTATTATAAGATGGTTACAGTATTTGCATATAACCTATGTACATCTTCCAATATACTTTTGTTGTTTGGTTTTTTTAAAAAAATACTTATTTATTTATTATGTATACACAAGAGGGCACCAGATCTTATTACAGATGGTTGTGAGTCACCACGTGGTTACTGGGAATTGAACTCAGGACCTCTGGAAGAGCAGTCGGTGCTCTTAATCTCTGAGCCATCTCTCCAGCCCTGGCTGGTTGGTTTTTTGAGACAGGGTTTCTCTGTGTATCCCTGGTTGTCCTGGAACTCACTCTGAAGACCAGGCTGCCCTTGAACTCACAGAGATCCACCTGCTGCCTCCCAAGTGCTGGGATTAAAGGCATATGTGTTGTTTGGTTTTTGTTTGGGGTGTTTTTGGTTTGGTTTGGTTTAGGTTTTTTTGTCTTGTTTTGTTTTGTTTTTTTGGGACAAGGTCTCATTAAGTAGCCCTGGCTGGCCTGGAAATTCACTATGTAGAACAGACTGGCCTTGAACTCACAAAGACCCATCTGTCTCTCCTTAATGAGTACTGGAATTAAAGGCATGTGCCACTATGAATGGCCTCTAATCATTTCTAGATTACATCTAATACATAATACAATATTAATTGTATGTAAAAGTGGTGTCGGTAGAGAATAACAAGAAAAGTTTGTATGTTTCAGTAAGAAGTGTGCTGGCTAGTTCTATGTCAATTTGACATAAACTAGAGTCTTTTGAAAAGAGGGAACCTCAGTTGAGAACATGCCTCTATAAGATCCAGCTATAGGGAATTTTCTTAATTAGTGATTGAGATGGGAGGGCCCAGCCTGTGGTGGGTAGTGCCATCTCTGGGCTGGTGGTCCTACGCTTGAGAGATGGCTCAGAGGTTAAGAGCACTGACTGTTCTTGCAGAGGTCCTGAGTTCAATTCCCAGCAACCACATGGTGGCTCACAACCATCTGTAATGAGATCTGACACCCTCTTCTGGCATGCAAGCAGAACACTGTATACATAATAAATAAATCTTTAAAAAAGAAAAAAAAAGAAAAAAAAAAAAAAGAAAACAAGCTGAGCAAACCATATGGAGCAAGCCAGTGAGCAGAGCCCTTCCATGGCCTCTGCATCAGCTCCTGCCTCCAGGAACCTACCCTGTTTGAGTTCCTGTCCTGACTTCCTTCAATGATAAACAGTGATATGGAAGTATAAGCCAAATAAACCCTTTCCTCCCCAAGTTGCTTTTGGTCATGGTGTTTCATCACAGCAATAGTAACGCAGCTAAGATAAGAAACAATTTTGTCTGAATATATTCCATCTATATAGTTGAACCACAGGTAGATCCTGCTGATAAGGGGGCTATGTTTATAACTGTGTGTGTGTGTGTGTGTGTGTGTGTGTGTGTGTGTGTGTGAACATGCACATAGATACAGTGAAAGCAAACATACATGTAAAACAAAATCCCTCTGTTCTCATCTCCTAATGAGCCCCTCTTCCAGAGACTTGCCCACATCTGTACAAACTAGGGTGTTTGCATCCCACTGGGCTGAGTTGTTGGGTACAGTCACAACTGAGTCCCAGGAATTTAGAAAAGTACACATGGGAAGTAATTAACTAATGAAAGAATATTTTTTTCTAGAACCTGGAATTGGCTCATGAAGAATGAGTACAAGTTTACCAGGAATTTACGTGAGAAGTCTCTCAGCAGAGGGAACTGGAACTAGATGTCCAAACTTAAGAAGGAACACAATGGTTTGGAACAGATAAGGAGTATGTAGTATTTGGACATGGTAGCACAGTCCTGTAATCCCAGCACTTGGGAAGTAGAGGCAGGAGGATAAGAAATTCAAGATCATCATCAGATACATAAGGAGGTTGAGGCCAGCTGAGGGGTACTTGAGATCCTGTCTCAATCAAATAAGCAAAGATGTGTATTGAAATCCATGGTGGAGAGATGGTGTAACGGTTGACCTTCACTGTCAACTTGATTGAATTTAGAATCATCTTTGAGACATATCGCTGGGTATGTCTATGAAGGTATTTCCAGAAAGATTTAACTGAACAGGCAAGACCTACTCCATGTGCTGAGGTTCTGGACCAAAGAAAAAGGACAAAGCAAACTATGCAACAGCACTCACCTCCATCTGATTCCTGTCCACAGAAGAAATATGAGCAGGGCACCATGTGATCAGACAGCTCACTGTCCTCTGATCCATCAAACAGGAGTAAGGAGCAGCATTCATAAAATGCTCATGAGGACTGTCTTAGTTAGTGTGTGTGAAGAGACACCATCCATGACCATGGCAACTCTTATAAATGAAAACATTTAATTGGGAGCTCACTTACAGTTTCAGAGGTTCAGTCCACTATTGTTTTTTTTTTTTTTTTTTTTTGGTTTTTCGAGACAGGGTTTCTCTGTGTAGCTTTGCGCCTTTCCTGGAACTCGCTTTGGAGACCAGGCTGGCCTCGAACTCACAGAGATCTGCCTGGCTCTGCCTCCCGAGTGCTGGGATTAAAGGCGTGCACCACCACCGCCTGGCTCAGTCCACTATTGTTATGGGGAGCATGATGGCATGCAGGCAGATGTAGCTGAGAGTCCTATATCTTACAGGCAACAGGAAGTCGACTGACGCACTGGGTGGTACCCTGAGCATAGGAAACTTCAAAGCCCGCCCCCACAGTGACACACTTCCTCCAACAAGGCCATATCCACTCCAACAAAGCCACACTTCCTAATGGTGTTACTCCCTGTGAGACTATGGGGGCCAATTACATTCTTTTTTTTTTTTTTTTTGGTTTTTCGAGACAGGGTTTCTCTGTGTAGCTTTGCGCCTCTCCTGGAACTCACTTGGTAGCCCAGGCTGGCCTCGAACTCACAGAGATCCGCCTGGCTCTGCCTCCCGAGTGCTGGGATTAAAGGCGTGCGCCACCACCGCCCGGCGGCCAATTACATTCAATCAAATTCTACTCCCTGGCCCCCATAAGCTTGTGACAATATCGTAATGGAAAATACATTTAGTCCAACTTCAAAAGTCTCCACAGTCTATCACAGTCTAAACAATGTTTAAAAGTCCAAAGTTCAAAGTTTCTTCTGAAATTCATGCAATCTCTTAACTGTAAGCACCTGTAAAAATCAAAATAAAAAACTAGATCACACACTTCCAACATATAATGGCATGGGATATACATTACATTCCAAAATGGAGGAAAGGAAGATAGTAAGGAAATACTGGACCAAAGCAAGACCAAAAACCAGCTGGGTATACTCCAAACTCTCCATCTTCATGTCTGATATCAAAATGCTCTTCAGATCTCCAACTCCATTCAGATTTGTTGACTTCAATACACTTCTTTCTCTTTAGCTGGTTCTACTCCCTGTTAGCAGCTCTCCTCAGCAGGTATCCCACGGCTCTGGCACTTCCAACATCTTGGGGTCTCCAAGGCTTCAACTTCACAGGTTCATGCAATGGCCTTTCTAGGCCTCCATTCAGGGACACCCTTGACACATCTGGCCTCAGTGGTTTCCTTTGGTCTCAGCAGCAGGGGTGGGGGTGGCAAATTCCATAACTCGTATCTTCTGTCCTTAATTCTAAAGCCAGAACTAAGTGGCCAAAGCAGCTGCCTACTGGGGCTGGAACATGGCCCTCTTATTCAATTACATCTTTACCAGCTTTCTGTCCTTCACTGCCTAAGCTTGACTTTCCTGAAACCTGCTCTGTAGACCAGGCTGGCCTCTAACTCAGAGATCTGCCAGCTTCTGCCTTCTCAGTGCTGGGATTAAAGATGTGCACCACCACACCTGGCTATAAGCTCTTCTTTAGTTCCTTTTCACAAGTAGGAAACTTAGCTGGGTGGGGTCTTGCCCTGAGGTCACCACTCCCTTTATTTCATTTCTAAATCTGTTTATCTCCTTGAATACAGCATTTATCTCCATTACACTTTCTGGTGCTCTCATTTTCCTCAAACATTTTTCCTTGCTCAGCCTGCTCCTTTTCATTATGTGTCTTCTTTAGAGTTAACTCCGGTAACCACAGAACAGAGCCTATACTAGGCTGTTTTGAGATTTCCTCTGCCAACTGAATTAATCAAAAAACTCTTCACTTTAGCCTCAGGCAGACTCTTCGGACAAGGGCAAAAAGCGGACACTTTCCTCATCAAAATATCACAAGAACCATCTAACATATTAAAATTCTTCTCTAAAACCTCTTGAGCCTGCCCCACCCCACAGTTCACATCACTCTTTGTGCCTCTGTCTTCCATGCTCCTGCTAGCATGCCCCATTAAGCAGTGCTTAAAGCATTCCACTGCTTTTCTGATCCACAGTCCTGTGGTCCGTAGTCCTTCCAACAAAAATATGGTCAGGCCTTTCACAGCAATACCCCACTCCTGGTACCAACTTCTGTCTTTTTTTAAATTAATTTTTATTTTACATGCATTGGTGTTTTGCTTGCATGTATGTCTGTGTGAGGGTGTCAGGTCCCCTAGAACTGAAGTTACAGACAGTTGTAAGCTGCCATGTATGTGGTTGATGGGAATTGAACTCAGGACCTCTGGAAGAGCAGTCAGTGCTCTTAACCACTGAGCCATCTCTCCAGCCCCCCAACTTCTTAGTTAGGGTTTCTATTGCTGTGAAGAGACACCATGACCATGACCATGGCAGCTCACATAAATGAAAATATTTAACTGGGGTAGCTCGCTTACAGTTTTAGAAGTTCAGTCCATTACCATCATGATGGGGAGCATGGTGGCATGCAGGCAGATGTAGCTGAGAGTCCTAAATCTTACAGACAACAGGAAGTTACAACACTGGGCAGAATCCTGGGCATAGGAAACCTCAGAGCCTGCCCCCACAGTGACACACATCTTCCAACAAGGCCATACCTGTTGCTAGGCCCTAATGTCTCCCTCAGGGGAGATGTTAAGAAGGCACAGAGTCAAGGACACAGACACTGGGAGTCAGGTGAAAGGCAAACAGCAGACTTTTTTATTCAGTAATGGGGAAACCTTATATACCCTCCTCCCAACACTCAGGCTGTGTCCTAATCTGGTGGCATTGCGAGGTCATCTCTCATTGGCTGGGTGATCAGGAGCTCTGACAGCACCTGCTGCTAGGCCCTCAGGCAGACTCCAGGTTGGCTCATAAGGAAAAATGTTATGTGCATGCCTTGGCAACTGGTTTGAGCCAATTTCCTCACCCCATGAGCCTGTCCTACTACACATACCCACTCCAATAAAGCCACACCTCCTAATAGTGCTACTCCCTACGAGATTATGGGGGCCAGTTACATTCAAACTACCATAAGGACCAAATGAAGTCCTGTTAGGAGAGCTTGCAAGCTATAAAGCACCCCAAGAAACCTGAATGAAGCCTGGGTGCATGACACAGCAGACAGACATATTTCAGTCATGTCACATAAGCTCCCTCACAGATACGTTATTCACTTATTTGTTTATTCTAATGCTGGGTATCAAATCCAGGGCTTTGCAAATGCCTACATAAGCACTGTATTAATGAGCAACCTCTCTAGCTTCATAAGCACTTTAGTAGCCCAGATTGGCAATTCATGGCAATCCTACTGCCTCGGGCTCCTGAGTACTGGGATTATAGAAATGAGCTGCTGCATAAGCACTTGTCTGTCTGTTTATTCGTTTGAGACAAGCTAACTTATAGCTTAGCTGGCCTCTGGTTATGAAACAGGGGATGACCTTGGACTCCCTGGCCCTCCTGCCTCTATTGCTGGGATTACAGATGTGTACCATCAGACCTAGTTTTATGTAGTGCTGGTATATAGCTGGAAGTTTTTCTGTGTCCCACCCAGCCCTGAGGTGCTGCAGCTGCTTATAAAATAATCACTCAGAGGCTTATATTAATTACCAACTTATGGCCTATAGCAAGCTTCTTGTTAGCTAGATCTTTCATCTTAAATTAATCCATTTCTATTAATCTATGTCTTGCCATGTGGCTGTGGCATTATTGGTCTGCTGGCATCTTGTTGCTCCTTGGGCGGCTCGCATCTCCCCTTACTCTCCTTTCTCCTTTCACTATCTCTCTTGAATTTTCCCACCTGGCTCCATCCTACCCTGCCACAGGCCAATGCAGCTTTATTTATCAGCCAATCAGAGCAACACATATTCACAGCATACAGAAAGTCATCCCACAGCACTGTGGGTCTGACGTGTTAGGAAAGAACTCTACCAAATGAACTACATCTTCAGCCCATAAGTGTTGTTGGCTTTTTTTAAGTACACTTTACTCTTTGGGGGGCCCACCACCTAGCTCCCAAATAATCACACAGTGGCTTATTATTACTTTTAAATGCCCAGCCTTAGCTTGTCTTATTTTTAGCCAGCTTCTCTTAACTTAAATTATCTCATTTACTTTTTGCCTCTGGGCTTTTACCTTTTTCTATTATTGTATTTCTTTCTTTCTTACTCCATTGAGGGTTGTGTAGCTGGGTGGCTGGTCCCTGGAGTCCTCCTCCTTCTCTCACTCCTAGATTTCCTCTCTTCCCAGATTTCCCCTTCTATTTATTCTCTCTGCTTGCCAGCCCCACCTATCCTTTCTCCTGCTATTGGCCATTCAGCTCTTTATTAGACCAATCAGGTATTTTAGACAGGCAAAGTAACACAGACTCACAGAGTTAAACAAATGCAACATGAAAGAATGAAGCATATCTTTGCATCATTAAATGAGTGTTCCTCAGAATAAACAAATGTAACACACCTTTAACTAATATTCCACAACACAAAAGCATCATAACAAGATCATCTTTGCCACTGCTCCAGCCTATAAAGCAACCCCAACCTCACACACTTCAAATTCCTCCCTGCATGGCCAGAAGCAAGGCATCCAGAAAGAGGTAAATTAACTAGGGTTGTGCTAGCTGCTATAACAAATAGACCATAATATGTACAATGGCACCACGTTTGTTTCTGAGGGCTTCAGAATTATCCAAAGCTGGTGTTCCAGGTTGATGGACCATATGCTTCCATGCACCGATGCATAGACCCTGCTTCTTTGTTCTTGTGGCTACTATAGCCTCTAGGGCAGAAGTTCTCAACCTGTGGGTCAAGACCCCCTCAGGTTTGCACATCAGATATTCTGCATATCAGATATTTACATAACAATTCATAATAGTAGCAAAATTACAGTTGTAAAGTAGCAATGAAATAATGTTATGGCCGGGGGCCACCACAACATGAGCAACTGTATTAAGGGCTGCAGCATTAGGAAAGTTGAGAAACACTGCTCTAGGGTCTTACCTTTTGTATCCAGCCAGAAAAGACAGACAGAGGCAGAAGAATTCCTTGAACCCAGAAGTTCAGGGTCCATTTAGGAGACATAGTGAGACCTTAGGGCTGGAGATGGTCCAGCAGTTAAGAGTGTATACTGCTCTGAAAGATGATCTGAGTTCAGTTCCCAGCACCCACATCAGTCAGCTCACAACTGCCTGTTACTCCAGCTCCAGGGTATCAGTTACATCTGGCCTTCTCATGCATTGGCACACACATTCACATACCTACACACAGACACACACACACACACACATCATCATCATCATCATCATAATAATAGAAATCTCTAAAACAAAACACATACTTCTCATTTGTCTCAAAAAGTTGGGGTGAGGCCGATGAGATGACTCAGCAGTTAAGGGTGCCACTTCCTACCAGGCCTGATCATCTGAGTCTTATCCCCGAACCCAGTTGGTGAGAGGACAGAACCTTCTCCTGACAGTTACCTTCTGACCTCTATGCCACAGCATGAACATGCACCCACACATATAATAAATAATAAAATAGTGAAATAAAGTTTTTTCAAAGAATGCTTTCCTTTGCACATGTTGGAAGGCTACCCATTCCTTTTATAGTATTTGGAAATATTGGAGATGGGGCCTTTGGACAGAAAGTACATCATACTGAGGATGGATCCCTTGTGAAGAGTGTCCTTTACAGGACAAGACAGGAAAGAGCATGCTTCCTTTCTCTCTGCTTTCTGCCACATCTGGGCACAGCAGAAAGATGGCCATCTGCCAGTCAGGACTCATCAGACCACAGAATTTTAGTGCTTGATCTTGAACACACCAGCCTCCAGAATGGTGAGAAAAGAAAACTTGTTCAAGCCGCCCAGTCTATGGAATTTTTTTCTTTATAATTTTTAAGGTATTTTTTATGTGTGTGACTGTATTGCCTGCATGTGTGCCTGTGTGCTACCTGCATGCCTGGTACCCCTGGAGGCCAGAAGAGGGCGTCATATTCTCTGAACTGGAGTCACAAGCAGTTGTGAGCTGTCACATTGTTGCTGGGAATGGAACCCAGGTCTTCTGGAAGAGAAGCCAGTGTTCATAACCACTGAGCCATCCCTCCAGCCTTGTTTGTTGTTTGTTTCAGGAAGGGTGTCATAATGCAGTCCTGGTTGATCTGGAACCATGTAGCCAAGGCTGGCCTTGAACTCATAGAGCTTCACCTGCCTCAGCCTCTCTAGTGCTGGGCATGGTATTTTTCTTATAGAGTCTGAACTAAGACAGTTCTGCACCAAGATGAGATTTCTCCATGAGTATGGATTAACTTACCTCTTTGGTATGGATGTACATGATCCATTTTCCTATCCATTGGTGCATATGTGCATACCTGATCCCTGGGGTATCTGAGTACACATAGACCTACATATGGTTGTGCCTGTCATATGCACCTACCCGAGGCACTATGCATGTGTACACACACACACACACACACACACACACACACACACACACACACACACAGATTGAGTCTCATGTATCTATGTCTGACTTCAACTTACTGTGTAGCTGAAGCTCCTGATTCTCCTGCCTCTACCTCCAAAGGGCTGACATTACAGGCATGTGCCACCACATCCAGCTTCACTTGTGTATGCCTGAAGCTTTAGGTACTCTTGTGAAAGAAAGCCTATAAGTTCATGACATGCATGCCCACATGCACGGTCACACATGCAGTATGTTTACCCTTTACTCATGTGGCCATCAGATGACGGCCTAAAGATAGTACAGTCTCCACATGCAAACTGCCTGGGGTAAGGGTGCGAAGCATGCATAAGCTGGGCACATAGTAAGTATGGAGTAAACGTGTGCCGAGTAAAGCACACATATGGATAGCCAGGACCCAGTGCACATGTCCCTATGTCCACAGGAACTCCTGCCAGACTACCTGGTACAAAAGTGCCTCGTTGTATGACCATGCACTTCTGTGTGCTAACACATAACCTTGGAGCTCCCAGGCTGAGCCAGAACATTCCAGGCTGCTCACTGGGCACAAGGAGGCTCCTGCTGTGTGTTGGTGCTTGCATGGGGTGCAACCAAGGGTGCGTTGGCGGCATGTGTGTGTGCGTGAACGTGTGTGTATGTGAGTAGGAAGAGGCGTTCGCTCTCTTAGACCTTGCTTCTTTCTGTGGTTTGGTTTCTATAGAGACACTTCCTGTGGCAGAGAAAAGAGGTAGTGAGCTGGTGTTTCAGGATGTGAGGGCCCGCAGGAGCAGAGAGCTCTCTCCACTGCCTGCCTGCCACCCGGAGAGCTCTGATCAGTGCTTCCACAATCCCTGTGGTGGGTGGCCCCCCGTGGCGGGGACCTGAGATCAGCGGCGGTATGCCAGGGAAGCCCAAGCACTTGGGTGTCCCCAACGGGCGCATGGTGAGTGCGGGCTCTGAGCCAGAGCCACAAGGAGGGGGTGGGCACACCCAGGGTGGAGTCCAGGAGGCACAACCGGCAGGTGTGAGGAGGAGCCCGGGGGCTGTCAGCAGGCTGGAGAAGTTGGGTACAGATGGCTGCTGACAGTGGGACCTGCTGCTGTCACCCCAGGACCCTTCCAGATGCCCTGCTAGGAGTCTGGTGCAGCAGCCCTAGGGCTGAGCCCAGAGCCCAGTGGGCACAGGCTCTGGTTCCTCTTGCAGGCTGGACTCACTGCTCCCTCATGTACTCCGGGAATTAGCCCGATGTGAAGCTGCTTAGAGAGAGACGTGGAGACAGACCCAGTGGTCCCCTTGCTCCCTGATCACTCTTACAACTGCTCAAGCCCCTCCACCTCATGCTCTAGGTGCCTAAGATAAGGTTAAGAGCGGCCTTGCTGGGTCACTACGTCAACCTGCTCCAGAGGCATCCTGCCAGAACTAGTGTTCTTTGGGCAGCCCAGGATGGGTCAGTAAGGATGGGACGGGATGAACAGTTCTGCCTGTTCTATTCCTAGCTTCCAGGAAGGAGGGTTGTGTAGCTGAGAAAATGAACCCGGGGCTGCAGCTAACCCCTTACACCCTCTCCAGGCCATTTAACTCCAGATTAGAGCTGCCTCAGAGTTTCTGGTTCTTCTCATTCACTCAGCAAACAGGGCAGGCTGTGTTGAGCCACCGTCAGGGACCTGGCTCACCTGGCAGAGTCACTAAAACAACTCCAGGAAACCAAACAGTTTCCTGATAGTCCCTGTTCTAAGGCCCTAGGACAAAGCTGGTAGGTCCAAAGTGACCTGAGATCCCAGTTCTAGCACCGTTGTCCTTTCCTATTTCGTCATCTGTGAAATGAAATTGGAATGGATCAAAGTCCTGTTGACTAAGTGGCATAATGAACTGGAGACCCTTGAAGCACTGTGAAGGTTATGGAGATGTTAGCCCCGAAGTCCCTGTATTTTCAGCCCCTCTTTCAGAATCGTATGCCTCTCGGAACAGCTGAGCCACCACAGTCCCCATCCCTGCTTTCCAGTGCCCAAGATTAGTTTCCATCTCGTGTGCAGCAGCCCTTTCCTGCCAGCACCATGCTGTTCGGGTAGAAGGGAGACCAAGAGCTGGCTCGGCCCCATCCCACTTCCTCTGCCACCAACCCGACTTAGAAAGTCCAAGTAGAGCCCAATTGCCTTGCACTCCCACCCTGGGTGGTCATGGCCCTTGGCTTGCTCTTCCTTAGGTATCCTGGCCGCAGAGCCCAGGAGGAATAGCCCAAACCCACCCCAGAGGTGTAGCTGGACTGATGCTTCGGGGACAGAACTCAGAGCTGCAGGCCAGCTGAGAGGGCTGGAGACAGACCCAGGCTGTGCCTCGTGTGCCAGCCATGGCTTCTCTATCCCAAAGTCATTCAGTGTAAAGAGGATGGTACAAGCTCTGCCCCAGATCCTCTCAGTAACTGTCACACATGTTTATCTCTGTCCTTTCTGGATCAGTTCTGAACTCCCGGTATGACTCTAGAGACTTCATGGTTCACAAATGTCTACTGCTGGACCACGGGCAGCTTTAGGAGGTCATACTTGGCTGGAGCAGGGCGCGGAAAGACAGGCTTAGTGACTATGGTGTAGATGTGATGGAGGGGGTCTGTGGGTAAGGAGTCCAGTTGTTACCTCACAGGGGAGGCTCAGAGGAACACAAGTGATATGTTGTTGAGTAGAAGGGTCCCCATTTGCACATACCCCCGAGACCCCCAGCACTGTCTGGCTCTCGTCCCTTCCCATCCTCCAGCATTCCCCGATGAGGCAAAGCCACCAGTCATACCCTTCTGGCACTCAGCTTGTCAAACAGCTGAAATGAGACTTGTCACTTAGAGGGTGCTCTCAGCCCCCTCCCGGAGAAATCGTCACACAGTACCAGCTGTCACTTCATTTATGCTCTCACTAAGGGGCTGCTCTGGGCTGTCCCACCCTAAGCACTTAAGACCCAAATCCCAGTCCCGCAGGCAGCCCACAGTTAGCCACAGTTTGCCACAATGTAGTGAGGCACAAAAAACATGAGTGAAGAGTACTGGAATAAAGTTCCTGTTTGGGGAAGAGCTTAGGTCAGGAGTGGAGGAAGCTGAGAGGAGCCTGGCATGGAAAAGCATCCTCTTTGTTAATGTCTAACACTGTAGAAGATGGTCCTTAAAGCTCGAGGGGGAGTGGCCCAGGGGGAGACTGCACACAAGAAAACGTAGCATTACTGTGGAGGGTACACCCGAGGGTTTCTACGAGTTTAACTTTGAGTAAGTCATAGTTAACTTTCTGGAAACTTAGTGCTGGTCCCGCCAGCAAACACTGGCAAAGAGACCGACAAGACACTCAGATGTCTCTATGTCCAACTCAGGGTCAGGGATGGCAGTGCAGGGGTTATTACAGAAGGGCCAAGTCTTGGGGACAGCCCTATGGAGCTGGTTCAAGCTGAGGGGATCAGGCACCTAGGGTTGTGTAAATGTCCACAAGACTGAAACAAGATCACAGTTCAGGAACTTGACTCTGGAAGGCACAAGGCACAGAATGGGCGAGAATACTGGAAAAGAGTTCTGGTTTGAGTAAGAGTTGCGGTCAGAGCAAAAGAAAGTCTGAGGTGTCCATCAGCCGATTGCTCTCTCTTTGAGATCTGAGTCCTCTAGGGGCCCCATTCAAGAGGACTCACTGGGCCTCACCTCTCTTGGCTCTGCCAACCTATGCCCAAGGGCTACCAGCCCTGGTCCTCTAATCTCCCCTATTTATAATGGAAGTGGCAAGGCTGGGTGCAGCGACATATTCCTTTAATCCCAGTGCTTAGAAGGCAGAGGCAGGTAGATCTCTGGAAGTTAGAGGCCAGCCAGGGCTACACAGTGAAACCCTGTTTCAAATATATGTATATGTGGAAGCAGCATGGAGCGGCACGGTGGAGTCTTCAGATTCCGTAGTTGGCAGGCAAACTTGGCTTTTAACACTGTCTCTGCCACTTTCCAGATCTATAACTTCTCTGGGCCTTGGGTTCCTCCCCTGTAAAACAGGGGCAGTAACATTTGATGCAGGAGACAGAGATGCTGAGGGTAGAGTAAGAATATGGGTTGTCTGTAAGACAGCTGGATCAGGAACTTGAGGTGGCTTCCTCAGTGTCCTCAGGCTCCCTTAGAGCCACTTCTAAGCGTGACAGACTAAAGCCAGACCCAGCTTGGTTGGGAGCGTCACTGGCCACCACGCCCTTCCTCATCCTTTCTTCCCCTTTTCCTCCTGTCACTCAACATGGCACCTCAAGCAGAGGTGAGAACTGGGGTTACTGTTGAACCCAACTTCCCCATGCCTTGGAGCCTGTGCAAACCATAGCTGTGGCTCTGGATCCCACTTTGCCATAGTTGGATCTCTAACCAAGATGTGCCCTATTCAGACTCACAGCAGCCCCCCCAGAGGCTGGGAATGCCGAGCCTCGGGCTCCCCAGGGGAAGATGATCTCAAGGAAAACCAGGTATTCCCGATGTGCAAATGACTGAGCAGGAATTGGACTCCATTCCTCTTCCCTCCCAGCTCTAAATTTCTGTCTCTCATCTACCTTTGTCCCCGTTCCACTTTCGACAGCCAATGGGGCAAGGGAGGCTGGAACAAAGAACCGCAGGAGGCAGCCTGGGAGCAGACATTGGTGAAGAGCTGTGCTCAAGCATGGAGAGGGTACCTGGGCCAGCATCTCAGTCTTAAGGCTGCTTGAGCACAGGGTTAAAGAGGACGCCCCTGCATCAGGGATTTCAGAGAGACTCCCCAACAAGACCTGCCTTCCAGGAGCTACCAGCTGCAGGGATGAGAGGCCCCGACATGAGTGGGCTTAGTGTGGTGGGAAGGGAAGGGTGAAGACCAGTATTTGGGGATAACTGGTGATGGACAGGGATCCAGAGCAGTGCCAGGGGTCTATAGAAGTAGGTACTCTGGCAGAGGAAACAGCAAAACAGGAAGCAGGGGTGTGGGGAAAATAGAAGTTTGATAAAGTGTGGGGTGGAGGTGAGGAGGAGGGAAATGATGTCGGAGGGGCTCATTAGTCAGGCGCAGGTAGGCCTTTAACTGTAACTTGGCAACAGCAACCCTACTAAGGTGTGCAAGGAGTTGAGTCCAGGGTGGAACAGTGGGGAGGGAAAGACCTGGAGAAACCTGGGAGTTAAGGACCCAGACATTTAATTAAAGATAATATGGAAATAAAGCCTCTGAGAGCCAAACGAAGTCCTCCTGCATCTGGCTTCAGTTACCCTTTGGTTATGTCAAGGACTCTTGCCCAGAGAAAGCCTCCTGCAAGGGACGGGCTGATTTGGGATTGGAGGGCAGCTCAAAGGCTAAGGATACTTGAAGAGGTAAGGCCATGCGCTGAGAGGGGGACTTCACCAGAGCTGAGAGGGGGATGGCACAGGCTTGAATTCAGCAGCGTAGCTGCAGCAGTGGAGCAGCTGGGGGAGGGAGGCAGCAGTGGGTGCAGGCAGGTGCTGGGGGGGAAAATAGCAAGCTGTCCGGGACTCCAGCATCCTGAAGGGTCTCCCGCCCTAGGCATCAGGGCTTCCTCCCCCTGAGCTGAGGGATGTGGGGACCTTGGTTGGGAGAGGTGACTCTAATGATGGGGGTCATCTTGGGGAGTGTAAGGCAGAGTGTGGAGGACAGGGGTGGGCGCAGAGTGTGGCGTGCTGGGGGGGGGGGTCCCCACACCCAGCTCAGGCAATTTTCTCTCTTGCTCAACCCCCACACAAGGTTGTAAAACAAGAAAAAAAAACAGAGCTAGAATTTGAATCCTTGTCTTGAGAGCCCACACAATTGTGCTCTTTGCTGTCCTGCAGAGTGGCAAATCAAACACCTGGCAACATCAGCCATGGATATTGATGAAACTGCAGTAGCTGTAATGTTCTAGAACATTCATTACACACCACAAACTGTTCTGAGTTTCTTCTGTGTGTTTAACTTATTCAACTGAAGCAATCCTTTGAAGGCAGGATCATCATTTGCCCAGTTTTTAGAGAGGACAAACTAAGGTCAAGAGACAGCTGAGCCTTCTTCCCAAGGTCACACAGCATGGAATCTGAATTCAAGTCTAGGTGGTGCTCGCTTCTCGTTGCCTCCAAATGTAACACAGATGTATCAGACTGGCCCTAGAGTCCTTCGAGAGGAAGGGGAATCCCCTGTAGGGAAGGCCACTGGCCGCTCAGGGCCAGCCAAGCTTGCTACTCAGAGATGACGCTCACAATACCTTGGGCATCACTCTTAAAGAGGAGATAGGAAAATGGAACCAATGGGGAAAATCTTTCAATTTTTAAACATAGGAGACCCCTTTAAACTTAATTTTCCCCCCTGGAGGCCAAATAATGTCTTACAGTGTCCTGCAGGCTAATCCTGACTTCCACATGACTGAGGTGCTCCAAGGGTAGGAGTGGAGAGGAGAGAACAGGGCAGGAGGCTTCCCTGGGCTTGCTTTCAGTGGGGATGGGAAGAAGGGACATGATGGACGTTTCTTTGACAGGGCCTGGTGAGATGTAGGAAGTAATGGGGGTTGGAGGTGCTGGGAGTCTGTCTATGTGATGGGAAAAGGACAGGATACGGGGAAGCTTTTTCAGGACTTTTACAGTGGGGACAGAAAGGTGTCCATCTGAGAATGACTGAGTTTGAATGGCTTATGGGGCATCTGGAGACAGATATTAGCAGGAAACTGGGTGTGTGCAGTTGGAGCTAGATGTTGGGGTGGGGCACAAAGGACCCAGAACAAAACCAAGAAAGGGGAGAGTCCACCCTGCATGAGCAGGGGTCTGTGGGAGAGCTGGGGGGGCTTCTGGGAAGGTGGGAAAGACACCAAAAGAAACCTCTGCAAGAACAACTCCAAGGTGTGTGTGGGGTTCTGTTTCACCAGTGACTGGGGTTCCCAGAGAAGTCAGAGTTAGTGCACATTGTAGGAGAGAGTGGAGGTGGCCTGAATGACAGTGCTACTCCCATTATGGCCCCTGGACCAGCACCAGAACTGCCTGGAAGCCTGTTAGAAATGGAGAGCTTCGAGCCCCATCCTGGATCTACTAAACCTGAGAGGGGGTTTTCTTGGCCACTCTCAGCTAAAGTTTGATGGACACAGCTCTGTGCTACAAAAATAGCATTCCGTGCCATGCCCAAGGTAGGGTGGGATGAGTCCCCCAAAGAGAAACAAGTGCAATTAGGACAGACACACCTCTCCTCCCTCAAAGACGAGATTGGCATAGCCCTTACCACACCATAGGCAGTGTTATAAATACAGTGTACGAAGTTCCCGAGGGACAGTTATCATTTGTAGCCCCGCCCCTCATTTACAGATAGGAGCCAATAAGTGAGCTAAAATTCACACAAACAGTACCTGCCAGAGGCAATATTGAAGTCTCTGCACACCCAGACTCACCTAGAAGGGGCTGAGAGAGAGAAGGGAGCCAGGGGCCACTAGAAAGTACCCTGAGGAAGCCCCAGCACACAGTGGTCGGCCTATGATGGGAAAGGGGTCAGGACAGGCAGAACGAAACCCTAGCCAGTAATGACTGTCTGGAGAATTCAGCCTGACTCTGTAGACAGAAAACACAGCTCCAGCTCACTGGAGCCTGGACCCAGCGCGGCTCCTTGGAATTGCTTACAGAGCTCTACTCTGATTGTCTACCTTGGGTCTCTCCTAGGTTCTGGCTGTCTCCGATGGAGGTAAGTGACAGACTGTGTGGATGAGGCATTACTGGGAGGGAGAGAGGGATAGGGAGGTGGAAGTGAGTGGGGACACTCCCCACTGGTCTTTCAGGTAATGCCCCTGCAGCCTGTCTGCAGCAGGGATTGGGCCAAAGCCTGAGGAAGGAAAAAGGTTCACTCCTACTTGTCCATCTCTCTGCAGAACTGACCAGCACAGGGGGTTCCCAGGGCCAGAGTGAGGGCCGAGGCAGCTCCCTCAGCATCCACAGCCTCCCCAGTGGCCCCAGCAGCCCCTTCTCCACTGACGATCAGCCTGTGGCCAGCTGGGCCCTGTCCTTTGAGCGGCTGCTGCAAGACCCACTGGGCCTGGCTTACTTCACGGTAAGCCCTGGGGTGGGGTGGGGTGCAGTGGAATTGGGGGGTGGCACGTGGGGGGTAGGCAGGTGCCACTGCAGGGATGGGGGATTCTGGAGAGGGCATAGACAGGGCTTCGGGTTGGTTAGAGTGCTGCTTCTCTTCGTGGTTTCTCAACCAGCCTGTCTCTGGCATCCTTTCCCTCACCACCACCACGCTGGGAACTCTTCCTTCTCCTTGTTCTTACTCTGCTTCTCAGGGTTTTTTTTTTTTTTTTTTGTACCCCAGATCTGGCACCATCTGTCTGTCTGTCTGGTCTCTTGGCCCATGTCTGTCTCAGTCTTTGAGCACGTCCCTGTTTCAGCCTGTGTCTGAAGCCTTCGTTCCCCTTCTTCTCATGCCAGGAGTTCCTGAAGAAGGAATTCAGCGCAGAAAACGTAACTTTCTGGAAAGCCTGCGAGCGTTTCCAGCAGATCCCAGCCAGTGACACCAAGCAGGTAAAGAGAAAGATGGGACAGAGGGGTGGGGACTAGACCTGGGGCACGCCCCCTGATCTCTTCCGGTCCCTCATCCCCCAGCTATCTCAGGAGGCCCACAGTATCTACCATGAGTTCCTGTCCAGCCAGGCGCTGAGCCCGGTGAACATAGACCGACAGGCCTGGCTTAGTGAGGAGGTGCTGGCCCAGCCCCGGCCGGATATGTTTCGAGCGCAACAGCTTCAGGTGAGGTGGCCAAGGGGCAAGGCCTGGCTGAGAAGGGAGACCAATGATACGCCCAACAGTACCAGATACAGGGTGGAGTCCGAGCCGGAGGGAAGGGGCAAAATTGGATGCAGAACCAGAGCCAATGCAAAGTCAGGACCGGAGTAAGAGGGTGAAGGCCGAGGATGACTTGAAGGATGGGCTGGGGTGGAGTCAAGGGGAGGGGCTGGTCTCAGACTCCAGGTATATGACAGGAACTGAGGAGGCAGGGCTTGGGGCTCCCCTACTTGGGCTGGCGAGGGCAGGACCTGGGACGCAAGAGGTGCAGGTGCAGGCACCCCACCCATCCAGCCCTCCACTGTCCTCTCCTGGTACCGATCGCCGCCCACACCGGCTGACCGCGCAGATCTTCAATCTGATGAAGTTCGACAGCTATGCGCGCTTCGTCAAATCCCCGCTGTACCAAGAGTGCCTGCTGGCCGAGGCCGAGGGACGCCCCCTGCGGGAACCTGGCTCCTCGGGCCTCGGGAGCCCCGACACCTCGAGGAAGGTGCGGACGGGGTGGCAGGAGGCTGGGCGGGACAGTCTCAGGAAGGGTCTTCCCCAGCCGTAGATCCGCACTAGAGTCTTCCCTCTACCCTCAGAAGCCGAAGCTGAAGCCCGGGAAATCGCTGCCGGTGGGTGTGGAGGAGTTGGGGCAGCTGCCACTTGCTGAGGGCCCTTGTGGCCGGCCTCTCCGCAAGTCCTTTCGTAGAGGTGAGGCCGGCCCTAGAAATGGTGTGGCCCGGAAGTTTGGGCCAATTTTGGGAACGCCCCCTTCTCCCTACTTGACCACAGTCTGCAATAAGGCAAACCCCAAACCCCAAAATGTGGGTTCTTGAGATCACCCGGTTTCTCCAGGAGGCTGTGCTCCCAGGCTACCCCGGAAGTTTGTTAGGGCTACTCAGCGACAAGTCCAGGGACCCACACATTTAAGTCCCTGCGGGATGGCTCCAAACAAGACCCACCAAATGGGAGGGCCTTACCAGAGGGATGGTGAGAGGAAGAAGGTCTCCTCATTGCTGGCTTTCCCTTAGAGATGACGGGTGGAGCCACGAACTCTGCCCTGCGACGAGAGTCTCAGGGGTCCCTGAATTCTTCTGCCAGTCTGGACCTGGGCTTCCTTGCCTTTGTGAGCAGCAAATCTGAGGTGAGCAGCATTGGAAGGGAACAAGGTGCCTCTCTGGTTAGGACCACTGCCAGTTCCCTTCATGGGTTCCCAGCGTTCACAGTGGGTAGCTACACGTCCACTCCTAGCTGATTCCACAAAGCTATCACCTCACCCTTCCTCTCTTTCATGTTCCATACAGTGATCTCTGTACATATCGTGGACGCACATCCTCAGCTGGCAGATGGGTGTGCATGTGTGGGTGCCTAGGTGTACCCTGAATGAGGTGTGTGTGATTAGTTAGTGGAGCTGTCCCTGAGTGTCCACATTTATTTTATTTTATTTTTGTTTTGAGACAGGGTTTCTATATGTAGCCCTGGCTGTTGTGGAACTCAGAGGTCTGCCTGCCTCTGCCTCCGAGTACTAGGACCAAAGGTGCCACCATGCCTGGCTGAGTGTCCACATGTTTGAGTGTGCATACCTTTGTTCTTGGAGCAAGACACATCTGTGCCTGCCTCCAAGTGTGCCCTTGCACGTGTGTGTATGTGTCCTAGAGAGCTTACAACATCCCTGTGTACATACAGCCTCTGTCTGCTCTCGCCCACATCCAGAGTCACCGAAAGAGCCTTGGAAGTGGAGAGGGTGAGAGTGAAAGCCGGCCAGGGAAGTACTGCTGCGTATATCTGCCTGATGGCACCGCCTCCTTGGCCCTGGCCCGACCAGGCCTCACCATCCGAGACATGCTGGCAGGCATCTGTGAGAAAAGAGGCCTCTCTCTACCTGACATTAAGGTCTACCTGGTGGGCAATGAACAGGTGTGAGCATGCCCTGGCCCCCAACTCTTGCCTCCTTTCTGATCACGACCCAGTTCCTTTCCTAATCTTCCGGCCACCCTTATTTCAACTCATTCTCTATCATCATCCCCTCCCTACCTTATTCCAACCCCTGTGTCCAAGTCCACGTGGATCCCAGTGCTAACTCCTCATTCATTCTCAGATACTCACTCGTATACCACAAAAAACCTACTCACACACAACCCCACCCCAGGCCTGGTTCCCGGCTTTACCCATCACCCTGCTCTGGTGGTTTCAGGAGGTAAAGCTGGAGAGAGGGTACTGCTGGAACTTGGAATTTCCTCCATTTCCGCAGTCAACATTGTCATCCCCACAGGCCCACCCCTAAAGTTGCCACTGAGGGACTCACCTCTGCTATCTGAAGTATTGGATGAACCTAATCCCTGAATGCCTCCTTTAAGTGCAAATGAGCATTAAGCTTTAAGATCTATGGAAATTCATTTTTTAAAAATAATTTATTTAAATTTATTTTATGTACATTGGTGTGAAGGTGTCAGATCCCCTGGCACTGGAGTTATAGACAGTTGTGAGCTGCCGTGTAGGTGCTGGGAATTGAACCCAGGTCCTCTGGAAAAGCAGTCAGTGCTCTTAACTGCTGAGCCATCTCTCCAGCCCCAGGGAAACTCATTTTTAAACCATCCTAAGGGGTCCCAGGGGAGCAATGCTTCATTCCGGGGGAAGTGACAGGAATTTATGCAAGCCCTAAGAGGTAGCCAAGGTGTGTGATCAGAACTGGAACTGAGGCTGTCTAGTAGGTCCAGGCTGGAGGTAAGCCAGGCAAGAGGTGATTAAGGGTCATACCTCCAGACTGAGTCTCTTCCAGGGAAGGTAGGCGTGTCTAGTCAGAAGGCTTCATGAAAGAGGCAGCGCTAAAGAGGACGGAGCCGAGTTTGTCTGGGAGAACTGTGGAGAGAGGACATTCCAGGCAGAGGGAGGGAAGGGAGGTGTTTGTGGGACCTGGGGTGTGGGGGTGTGAGGGCAACTATGGGAGCACTCTGCCCACCTCCTTAGGCCACCAGAACAGCTGCCAACAGCCCAGATGGGCTTTTGTGCCTGCTAAATATAACTTCACCACCCACATTCCACCTGTCCCTGTGGCACAGCACAGGCCTACTGTCTGGGAGAGAATCCCCCCTCCCTTTTAACCCCCCCCCCTGCAAGTCTTAGGCTGGTACAGACAGTAGTCTTGACTGTGTACCTACTGTGGTGTGCCGGGACTGTACCATTTCTGATCTGATTTGTAGGGGGAGGGGGCTGACCTAGGCATTAAGGAGGCAAGAAACAAGATCCGAGTGGCCATCAATAGGTGGGTGGTGAGGGGAAATGTATTCCATGCCTGAAGGAACCAGGAACCAGGACCTAAGCTTTGCCCTTAGCAAGAAGAATCCCCATTAACATGCAAACCTCACATCCTTCTGTTTCCCCAAACTGGATCCTTTCCCAAGCTTCCCCTCACATTCCCAAGTATCTTCCATTCTTTCTTTCTTTTCTTTTTTCGACGGGGGTGTGGGGGTGGGGATGGCAGCAGTCTTACTGTGTAGCCCAGGCTGGCCTTGAACTCTACCAGTCTCTGAGTAGAGTACTGGGAATAAAGACAAGCACCACCGAGCCACCATGCCCAGGGCATCTTCCACTCCTATGATCGCTTGGCCTTGGTCTTCTCAGGCTCCAACTCTGCTGGTCCTTACCCTACCTGCCTCTCTAGCCTTCTTTTACCGATGGGCTGGTCCTTCTGATCTTTAAGGTACCACACTAGAAACCAGAGGAGGAAGTGAAGGTGATTTCCAAGTATTCCCAGGGGATGGCTTGGGATGGAGGGAGGGATTCTTAGACCCTGCCTGGCATCCACAGAAGGCCCTGGTCCTGGATCAGGATTGCACAGTGCTGGCAGACCAGGAAGTACGACTGGAAAACAGGATCACCTTCCAGTGAGTGCCCTACCCCAAAGCTTGATCTGGCTTCTAGCTGTCTACTGGTCCCAAATCTCAGACCTTATTCATTGAAGTGGGAGCTCTACCCCCTAGGCTAAAGTCCCACCCCAAACTGCCCCACCCTCCTCATTCAGCTCTGTCCCCTCCTGGCTTGTTTGGGAAAAGGGGCCCTGGGTCTCCACCACTCTGCAGCTCTAGGGTCCTACACAGGCTGGAGTTAGCTAACCTGGAACGCGTGGTGAGGATCTCTGCTAAGCCTACCAAGCGCCTGCAGGAGGCGCTGCAGCCCATCCTGGCAAAGCATGGCCTGAACCTGGAACAGGTGGTCCTGCATCGGGTGAGCAACGGAGCTGGGGGTGGGGGGGGAGGCAAGCCAGCAGGAAAGGTCTTGTGGTCTAGCCCATAGGCTGCTAACCTCTTTCTGTAGCCAGGGGAGAAGCAGCAGCTGGATTTGGAGAAGCTGGTGAGCTCAGTGGCCTCGCAGACACTGGTTTTGGACATTCTTCCAGGTAAGTGATGTTTTTACCCTGGGACTCGATTTCCCAGTGTGGCTCTGCACAGGGGGAGGGGCTCGTGAGAGGAAGGCCAAACCCAACAGTCGTGCTCTCCATTGCAGATGCAAAGATGAGTGAAGCCAGCAGCACATCCCCCTGCCACAGCCAGGTAACAGAGAACCTCAGGGGCGCTTTCCACTTTGCGCTTCTCCCCTCCTGGTTACGACCTTCACCCCCACTTTCATGCAGGGAGGCCTGCCTAGAACCCAGGACAAGGACACTCATCTCCCCCCAGTGCCCCCCAGTTTGATGGTGGAAGATGCCAGTAGCTCTTCTGGGAAACGGCAGACCTGTGACATTGAAGGTGCACTGTGGGGATAGTGGGAGCTGCGGGATCAGAGGGATGAGGGAAGTGGGATTGGGGTTGAGGATCACTGAGGCATCAGAGGCCTGAGCTAAGGGCCATTGGAGCTGGAATATACTGATGGTCTGGGATCAGGCTGTGGTCACAGCAGGCAGCAGATGGTGAAGCATTAGCATAGGTGCTCTGACCATATGGGGCTCCTGACTCTATGGCTGCCCCCAGGCCTGGTGGAGCTGCTGAACCGGGTGCAGAGCAGTGGGGCCCACGACCAGAGGGGACTTCTTCGCAAAGAGGACCTGGTACTTCCAGAATTTCTGCAGCTTCCCTCCCAAAGGCCGGGCTCTCAAGAGGCTCCACCGTAGACTGGATCAACCACCCAGCCTAGGGAGGGCCCTTCAGACTCCGCTGCCCACCCAGCCCTCTGACACCCGTGTAACAGTCCAGGCTGGCTGCATGGTGCCTGGGAGGACCAAGCATGCCGTGGGTCCGCTCTGCATGCCTTGTCTGCACCCTGAGTGTCCCTGGCCTCTTTTTGCTATGGGCAGGCCCACAGAAGGAGCCAGGAAGGGATGGAGGGGGAACTCAGGGGAGCCACACTCCCAAACTGTGGCTACCTGTTCTTATAGGTTCACCTACCCATTCTTTGCAGCTAGGCCATCAGGGAGAGGCCCGCCTAGGCTCTTGTCATGAGCATACTGAACACAAAGGGGTAACTTTGGCAGTGCCAGCCTCCTCAGCTTATTCTAAGCTTTAGCAGGGGGCAGGAGGAGGGGCTGGCCCCTCCTTAAAGAGTTGATATGAGTAAATCCTGGGCGTGCTGGTGGGCAACCCCTCCCTCCATCCACACAGACTCTACTGTACATATGGATTTTATGGTTGGCTTGGGGCAGCTGGGTTTGTCCTGAATGTATATTGTTATATTATAATAATAATTATTATTATTCAGCCATGAGGTATGTTTCTTGTGTGCCACTCTGCCCTGTGCGGTCCCATCACCCCATTGCCTCTGTCACCAAGCCCAGGAAGTTCTTGAGGACCTCAGTGTATACCTCCCAGAATCTCTTCCTGAGGCATGGAATATGGGAGACGTAGAGCAAGAAGAGGGAGGGGGAAGGGGAGGAAGGGGGCAAGGGGAGGGAGAGAGAAAGAGAGAGAGAGAGAGAGAGAGAGAGAGAGAGAGAGAGAGAGAGAGAGAGAGAGAGCTGTGCCTTTGCCATCACTCAGCTGCTCCACAGCGTCTGTAGACATGAACGCATCATTTTTGTGCATCCCTGTTCCTATCAGGGATCCAATGTATCTCTACACACATTACTGAGAGCTCCTTAGGATGCATCAAAAGCTTGTATGTGGGACTGGGCTAGGCAAGGTATTCTTTTCCTCGTCTGTTTTCGCTGGGTGGTACCCCACCTCTAAGCAGCTGGGCAAGGCAGGGGAGGACTTCTCAGAAGAAAGGCTTGTGGGAGAGAAGCCCAGCGTGGTCCCACCTAGGGAGGCCAGTGCCGAGAGGAGGCCAGGGGACTTGAGTGGCCAGGGCAGAGCCCTGCACACAGGTGAGGCTGCACTGAGTGGTCCCTCCACCAGGACCTCCTCCTGCTCTCCCTTCTCATCTGACCGGCTCCTTGTCATCCTTGAAATCTGTGGGATAGCTCAATGGAGTGTGCTGACCCACCCTGCCTTCCTCTGGGAGTTTCAGGTTTCTGCCACCTGGTAACCGCCTCACTTTATTTGACTGTTTAATGGGCTCCCAGGCTTCTGGGGTGAGCTGACGACACGGGAACATAGAGAGTCCACATGGACAGAGTTTGGCTCTGAGCTGGTTGTCTGAAGCTGCTCTAATAGGACTCGTAATCCTCAGACTGGAGAGGTGGCTTAGGGGTTCAGAGCACTGGCTGCTCTTACCGAGCACCTGGTATTGATTCTCAGCATCTACATGTCAGCTCAAAATCATCTGTAACTCCAGTTCCCGGGGATGCAACATCCTCTCTGGCCTTCATGAACACTGTACACACAGTGTCCAGACAGACATGCAGACAAAAACATCCATATGCATACAAATAAAAATAAATAAATCTTTTTATTTTAATCCCAATTATGTGGGTTTATTTTCTACTGCCTCCTGAGCATTTGTACAAAGGCCTTGCGCACAGAAGAAACCCACACAGGAGAGGCCTCAGGTGGTCGACAACCCACCACACTTCACACATACCTGAAACAGCCACCCCTTGACTTTCACCCTAGGAAATCAGTAAATTCTTCCTGGGAGTGTGGCCTTGCTACTGTGAGGTGGGTTCCTAAGACCCGTAACTACGAGAACCCTGCGTCACTGACCACCTTGGCAGTCTGGAGTAGCGAACCATGAAGGGACGACAGGCATTGGGGGTACTAGGTGTGTGTGATGATGGAGTGGGAGGGGGTAGGGGAGACAAATCCCTTTTGCTAAAATAGCTTCCCTGGGAGAAATGTAAACAACATCTACCCTCCTCCTAAGGTCCCAACAAGAACTAAGAACAATTCCCCCAAAGTTCCCCCAGAAGCACAGGTAATTTAATCGGACACACTGGATGGACCCCCCACCCTTTCATTCTTCAAGAATCTATAGTCTGTAGCTTCTCCCCCAAGACCCACACCGTTAGGGAAGAGTTGCACACAACTGTCTGGGAAGGGTGACTGTGTGGTGATACACTGTGCACCCTAATAAAATTTACCTGAGGATCAGAGGACAGAACAAGCCCTAGATTAAACATAGAGGCCAGGCAGCGGTGGCACACACCTTTAATCCCAGCACTTGAGATCTCATGCCTTTGCTTGGGAAGCACACACCCCTTTAATCCCAGGAAGTAATATGGCAGGGCAGAGCAGGCATATAAGGCCTGAGGAGACAGGAACTACAGGCTTATAGACAGAAGTGTCCCTTTCAGCTGAAGCACTTTCGGCTGAGGAGTCGGTGAGGTCAGAGGTGGTGGCTGTGGCTTTGATCTTTCAGCTTTCACTCCGATATCAGGGCTCCGGGTTTTGTTTTTTTTTACTAAAAGACCGTTTATAATTTGTGTTACAGGACTGGAAACTCAGGCGAGGGCCCCATGACCCTCTCTGCTCCCTCCTTCTATGAGGAAAGTAAACAGTTAATAGGCCTGGCTGCCATTATCTTCACCAGCCGACTTAGCAGAACTCCTGAAGATGGGGTCTGTTTGGCTCACAGGACAGCTCTGTACAACAATCCCCAGCTCTTCCCTCGTCACCCACAGAACTCCTCTCGAATTTTCTTGACATATGGAAAGAGGCTCTGCCATGAGCTCTAGAGAGAGAGAGGAGGGGACACCATGTGAGAAATGGGCTGTCTCCCCAAAACTGGGGGACCCTACAGGCCAAGCTTACCTCTCCCTCAACCCTGAACATCTGCAGAGCCAACAATGATACATGTTACCCTTATGGCCTGTGAGAGCTGAAAGAGCCATCTTAAAGTTCATCTCCTGCTAGAGAGAAACACATTTATGGAGGTCCTAGCTTGGATACATTCTAACCTTTCTGTCATTTCTGTTTTTGCAACAGTCCGATTGGGACAAAGGCTAAGCTGCATGAGGAAAGTGACAAGGAACTGTCACTGGGGCTTCGCTAATGCTCAGACTGCTGGATGCAGGAGCATGGTCCCAGGAGGCCTGGGTGATGCAGACGGCTGATGAGAGCATATTGATGTTGCTGTTCAGTTCTGGAGGTAGGTCAGGAGTTTCTGTTAAAAATCAGAGGTAGGGCTGGAAAGACGGCTCAGCAGTTAAGAACCCTCACTGTGCAATCCTGAAAATCAGAGATGAGATCTCAGCAGCCGTCCCAACCTGGGCAGCCTGCACATGCCTGTAACCCCAGCTCCAATCAAGGAAGAGACAAGAGGAACACTGGGACTTCCTGGCTTCCAGGATAGCTGAGAGAATGTGAGTCCTGGATTCAGAGAGAGAGACCCTGCCTCAAAGGAATAGGCAGAGAGTGATAGAGGACACCCTGCTATGGCCTCCATATTAGTGCACAGATGCACAGACACACACACACACACACACACACACACACACACACAAATATTCCTTTTAATTTTAAACATTTTTTTAAAGATTTATTAATTTATTATGTATACAAATTTTAAACATTTTAAAGTTTTAATAAGTTCATGTGGAGGTCGGAGGATAACTTGCAGGAGTTGGTTCTCTCCTTCTACCAGGTCATTGGACTTGGAGGCAAGAGCCTTTACCTGCTCAGTCATCTTGCCAGTCCAATAAATACATCTTTAAAAAATAAAACAAGCCAGGTGGTGGTGGTGCATGCCTTCAATCCTAGCACTTGGGAGGCAGAGGCAGATGGATCTCTGTGAGTTTGAGGCCAGCCCGGACTAGAGTGAGTTCCAGGATAGCCAGGGCTACACAGAGAAACCCTGTGTCAAAAAAACAAAGAAAGAAAGAGAAAGAATAAAAACTTTAAAATCCACCATTCAACACTGCTTCACTGAGGACCAAATTCCCAATATAAACATTTAGTAGACACATTCATGACATACTGTATCTTTACGTAAAACACAAACACAGAGACACTTACAAGTGTATAGGAGAGAATTTTCTATAAGTATAAAATTGATCAAGGAGATTGAGAAAGGTACCAGGATTTTACCAGGATTAGGAACAGTGGTCAAAGAGGATTTTCAGTTTGGCTTTAATTTTCTCACAAATGCAGTTTTAAATAATTTCATTACTATAAAGAACTCCCAAGAGTCCCTCTTTATTTCCATTAGAGAGTCATCCTTGGTAGAGTCTAATACTTCTTTAGGGACTTGAGACCATCATCCTTCTTGGCCAATTTGGCTGGCTGATAAACCCTACCATAATCTCCTCTGCTCTCTCCTTGTCAAATAACCTTGGTGAGTTTTCCTGGGGAGAAATGAGCAAGCACATATTCATCTCAGATGGGGTGCCAATAATAGACCAATAAAATGATTCCACCCAAGTCTAACTTCATGCCTGGTGAGTTTAACTCTTTCTTATAGGAGCATGGGTAACTCAAGCTAAAACAGACCTTCGCACCAACCATTTTTTTTTCTTTTTTCAGAGCTGAGGAGTTAAATCCCCAACACACACACACACACACACACACACACACACACACACACACACACCAACCATTTAATACCCTGGTGAGAGGAGGGGCCTCGTGGGTTACCTGGGGAACTCCCTGTGGGCTGCCACATAAGCTGCCTTGTGTGAGTAACCAGTTGTTCTGATATCAAGACGGCAGTGGTATGCCATGCCTGGAGGGGAGTTCCGCAGTAGCTGGTATGAGGTGTCCCTTTCTCCTAGTTCCACTCTGAATCCCTCAGGATCTCAGGCCTTCACCAGCCTCGCCAGGCCTCATCTTCAGGAAGAGGAACCCAGACCCAGAGCTTCCTCTCCCACCAGCTCGTTGACCCATGGGCTATATTTGACAGCCACTGAGCCACACTGATTCAAGGGTGCTCAGGCAAGGTTGTAAGAGCTGTTCACCTCCCCAGAAGGGACGCCATGAAGGGCCTTGGCCTCATCCACCCAGTATACAGTACGAAGGGAGAGAACACACACTTTTGATTTTTTACTAGTTTTGCATCCCGACAATACCTTCCCTACAGAGGACTTGGACTAAGCAAACAGCCATGACTTTCTTGAGGATGCTCAGGGAACCAAGCCTGTACTCCAAACCTCTGCCAGACAACCTTGATGTTTCTCTCTTGCCCTTCTCCATCTGCAACAGTCTTAGGACCGGGGGAAGGAATGCTGTCACTCAGCGACCTTCAGTCTGGGCCTGTGCAGAGGCAGGTGGAGGTGCTGGCTGCTCACCAGGAGCCCCTGCTGAAGATCTGCAGACACAGCAGTGAACCATGCTCCCTGGGTCAGCCACCCTTACCCCAGGAATGGGCACAAGGTGCACCCTGTGGGGGGCCTGGGCTAGTAGTCAGGTGACTGGCTTCTGAGGGATGTAGAAGCTGGAGTTCATTTGCACAGGGAGACAAAGGGCCCAGTGAGGGGGCAAACGTGGTTGGTGCCATGGAATCAGATGCAGAATGTGATAAGCACACTGCACAACCCTGGGGAAGAGGTCAGGAAGAGTTAGGACCATGAATGTACGAAAAAGGACTATGAAAACCGTAGGGCGGGCAAGGACTGCTCAGTGGCCATTTTAGCATGTTTGGCTAGCGGGCAAAGAAGAGCCAAAGGTTGAAAGGAAGAACAGCTTAGAACCAGTGCCCACCTGCAGGCTTAGAACCAGTGCCCACCTGCAGGCTTAGAACCAGTGCCTACCTGCAGGCTTAGAACCAGTGCCCACCTGCAGGCCGGCTAGAATGCTGGCTATTAGCCCAAGTCCCTCAGCAAAGATGAGTGGACAGGGATAACCTCCTCTGAGTCAGGGGCCACCACACCCCTTCTCTATTGCTGAAGGAACTAGAGCCTGTGGAACAGAACAGAACTGGGCGACCAGAACCCAGAACGTGGAGACCAGCACCTAGTGTCAGAATCTGAAGTCTAAACAAAGCCTGACACTAGAACTGAGAGACAGGAACTCAGAGCCAAGGCTAGAACCCAGAGCTGGTACTCAGGAGTTAAACTTTGGGGCCCAGACACAGTGAGAAGCAGGATTCAAAGTGTGGATTCAAGCTGGGTGGAGGTGGCGCATGTCTTTAATCCCAGCACTCGAGAGGCAGAGCCAGGAGGATCTCTGTGAGTTCAAGGCCAGCCTGGTCTACAGAGTGAGATCCAGGAAAGGTACCACAACTACACAAGAAACCCTGTCTCAAAAAACAAAACAACAACAACAAAAAAAGTGTGGGTTCAAGAGCCCGAGGCTGAGCTCCAGGCCAAGAGCATAGAGCCCAGGACTTAATCTGTAGCTAGAACTCAAAGCTCAGGGGAACAAGACGCCTGGGACTGCATCAGAAAGCAAACTGCTCGCATCCTCACTCTATAGCCTGAACCCTGTGACCAGCGATGGTCACGGCTGGAGCCACAGGAGGAGGGACATGGATGGAGGAGGTGATTTCTGAAGAAAACAACCAGCACAAAAAAATAAAAGAATAAAATAAATAAATAAATAAATAAATAAATAAATAAATAAATAAATAAGTAAAACCAACAACTCAGAGCAGCCTCAGCCCTTTTGGCCAGACTTTGGCCTTGCCCTTAAATGAGTGACCAGACCTTGGGCTCACAAGATTATTAATTACATAGAGCGCTTGTTCTCCAAACTGGGCTGGGGCCTCATCAGGTCAGCCTCTACCCACGGAAGAGCTTTTATTCTTCATCTGGACAATGTCTCAGGCCCTCCTGCTCTAGGCTGGGGCTGGCAACTCAGATTGAAGTCTAGGCTCTCCAAACTGGGAGTAGTGACCAATGCCTTTAATCCCAGAATTTGAGAGACAGAGACAAGCTGGTCCCTGTGAGTTTGAGGCCAGCCTGATCTACATGGTAAGTTCTAGGCCAAAGGCTATAATAGTGAAACCTTGTCTCAAAAATAAACACATACATACATGCATCCAGCCTCTCCAAAGGTGGCCAAAGTCAGGAGACCAGGAGAAGGACCGCTTTGTCTCTATGGCAGGACACGCCCCTATCACACCCTATCACATCAGCCCGTCCACTGGAGAGACCATGGCAACAGATAAGACAAGTATCACTGTGGAGTGCATACTGTGCCCTCAGGACCATGTCCCTCACGGTTGAAATGGTCTGATGCTGGGAAGGAACGGTCACTGCTGTCTCCTACATCCAGCACTGTGCTGACCCACAGTGAGGCTTGTGAGTTTATTCAATTATAGTAACATGCTCGTGAGAGAAGCCCTAGTGGATGATATTGATAGGAAACAGTGCTGTGGGATCACAGGGCCGGTCAATCCAGATTGACTGGATCCAAGTTTGTGATTCTGGTACTCAGGAAGTTGAGCAGAAGGACCATGGTTCAAGGCTAGCCTGTGCCATGTGGTCAGGCCTTATCTGAAGAAAACAAATCCAGGTTATGGAAAAGTGGTCTTGAATTCTGTTTTTTCTTTCCTGATTTTTCTTAGACCTTAGGTTCCACTGACAAACTTTACTTATAGTAAACGTGTATTTAAACAGCAAATGGGCCAGATGTGGTGGCACTCGCCTTTTATCCCAGCACCCAGGCAGCTCTACATACGTCATACATAGCAAATGGGAATTCTGTAAGTTCAAGGCTAGCCTGATCTACATAGCAAGTTTCAGGACAGCTGGCTTTATATGGAGACTTTGTCTCAAAACAAGGGAATTGATCTTAAGAACTAAGGAATCAGGGCTGGAGAGACAGCTCACCAGTTAAGAGCGCAGGCTGAGTTGGCTGTGGTGGCGCACACCTTTGATCCCAGCATTTGTGAGGCAGACAGATTTCTGTGAGTTCAAGGCCAGCCTGATCTACAGAGTGAGTTCCAGCCAGGACTGTTACGCAGAGAACCCTGTCTTGAAAAACAAAAACAAACAAAAAAACACAAACAAAGGAGCACTGGCTGCCCTTCCAGAGGAAGAAGGTTCAATTCTCAGCACCCACATGGCAGCTCACAACTGCTTGCAACTCCAGTTCCAAGGGATCCAACACCCCCTTCTGGTTTTCTTGGGCACTGCACACATGTGGTGTACAGATACATGCAGGCGAGACACCCATGTGAATTAATTCTCTATTTAATTAATGTAAAAAGGACTGGGGAGTCAGCTGGTTGCTTCAGCTCCCACAGCCTGGCCTATTCCTGGAGGTATTTCCCTCCATTCAGCTGTTAGGCTGCACTGGGGGAATCGTTTGGTTGATCTGCTGAAATTCAATATACGTTAGCCTCTCACATTGACCCTGGTCATGCTGGAGCCACTTCCCCACCCAGGGCAGCTGACTCGTCCCTCAACCTGGCTCTCCATGGTCAGCGTGTCTCCTGGCTGCTAAATCTGGTGTGTTCTTGAGTGACATCTCAGCAGCATTTGGCCCAGCTGACCAACGTAGCTGCCAAACTTGGTCGACCCTGGTATCTGGGGCAGCTGTTCTGTTCTTCCTCTTTATCTCCCTCTCTGGTCTCTCCGCTCTGCCCTCCTTAAATGTGGGCCCAACTGTGTCTCTTCTGGACCCCTGTTCTCTTTGTTATGCATACTTTCTCAAGGGCCTTTCCCTCGGTAGCTTGAGGTCAGCAAGCTGGGACATGGAGCCCTGTTGTACTGGCCCTCTAAAGCTGGGACATGGAGCCTTGTACTGGCCCTCTCAAGCTGGGACATGGAGCCCTGTTGTACTGGTCCTCTCAAGCTGGGACATGGAGCCTTGTACCGGCCCTCTCAAGCTGGGACAGGGCACTGGTCAAGAGGCTAAGTGGAAAGCAGAGGCCGGTTTTTAAAGGGAGTGGGACATATACAATTTGCAAGTCGCCTGTCTCGCTGTATCTGGCTGGCCTAGTCTTCACTGTAGGCCAAGCTGACATCCCTCTTCCTTCAACCTTCTAAGAGACAGGAGTATGGTCTTGTATAATATTAGAGGGACCAGCCTTAATATTATACATCCCAGTGGCTCAGGAGAGAGAACTACTAACGGCGAGGACTATTTTTGGGAAATAGAATCTCAGCACACCAAGCTCTATAGTCCACTTGCTTTAATTCTTCTGGGATAACATCCTATTTACACAGCTTCAGTTCTGTTCTCGTGCCTAACTCCCTTCTTGCCTGATTTCTCTCTATATTTATTTACTGCTCCCTCTAAGTTCTATCTTAATTCTCTAGTCTTAATTCTGCCTCATCTAGGTCCTTTTCATCTTGTTCTTACCCAGCTAGTACTTCCCCATCTGACTCTTCCTCAGCTTCCAATTCATCCACTTGTTCTCTCTGGTCAAAAAATCCTCCTTATCACCTCTCTGTTCTCTGTCTCTAAGTTCTCCATGTTCCTCCTAAGTCTCCCAGGAATCCAGTTATAAACCCAAGCAATAGCAAGCCCAAGGTCACCCAGCTTTAATTCTACAGGGTCATAAAGGCAGGTAAGAATTTTCCTCAGGCAGTGACCACTAGGCTTTCTTTTACAATCCAAAATGGGAGTGGTAAAAGAGAAGGTCAACTGAGTGCTAATGACCGGTTAGTACATCAAAAAGGGATCTATGTGCTCAGTCTACATTCCTAGAAGTGGTTAGGTAAGAAGTTAGGGGTCTATTAGTAAGGTTGTATAAGAAAGGAGGGTCTCACCCTAAACTGCACAAGAAATAAAGCTATCCGCCTGACCTAGGAGACAGGTGTTGTTTCATATGGCCTTGGATGCTTCATAGGCATTTTAGATAAATACACTGTTAGGAGTTCTTGGAAGCACATAAGAAAATCATTTTAGGAACCAGCTAATATATATACAAAAGCTAAAATATCACCAAGACTCCTTAAGCCATGGCTTGACCTTTGGAGAAGTTTTTGACTTTTCCAAGTAGTAGCTTTTGTGATAGTAGCTGGATTCCATTATGTTTTCCTGTGGCCTGCAGCAGTATGGGTGTGAACCACCATGTCCACCAGGCCACACTTTGGCTTGGGTTTTCAAAAGATCACTTGCTGTGGACCCCTTAGATGGTTCAGCAGGTCAAGGCACCTGCTACCAACCTTGAGGATCTGAGTTCATTCTCCAGGATCCACATGGTAGAAAGAACAGACCCCCTCGGGTTGTGGCGACCTCCACACATGTACCATGACACACAGAAACACACCCGCTAAAATAAAAATGTACTAAATGATCACTGGCTGCTTTCTTTAGAGACTGGACTGGGAATAATGAGGGCCCATGCAGACATAGTACCTGGGAGGCCTTTGCACCCTCTGCAGGAGACAACAGCAGCTTGACCAGGATGCAGCTGCAGAGATGTCAGCTCCTGGAAAGTTGGAGAAAGGGGGGAGGTGCTGAGGAGGAGAGCTGGAGGAAGGGATGGAGGAGAGACAAGAGGCCATGATGCCTTCGTGGTGTCTGGCTGTGATCCAGGCTCCGGGTGCTGTGTGCAAAGGCTGAACGTGAAGGAGCTGAGGGTCATGTGAGGAGCTCTGTGGACTCAACCGGCACAGCCACGTGATCCTGTCAGAGATCCGGCTGACAGACTGCAGGCTCCTCTGGGCCTCTCCCCCACAAATGGTTGATCCTCTTGGGGGCTCTCCCCAACATAAGAGACCCCTAACTACTTAGGAAGGTCTGGGGCGACTATCACCAGAGGTTGATTACACAAATAGGACGCAAAGCACCATCAGGGGACATGCAGACCCAGTCACCAGCTAGGGAGGAGGCAGACAGACTAGCAGGTACATGAAATAAAAAGGGGCTGAGAGAAGATAAATGTTTTTAGCAGTGGTTGGGTATGAAATCCACATCATTTGGGAATCATATCTTTTAGGATGCATTTGCCAGTAATGAACTGTTTATTCTAATGTCAATCCTCTCCCAAGAAGGAAGGTAGATTTTTGTTTGTTTGTTTTTCTTTTTTTCTTTTTTAAGATTTATTTATTATGTATACAGTGTTCTGTCTGCATGCCAGACGAGGGCATCAGATCTCATTACAGATGGTTGGGAGCCACCATGTGGTTGCTGGGAATTGAACTCAGGACCTCTGTCTGGAAGGGCAGTCAGTGTTTTTAACCACTGAGCCATCTCTCCAGTCCTTGTTTGTTTTTCAAGATAGGGTCTCTCTGTGCTCTGGCTGTCCTGGAACACACTCTGTAGACCAGGCTGGTCTGGAACTCAGAGATCCGCCTGCCTCTGCCTCCTGAGTGCTGGGATTAAAGGTGTGTGGCCCCCCCACAACTGGCAGAAAGGTAGATTTTAAATATCAAAACAACTTTTTTTTTTTTTTAAGACAGGATCTGTCTATGGTCTTGGCTGTCCTCAGAGATCCATCTGCCTCTGCCTCCCAAGTGCTGACATTAAGGGCATGTGCCATCATGTCTATTTTTTTTAAAACAACAACAACAACATTGTTGCCTGGTGGTGGTGGCATACACCTTTAATACCAGCACTCCAGAGGCAGAGGCAGGAGGGTCTCTGAGTTTGAGGCCAGCCTGGTCTACAAAGTAAGTTCCAGGACAGCCAGGGCTACATAGAGTAATCCTGTTGCAAAACAAAGAAAACCACCCCAAACAAACAAATCAAAACCCATTATTGAAAAGGAAAGAACCCAAATTCATCAGGAGTGCTTTGGATGTGGCGAGTTCTGCCTAGAGTCTGATCCAGGCAGGAGGGCAGAGAACTAGGTCGAACGGACCAGGGCCTGCCCCTGCTCTCAGGGGATGTTCAGGTATCCACGCTCTCTCCAGACAACCTCCAAGTACCTCCCTAATGTGGCTGAGCACGAGGATTAGGAGATTTTTGAGCCACGCAGTTGACTGTATCTGACTCAGTGATGCATTCCTACCTATGTGTGACTCCAGCCTTTCCGAAATCACTCCTCCCAAGCTGAACAAGTTCTGAGCACCAAAGCCTCACTAAGTAAGTCAGGATTCATGACAGAATGTGATGTGGCACAGTGGCACACACCTGTGGCCCCAACTATTTGAGTCCTGAGAAAGGAAGATGACTCGAACTCTGAAGCTTGGGGCTAGCCTGAGCTACAAAGTGAGACCTAATCTCAAAAAAAAAAAAAAAAAAAAAGCAACTGCCGCGCAGCAGTGGCACACGCCTTTGATCTCAGTACTGGGGGGCGGGGGCAGAGCCAGGGGGATCTCTGTGAGTTCGAGGCCAGCCTGGTCTACAGAGCGAGCTCCAGTACAGGCTCCAAAACTGAGAAACCCTGTTTGGGAAAAAAAACAAAAGCAAAATCAATAAAACAGCACTTAAAAGGTCCCACAATCTCTACAAATCTAAACACTTTAAACTTCAGTCGTTTCCTTAATTCAGTCTTTTTTTAAGCCTAAAATCTCTAAAAAATTAGTCTCTCAACTGTGGGGTTCTATCAAAAATAAAATACATCCCTACTTCAAGAGGGAAGAATCAGGGCACAGTCACTACCAAAGCAAAGCAAAACCAACTCCAGCTGTGTACACAACACAATGTCCAGTGTCTGGGATCCACTCGAGGCCTTCTGGGTTCCTCCAAAGGACCTGGGTCACTTTGCCCTCTGCAGCACACACAACTTGTCTTCTAGGCTCCAGCTGGCTCCACCCCACTGCTGCTGCTCTTCTTGGTGTTATCCATGGTGCTGGCATCTCCAACATGCTGGGTCTTCCGCTGACCCCGGGCTGCACTTTCTCCAATAGCCTCTTTCGGACTCTCCTCGTGGTGCCAAGTCTTAACTTCTCCACATGACCCCTTCAGTCCTGGGCTTCAACTGCCACTGAAACTGCACCTTCACCAATGGCCTCTCCTGGCCTCTCCCAGTGCCAAGCCTCAGCTGCTCTCCATGACACCCTCATACCTTCAAAACCAGTACCACCTGGGTGACTCTTACGCTACCAAGTTTGGGGTACAATCTTGGCTGCCTCTGGAACACAGCTTCTGTGTGCTCCCAGAAACACTTCCCAGAAGATTTCACCCCCAATGACGCTGGTCCCATCTTAATCACTGCTAATTTCTTAGCTCCAGCTGATCAGCATCAAGTGTCCCAGCAAAGCAAAGGTTTCACCTTACTGGTCTCGGTATCTTGTTAATCACAGCTGATTCTTCAGCCCCAGGTAACCAGAACCACAGAATCTTAACTCAAAGCAACAAACGACCCTGATAGTCTCTAAACTTCCTTCTGAAACATTACAAGCCAGGCCTCCATCTTCTGCGTTGCTCTCAACATTCCTACCTTTTGTTTTGTTTTTGGTTTTTGGAGACAGGGTTTCTCTGTGTAACCCTAGCTGTCCTGGATCTCACTGTGTAGACCAGGCTGACCTCCAACTCACAGAGATCCGCCTGCCTCTGCCTCCCGAGTGCTGGGATTAAAGGCGTGCGCCACCACTGCCCAGCTGCCCTCGGCATTCTTGTCTTCCAAGCTCCTACAGAACAGCCCAATCAAGCACTGAACCTTCAATGGCTTTTCTTGGACAAAATCCAAAGTCCTCCCACAATCCTCCCCCAAACATGGTCAGGTCTGTCACAGCAATACCCCACTATCCTGGTACCAATGTACCTTAATCAGGGTTCCTATTGCTGTGATGAAACACCATGACCAAAGCAATTTTATAGAGGAAACTGTTTACAGGGCTTACACTTCCACATTGTAGTCCATCACTGAAGGAAGTCAGGACAGGAACTCAAGCAGGGAAGGAACCTGGAGGCAGGAGCTGATGCAGAGGCCATGGAGGAGTGCTGCTTACTGGCCTGCTCCTCATGGCTTGCTCAGCCTGCTTTCTTATAGAACCCAGGGCCACCAGCCAGAGATAGCACCATCTAGTGCAGTGGTTCTCAACCTGTGGGTCACGACCCTTTTGGAGTTAAAGGACCCTTCCACAGGGGTTTCATATCAGATATCCTGCATATCAGATATTTGTATTACAATTCATAACAGTAGCAAAATTACAGCTATGAAGTAGCAAAGAAATAATTTATGGTTGTGGTCACCATAATATGGGGAACTGTATTAAAGGGCTGCAGCACCAGGAAGGTTGAGAACCACTGCTCTGGTGGTTCCTGTATTTGTCCTAACAACTGGTTGTTATTTCTATTCACTGAGGGATTACGTCATGTTTGGCTGTCTCCCTGCTGACTAGGGCAGTGGCCATGTGTGTTTTCAGTTACCACTGTACCCCAGCATCTAACTCAGAACTTACGAAATACTACATATTCAAGAAATGCTTGTTGGAGCTGGGCAGTGGTGGCGCACGCCTTTAATCCCAGCACTCAGAGGCAGAGCCAGGCGGACCTCTGAGTTCGAGGCCAGCCTGGTCTACAGAGTGAGATCCAGGACAGGCACCAAAACTACACAGAGAAGCTCTGTCTTGAAAAACAAAAACAAAAACAAAAAAACAAAAACAGAACACACACACACACACACACACACACACACAGAGAGAGAGAGAGAGAGAGAGAGAGGGGGGGGGGTGCTTGTCGGGCCTGGGGCTGGGGCTCCTGTGAACAGAAAGCAGGCTTCCCAACAGTTTCCCACACTGCCTCCTGTGCCTCATGAATTTCCTGATCACAATGTCCCTCTGGAGTGTACCCTGTCCTCTATCCCTCACGAGCCCACCTTAGTTAAGCCTTATCATCTTTCCCCTGGACCTCTCCTCAGCATCTCAGCTGGTCTCTCTCTTCAATGGTCTTATGATGCATCCCATACCAGCATTTTAAGGAGTATTCTAAGCCGCAGAGCAATCTCTTCTCGGTCTGGCCAGGGGCTCCATATTCTCTCACATCCTAGATCCGTCATCAAGCCCCGTAGATCCACCATGGTTTAAATATGCAGCCTCACTGGGCGTCTCTCCTGGGGCTCTCCCTCTTTTGAACCATACCCCTCAAGACACACAGAGCTGCACAGACATCCAGATGTATGGCAAGGTCACGATATATTCGGATCACAGTCTGGGGAGTCTTGTCAGGCCATAAATGCAGGAGAGTGGCAGGAACTACAGAATCACTTTCAAGTCCCTATGAACAAGCTGACAGAGTGATGACAGGGTCTCTGTCCAGCATAGCAATGTACCTGTGCCCAGCCGGGTTGTAATTCATGCTGGTGCTGTGAGAGAGGGCAGCCTGACCACAGACTCCCCAGCAGAGCTGAGGATTACAAATTAACTGGAAGGAATCTTGGGGGTAAAGTTAATTTAGTGGGGGACCAGAGGGAGGGCAGCTAAAGTTCTAGGGACTTTGCCCTTGACCCGAGGGTATAAAGAGGAGGGCCTCCATTCCTCCTTAGACTTCCCCAAGCCGCCGAGCAGGAGCTGAGACTTAGAACTTCGAGGTAAGCCCAGGGCCCCATCCTTGAACCAGCCCATCACCCCTGCTCTATGTGTTCTCCCCTCCTGCTCCCCGTGACATCCCAATCCCAGCCCAGCCTGCTTTGCCCGACTCCACCCTGAGCCCCTGCCCTGCTGTGGGACACTCTAGTCATAGCGGTACCTGTATTTGTCATAGCACCTGGTGGCCTTTTCTATTCACTGAGAGATTACATCATCTGCGGCTGTCTCCCTGCTAGACTTTCAACATCCCAAGGGCAGTGGCTTTTTTTAGTTAGTTAGTGCGTGTTTTCTGTTACCACTGTACCCCAGCGTCTAACTCAGAACTTAGAAAATACTAAGCATTCAAGAAATGCTCATTGGGACTGGGGATGGGGCTCGACATTGGAGTGCTTGCCTACTATGCTGAGGCCCTAGGTTCCATTTCCAGCACTGCAAGACAAAACAGCTACAAAACCATGCTGAATGGATGAGATGACGCTCGGATCTGTGACGAGCACCTCGGTGTGCGTCTCTAGGTGTGTCCGAGGATAGACTCACACACCCTAGGCTGAATGTCATGTGGGTGTGGATGTGTACCAGACACAGCAATTGTCAGCTTTCTTCTAACCGCTTGACACCTAGGACTCACTGTGGGTGCCCAGCATGATGTCCTATGGAGAGAGAGTGGGGGGACCGGCTGTCTCCCCACTTCCAGTCCGCGGGAGACACGTGGTGCATGGGACGGCCTTTGCTTATGTGCCCAGCCCACAAGGTGAGTACTATTCCCATACCGAGTCCTGCTGGCCCACAGTTGCCCGCTTCCTGGTGAGGCGGGCTTATGTGCCCAGCCCACAAGGTAAGTACTATTCCCATACCGAGTCCTGCTGGCCCACAGTTGCCCGCTTCCTGGTGAGGCGGCTGTCCCTCTCCCTGTCTCTCCTGGGCTCCTGAGAACTTTAGGAACTCCTAATCAGCCTCCTTCCTCAGTCCTGCACAGGATTCCAGGGACATCCACCTATGCATTCTCCAGTCTGAGCCCGGTGACCCTCACAGAGCACAGCTGTCCCTATGGGGAGGTCCTGGAATGTCATGACCCACTACCTGCCAAGCTGGCCCAGGAAGAGGAGCAAAAGCCAGGTGGGCCAGGTTGGGGGGCAGCAGGGGCATGGTGGTCACTACCCTCCTACCCTGCCCACTGTCCCCCACTGTCCTCACACCTGCTCCACCTCCAGAGCCCAGGCTGCCCCAGAAGCTGCGCCAGGTTGGCACAAAGCTCCTCAAGGTACCACTGATGCTGAGCTTCCTGTATCTCTTCGTCTGCTCGCTGGACGTGCTCAGCTCTGCCTTCCAGCTAGCCGGAGGTAGGGCCCAGGTGGAGGAGGTCAGGGGAGGGGTTCAGAAGGACCTCAGGTGATGCTGGCTTGTGTTCTGCAGGGAAGGTGGCTGGTGATATCTTCAAGGACAATGCCATCCTGTCCAACCCAGTGGCAGGGCTGGTAGTGGGAATCCTGGTGACCGTACTGGTTCAGAGCTCCAGCACCTCAACATCCATCATTGTCAGCATGGTCTCCTCTGGCTGTGAGTTGGCCCAGCATAGCCAGGGATGGAGCCCAGGGGACTAGAGCTTCAGCATGAGGGCAGGAGTGCGGATGGGAGGTTGAGGGAAGGGAGGGGGGAATGACATGCTCCAGCATTTCCTGCTTTGTCCTCAAAAGCAGGCTAAGAGTTGAGCCAGGGTGTTCCAGGAACTGGGGAGAGTGGAAAGGAAGAGCACAGCTCCATTCAGCCATGTAGTCACTCAGGAAAGCTAGAGAAAACCAGTTTAAAAAAAAAATGATCACAAAGCGGTGGTGGCGCACGCCTTTAACCCCAGCACTCAGGAGGCAGAGCCAGGTGGATCTCTGTGAGTTCAAGGCCAGCCTGGTCTACAGAGTGAGTTCCAGGACAGGCTCCAAAAGCTACACAGAGAAACACTGTCTCAAAAAACAAAAACAAACAAACAAAACCCCCCCCAAAAAAAACAAATAAAATAAAATAAAAACGATCACAGGAGGCAGAGGCAGGCAGGGGGATCTCTGAGTTCGAGGCCAGCCTGGTCTACAGAGTGAGTTCCAGAACAGCCAGAGCTACACGGAGAAATCCTATTTTGGATTTCTAACTAACTAAATAAATAAATACTTACACACATGTGATTTATCACAAAGATTGACCTTCACGATCATGTGTCTGGGTGCTCAAGTCTGACATTGGCAGAGTGTGAGCAGTTTGGAAGGGCAGGCTAGGATGTGATCAGAAACAGATCGTGTAGACCACAGGTGAACTTTCGTCCTCCAGGAAGCTTCTGCTTCACATTGAGGCTCTTCTATCCCATTGGATGAGGCCTGCCCAGACCATCAAGAACAGTCTTCTTTACCTGGGGCTAGGGAGTCTCTGGGTAAGAGGGCTCGCTACAGGTGTGAAGGCCTGGCTTTGAATTTCCAGAGCTCACACAAGAGGCTGGGCATGGCTGCATACACCCCAGTGCTGGGGGCAGGGGCAGAACTGCTGGGGCTTCCAGCTGCCACCCAGCTCCAGGTTCAGCAAGAGATGCTGTCGTGTGGTAATACAGTAGAGGGTGGTAGAGCAGGACGCCTGAGTTCTTCTGGCCTCCACCTTTTCGTACACACACACACACACACACACACACACACACACACACTCAGAGGGAGAGAGAGAGAGAGAGAGAGAGAGAGAGAGAGAGAGAGAGAGAGAGTAATCTCTTTTGCTTAAAGTCAGTTGGGTGCCACAGGCTAGCCAAGTTAACACATAAAACCAACCACCACACTTGTGTGAGGTACACCCGCACAAGCACAAAATGTGGATTGCACAAAGTGTGAGTTCTTATAGTATACTCCCATGCACATGTTCATCCTGAATAGTGAGTAGGTACACCCTGTATGGTGTGTGCTCATCATGTCACATGTCGATATGCTCACACACGTGTAAATACACAGCTCATGTACACATGGACCTGTGAGTCTGAGTCTAGGAAATCACAAGTGTACTTGGAAAAGGCTGACTGGGGTTAGGACCCAAGTCATGGGCCTGGTAGGAGTTATTGTAGAGCAGAGCCTTATGGCCACAACCCAACTGTTTGAGAGGTCCCTTTTCTACCAGTGTTGGAGGTGAGCTCTGCCATTCCGATCATCATGGGCTCCAACATTGGAACCTCGGTCACCAACACCATCGTGGCCCTAATGCAGGCAGGGGACAGGACTGACTTCCGGCGGTGAGCTGGGGAAGGGGGGTGGAGGCTCACGCTTGTTGGGGAAAAGGCAGAACGGGGTGCCAGGACCCAGCGTGGGCATACCTTGAGTCCAGCTGTCCTGCAATATGGCGTCCCTGCTCAGGGCTTTTGCAGGGGCCACAGTGCACGACTGCTTTAACTGGCTGTCTGTTCTGGTTCTGCTGCCCCTGGAGGTTGCCACGGGCTACCTGCATCACGTCACCGGGCTCGTGGTTGCCTCCTTCAACATCCATGGTGGCCAAGATGCTCCTGACCTTCTCAAGGTCATCACAGAACCCTTCACAAAGCTCATCATCCAGGTGAGGGCAGGACCTGCCGTGGGCTGGACAGATGCAGGATAGTAAGTGGCCCTACCTTCACCTCTCTGTGTTATCTTGCTCACAGCTGGACAAGTCTGTCATCACCAGCATTGCCGTGGGGGATGAGTCCCTGAGGAATCATAGTCTCATCCGGATTTGGTGCCACCCAGACACACCAAAGGTGAGTTCCAGAGCCAAGCCTAGGTAAGATGACACTCACTTTGACAATTGACTGTTCGTTCCATAGACCTTGGAAATCGTTTAGCTCAGGAAGAGCAGATAACATGGAATTTTCCGTGTCAGTATACCCAGGGCAAACATTGGTAATCCCTCCTAACTGCACACACTGCTTTAGGCAAATATCATCTGTACATTAATATTGGCATGTAATTGATCTGGCCCAGTGGTCTTCTTTCCCTCTTCTCTGCCTTTCTTTCTTTCTTTCTTTCTTTCTTTTTTCTTATTTTCTCTCTTTTCTTTTCTTGTTGTTTTGTTTTCTTTTCAAGACAGGGTTTCACTATGTAGCCCTGGCTGTCCTGGATCTCACTCTGTAGACTAGGCTGGCCTTGAACTCACAGAGATCTGCCTGTCTCTGCCTCCTGAGTACTGGGATTAAAGGCATGTGCCATCACTAGCCCCAGCTTGGCCCAGTGGTTTTCAAAGAGCTGTTGTTCCCCAGATTAACAGTGTCAATACTACCTGGGAACCTATTAAAAATGTAAACAATACAGTCTAGAAGAAAATCCACTGCATAATATATATACATCCTTCTTAGACCAATTGAATCAGAAAAAAATCTCTGGGCATGGGCCCAGGTGCCTAGTCTCCAATTTGCCATCCAACTTTTTTCCTTGCTCAAGTTTGGAAACCATGGATTAAGCTCAACTTTCTGGTTTCACAGATACACAGGCTCAAAGAGGCTAAGAAACTTGCCTGGGATTCCCAGGCCACAGGGACACTTGGGGCTAGTCACTCAGCTCTGCCATGCTTGGGGCTTGAGCAACGTAGAGAGGGACAGGGAGAGAATGCTGTCACGCTGGGTGGCTGTCTTCACGCTGGGCAGCAGTCACTCATGCTGGCAGGGGTCTCTCTCACGAGGAGCCATGCATCCCTTGTCCTTCTGCACTGTTTCTGCTCCTTTTACTGCCCAGAATGAAAAACTGCTCGGATTGGTTGGACATTCATGGATCAGCCATTATGCCTATGGTACAAGGCATAATAGCAAGGCGATCAGGAACAAAGGAGTAGGCAATTAGCATACTTTCTTATTCAACCATAAAAGGGAAAATGCTCCATCCAAACTGTAATCTTCCAAATTTGCTTCTCCTTAATTATTACATACAAGAAATAACTCCACTTAAAAAAGCTACAGGGAAATCCAAAGTGTACAGCAGAGGCACGAGCCCATCCCCCACCTCCCTCCTCTCGCTGATGGCTGTTCCTGCACCAGCACCCATAGAAAACACTCCATCCACTCGCCCCTGATGTCCCCTTGCAGTCCAAGTGGCACACAGCTCCAGCCATGCTCTTCTGGGAGTTCAAGGCAGCTTTAAACAAAAAGCCCACGTGGACCGCTTTGATGCTGGCTTTGTGGCCTGCCGAACACGTCAGCCACGTTCTCATGAGCTCCCCGGCACTTTCAGGAAAGCTCTGTGAGTCATTGCAGCCTCAGAAAGCACGCTGTGGGTAGAAGACAAATCACATACTGATCTAAAAAAAAAAACCATGGAGAGATTTCCGGCCTGACGTCTGGCTTGGGCAAGTCTCTACCTGTGCCCTGAACCTCCTCACCTACTGTAGTCCTGGGGCAAGACCCGCCAGGTGGACCGTTTTACACAAATGGAAACTGAAGCTTGGCGATCTGAAGTAACTGCCATGTTCCCTCAGCCGGGCCTGTCTTCCGGCTCTTTGCTGTTCCAGCTGCCACTTGCCAGAGCACCGTTTCAGGTCCCCACGCTAGCAGGAAACCTCTTTCTGTAACAGCAGGTCGTATTTCTTGGCTTGGAATGTAAAGTCGGATCTGAGCCCCCTGATCTCTGCCTCCCTCTGGACCTGCTCCTGCAGGAATGTGGCTCACACGGCTGCTTCATGGGCTCCTCCTTTACTAGCCTCCTCGACCCTGGCCTCAAAGTTTCTGATTTTTTTTTATTACCCATGGCCTCCAGCCTTCACCATACTGGGACCGAGCATTGGTCAAACCAGTTTCCAGGGGACCCATGCCACCCAGGACAGGATGGGAGCTTTCCTGATGGGGAAAGGACAGGCCATTTTGGTGTTTGAGACTTCTGGATGGTCAGTGACCTGGAATTGTCCTTGAAATTCCCTTCCCGTGAGTCACATTTGTGAACTGACAACTGTACCTGCCTGATTTAAACAGCATCTTTGGAGGACAGGTGACTGGGATCGCTGTTATTACACCCCCGTTCTGCACACGGGGAACAGCCTCACTCAGAGAGGCACACAGGCTTCCTATGTTACTGGTTCCTGTAATGGAGGAAGGTCTCCATCCTTATGGAATCCTCACTCCTCAGTCGGAGCATCTCCCGGATGCTGGTCTAAAATACCCCCATCTGTATCTGTTTTGCTTTCTGCCCATGGTGCCACCCTGGACCCCTTCAGGGCTGATGGACTGGAGATGCCTGAGAAGTTCTCCTTTCAGCCACCAGATGGTGCTGCTGGCCCAGGGTGCTTCTGTTTCCAGAAGAACAAAGGCCCCACAGCTACCATACCCCAGAGGGGAAGCTATTGTGCAAGCCCACATCCTCTGTGGTTCTTTCTCTCCTGAGGAAGGACTCTTGAAGTACCGCAGTCCTCCGTGAGCTTAATCATGCCCTTCAGTTCCCAGAAGTGTCTCAATCTAGGGTGTCCCTGCAGACTTGTAAATACCAACTCTCTTCCAAGATGCTTCCAACCAGCCTGTGGGGAGAAGGCAGCATAGAGACTTCACATTATGGAGCCGACAGAAGCCCAGATAGCTTCAGTGTGTGGTTCCAGCCACATAGTTGAGAATGTCTCAGCTACAGTGTGAGCCCAGGACTACCGAACACACGTTTGTTGTTTTCCTTTAACATTTCCCCAGTCCCTTTCTATCCCTCCACTCCACCCCAGAGAAGGTGGACACGTCTTGGGAACGCGGCCAGATCTGGGCCTCTGAGCTCTACTAACTAGGCCATGGTTCCCACCCTGTCCTTTGCCCTGAAGATCTCCTCAGAGAGTTTTCTCTCCCTCCGTTCCTTCCTGGCCTGCTTTACAGTGGGCCCTCTCTGTCACTCCTGCTCTCTCTAATTCCCCTCTTCACAGTCCCTGGCTTCCCTTCTGGGCTCAGTTAAGGCCACACAACCCCAGGCAGAAAAAGTCAAGGTTCCAGACCCCCATAGAAGGGTGGAGAGCGCAGCTCAGTAATGGAAGCATGTGATTAGCATGTGTGAGGTCTGGGTTCAAGGTTCAGTCCCCAGCACCAAACATACAAACAACACTCCAGATATCTCAGCTCTCAAGCATTGTCCTGCACCTGACTCAGTCTACCCTAAGGTGGGAACTATGCCAGGCTCCTCATCTTCCTCTGGCCTCTATATGACCCACAAATCCCCTCCCTAGGAGGCACCAGAATGCAGCTCAGAAAAAGCCAGGGAGGCACACACTTATCTGAGGAGGTCATCTGCTTCCTAGAGCTTCCGGCTGGGGACCTCCCAGAAGGTCCACCAAATTCCTCCCCCAAAGTGCCAGTATCCACAGGCATGTCTGCAGGACTCACTGCTCATGACCTAGGAGGTTAGTCATGTGCCATGTGGGATGCCCAGTAAGACAGGGAGAGAAATGATCTGTCCCTTATCTGGAGGCTATGGTAAGGCAGACCTTGAGGTGAGGAGTTGATGCATATTTTCTTCTTTGACCTTTATGTTTTTATTATTCCAATTTATTTTTTCCCAAATATTTATTTTTATTTTATGTGCATTGATGTTTTGCCTGCATGTATGTCTGTGTGAGGGTGCCAGTTCCCCTGGAACTGGAGTTACAGACAGTTGTGAGCTGCTATTTGAGTGCCGGGAATTGAACTTGGGTCCTCTGGAAGAGCACCTTGTGCATCATAACCATTGAGCCATCTCTCCAGCCCCCTATGATCCCGCTGTAAACAGGCTCAGAGAGGTGGCTTGACTAGCCCCAGATATATATGGTATAAAAAGCAGGATTTGAACTCAGCAAACACCTGGCTCTCTCGACTAAACCAGATCAAAAGTCACCCTCACTTCATTAGCCTGGTTTTGTTTCTTTTCTATTTTAAAATTTATTTATTTTTATTTTATGTGCATTGGTGTTTTGCCTGCATGTATGTCTGTGTGAGGTGTCAGATCTTGGAGTTACAGACAGTCGTGAGCTGCTATGTGGGTGCTGAGAATTGATCCCGAGTCCTCTGCAAAAGTTTTTGTTTCTTGTTAATTTGTTTTATTCTTGAGACAATATTTCACCCTAGTACATGCTGGCCTTAAATTCATGGTAATCCCCCTGCCTCAGCTTCCCAAGTGTCCATCTGGATTTCTGCCCTATCAGATGATTCTATCCTAATTTCCCACCTAGAGTCCAGGCCTCCAGGCTTGATGGCACCCCTGGCCTAGATTTAGTGACCTGGGAATAACAGCTGAGCACATTGCCCTGCTCAAGGGAGCACATCTCACCAGCACACATCCTGATGTTAAAACCAGCTTCCTGAAACAGACGCTATCAGCATCACACTCCGGGTTTTGTTTTGCTTGTTTGGGGTGCTGCTCATGCAGACAAGGGGCTGTGCCACTGGCCTGAACCCCAGCCTGACATACATTCTCTAAACGACACATGGTTGAGGACAGAACCTAAAGCCACCACACTGTCAGCACCCCACCTGAACCCACCCTCAGCTTCTCCACAGCCACGCCCACTCTGCTTCCTCCTGTGGTTCCCCTGCACCAGCCCAAAGAGTAAGAAATCTGGGTTTCCTTTTTTTTTTTTTTGGTTTTTTTTGAGACAGGGTTTCTCTGTGTATTGCGCCTTTCCTGGAACTCACTTGGTAGCCCAGGCTGGCCTCGAACTCACAGAGATCCGCCTGGCTCTGCCTCCCGAGTGCTGGGATTAAAGGCGTGCGCCACCACCGCCCGGCTTGGGTTTCCTTTTTAACAACTCCTAATCCAATGAAGCTACAGATTGATAATCTACAGACTGAAGGAATGTTTCTGCTGGCCTGGGAACCAAGTTCCTAGAACTTGAAAATGTGTCTCTTTAGGCCTAGAGACACAGGCCTGTGAATTCCAAGTACTTGGGAGGCTGAGGCAGGAGGATGGCAAGTCCAAGGCTTACCCGGACAATTTAGTGAGACCCTGTCTCAAAATGAAAAATGAAATGAGCACTTGGAATGTAGCTCAGTGGTGGATTTTTGCATAATATTCGTGAGTGTCTAAGACCAATCCATAGGACTGAAAAAAAATTCTCAGAGTATAGCTACAACATGCACAGGGATTGGAGTTTTTACCTAAAACCCCAGAATTGTGGTTTCTCCTATAGAACTGGGCAGCTGGGCCGCACTGGGATGTATCCCTGGTTGGTGACAGGGGTCTGGAGCTAGATAGCTGCTGTCTCTACAGACTCTCCATCTGTGCATGCAGCTTGGCTCATAAGTCATGTCACCTGCCTGACCTCTCACCCCCTCGATCTGGGAGCTTGACCAGAAACACTCCCCTCCCCCTGCTGCTTTACTCACAGTAGGTCCAGAAAGAAGAAATGATGAGGGATAGATTCTGCCATCATCCCCTCTCCTTCCACTTGGATCCCCCCAAGGGCAAGGAATTGAGTCAAGGCGGAGTGGAGCTTGGGCTAAGTGAGCTTTAGGGGAATCATGGGGCAGGTACTGAGGAACTGGTAAGAATAGATGGGGATAGATGCCACTGAGAGGTGGGGAGCCAAGACCAGGAGCTACTACTACTCTGGTGATTGGGGGTCCCCACTGGTCCCAGGGGTTGCCAGGTCAGGGGAGTGATGGGGTAGAATATATACAAGGCCACATTCTTACCACATTCCAGAGTGGTGAGGATTTCAACACCATCTTTTCTCCAGAGGAGATGAGCTCAGAGCGGGCATGTAGCACGCTCCTGATCTCAGAGCCCAAATGCATTTCCAGGCCCCCCATTGCTCTCAACCTCCCTCCTAGCTCCACCCCAGGCTGTGCTTTCAAGATTCTCTAAGTCACTTTATTCTGAATTTAGGCTCCCACTTCTATGTCCAGGACAGAGGCCAACATCAGCCTTGCAAATACCACCATGGAGAAATGTAAGTATCTACACGGAAGGTGTCCCACGTGGCAGGGGCACAGGGAGCCATCCCCCGGCTGTCTACTGTGTCCAGTCCCAGGAAGGAAGCTGACTTCAGGGCTTAGTGGCTGCTGTGGAGGCTAAAGGAACTTGATGTGGAGTCAAGCTCGAAGCCCGGCGGGGTGGCAAAGGTGGGAAGCGGGTGTAGCGGTGAACACTCAACAGCCTGACGCCACCCTTTTAGGCAACCATATCTTCGTGGACACGGGGCTGCCCGACTTGGCCGTGGGGCTCATTCTGCTGGCTGGCTCCTTGGTGGTCCTGTGCAGCTGTCTCATTCTCCTTGTCAAGATGCTCAACTCTCTGCTCAAGGGCCAAGTGGCCAATGTCATCCAGAAGGTCATCAATACGGGTGAGCTGGGGGAAAGCTGCAGACCAAGGTGGGGCCCAGATGAGGTCTCTCAGGTGTTGTTAAATCCACCGCTATTGTCTTTGAGCCTCAGTTTCCCTGAGGTGAATCAAGAAGGGGTGGGACCAGGTCATCTTGGAGGCTCCTGAGATGCTGACAGCCAGAAACCGGGGCTGTTTCTAGCAGATGGGCATCCTTAGAAGCCACTATTTTGTTTGTTCTGGATTTTTGTTTTGTTTTGTTTTTTTGAGACAGGGTTTCTCTGTGTAGTTTTGGTGCCTGTCCTGGAACTCTCTCTGTAGCCCAGGCTGGCCTCGAACTCACAGACATCCGCCTGGCTCTGCCTCCCGAGTGTTGGGATTAAAGGTGTGCGCCAGCATTGCCCGGCTGTTCTGGATTTGTTTTTTAAGAGATGGTCTCATGTAGCCCATGATGCCCTAGACCTTGCCATGTGACCTAGGCTGTCCAAGGACTTATGATGTTCTTGCTTTGACTTCTCAAGTGCTGGGATTACAGCTATGCATGACCAAGTCTAGCTAAAAGCCTCTGTTTAACCGACAAATGGACATTAAGCCCTTACTGTGTGCCACAGGGTACAGGAGTAAGGCAAATAGACATGGATCCTGGACCCAGGATCTCAGGATTGTGATTTCCTCATAGAACCAGGCAACTGGGCCATGCTGGGCCGTGTCCCAAATGGTGACAGTGCTGTAGAGCTAAGTAACTATTATCCTATAGGCCTACCACTTCCTCATGCAACCTGAGTGGGCCCATCATTTCAGTCCCCAAACAAACCTGTGTCTGTCTGAGCCTCCCTCAGGGAGCCCCTTACTTTATTCCCAGTAGATGAGAAAGGAAGGAATAAATTTGAAGATAGGGCAAGGTGACTGCCAAGGAGACAGAAAAACAGCAATAGGACAGAATACAGAAGAGACTGTTTCTATGGGTGGTCAGAGGTCTCTCTGAGGAGGAGGCACCTGAACAAGCAGAGACCTGTATAAGGAGCCAAATTCGGATAAAGGGGCTGGATGTGGTGGCACCTGCCTGTCATCCCAGAAGTATAGGCAGAAGGATTTGAGACTAGCTTAGGCTCTACAGAGATGAGGTTTCTTTGTGTAGCCTTGGCTGTCTTGAACTCACTCTGTAGATCAGGCTGGACTTGAACTCACAGAGATCTGCCGGCCTCTGCCTCCCAAGTACTGGGATTAAAGGTATGAGGCACCACCACCCAGCAACTTTTTTTGAGGGGAGTTGTCTCAGTATGTACTCTTAGCTAGCCTGGAACTCGCTATGTAGACCAGGATGGCCTTGAACTCAGAAATTCGCTTGTCTCTGCCTCCAGAGTGCTGGGATTAAAATCATGCGTCACCAAGCTCTATCAAAATAAACTTAGAGGAGGGCTGGAGAGTGGCTCAGTTGGTTCTGTGTTTGCCCTGCAAGCCTGAGAACCTGAGTTGTATCTCCACAACCCACGTAAAAAGCCAGAGGTGGGATGCATGCCTGTACCACCAGTGCCGTGAGGCAGAGACAGGGGATCCCCGTATGGCCAGCCAGCCAGCCAAGCACTTGATAAGTGCTAGTGAGAGACCTTGTCTCAAAAGAAAGACAGAGATGAAGACACCCCAAATGGAGCTCTGGCTTCCACACAGAGAAACAATAAACGCTGACGAAAGCCGATGTGATGGCTCATAACTGTAACCCCTGTACTTTGAAGGCTGAGGCAGGAGCATTAATGGGAACTTGAGGAAAACCTGGACTATATCCAGAGTGAGACTTTCTCACTGCTACCCCTCCCCACAAAGCCCTCCACATTAAAACAAGCAGTAGATGGATAGAATGTTGCTCAATGGTGAAGCATTTGCCCAGCATACTTGAGGCTCAGGGGTCTATCACCAACACTGATCATAAGAGAAACCTACGTAGATGAAGGGCATTCTGGGTGAGAGGACCAGCAAGTTCAAAGCCAGGAGACCGTAGCAATCACAGCAGGTTTGGGATGGAGAGGGGTGGCTGGCAGCACCTTGAGAGGGCCAGACCAAGGCTAGTACTGCAGAGATACAGCAGCTCTAGGGGCCTCTGGACTCCACTCAGAGCCTGTGCTTTACTGATGGATGCATCTGCAGGATTTGGGGCAGAGGGATGACATCATTTAAGTTTCATTTTAAACTACAGTTTGGGCTTTTGAGTTATTGCACCGGCACTGTGGAGTCCCACATGACAGATGTGGGGATTAGGGAGGCCCATGAGTCTCAGGAGTAGGAAAAGCAAGGGAGGTCAGGAAGGGCTTTCTAGCAAGGAGGTGACTCCTGGGGGCGGAGGGAGTGGATGCAGTTGACACCCTCCATCTGTAGGATCCTGATCTGCAGATTCAGTCGGTCATGAATCAAAAACATCTCAGAAAAACAATTGCATCCGTCTTGAAACAGAATTTTGTATTTTTCTTGAATACAGCAGAACAAATATTTACAATTTTACAATGGTTTTGGTTGTTTGCTTGTTTTGTTGTTTTGAGACAGAGTCTCACAATGCATCCCTGGCTGGTATGGAACTCACTATGTAGAGCAGGCTGGCCTCAAACTCATAGAGATCACCTATGATTGTTTTATAGATAAAACAATCACTCTGTTCTGTGTGTTTGGGTGTGTGCACATGTGTGTGCACACTTGCATGAGTTGTCTCTCCTACCATGTATATCCCAAGGACTGAACTCAGGTCGTGAGGCTTAGCGACAAAAGCCTTTTTCCACTCAGCCATCTCGGCAGTCACGGCCTTTACTTATATTCGGTATGATAAATCATCTTAGACGGGACAAAGCATGCTGCAGCGTGAGGACTGGCCCTAGGCAGATGCTTGACGATATTGTAGGAGTACACTTAGATGTTGGTGTCCATGGCATCCTTGACCGAATCCCCATGGATTTAGATACTACAGTATTATGGGCAGCACAGGGTAAAGGCACAGCAGAGTGCAATAGCCTGAGTAAGAAAGTGTTTTGGTCACAAGAGCAAGCCAGGCAAATGGAAGCTGTTAAGGGCAAGCAGGGGACCAGCTAGCTTCTCACGGGGCAACTACTACCTAAGGACCTCCTCGAAGAGCAAGTGCCTGCTCTCCCAAGGCCTCTCCCTGACGTGGCTTACTGTGGACTTGGGCTCTTTTCAGACTTCCCAGCGCCCTTCACCTGGGTCACGGGCTACTTTGCCATGGTCGTGGGTGCCAGCATGACCTTCGTGGTCCAGAGCAGCTCTGTGTTCACCTCAGCCATCACCCCACTCATTGGTGAGTGCCCGCGTCCAGCAATGGGCAGCGGGGTGTGTGTGTGTGTGTGTGTGTGTGTGTGTGTGTGTGTGTGTGTGTGCTCAGGAGGGAGCTAGAAAAGAATGACATATTCCCTGCCCACCAGGCCTGGGTGTGATCAGCATTGAGCGTGCCTACCCTCTCACACTGGGCTCCAACATTGGCACTACCACAACAGCCGTCCTGGCAGCACTGGCCAGCCCCAAGGAGAAGCTGTCAAGCTCCTTTCAGGTACGTGGGGGAGAATGGACTGTCCGTAGTAGAAGGCTGGGGTATAGGTCCAAGGAAGGATGTGGCAGCATATACCAACGTCAATCGCCTGCGAAGGTCACCCACTCCTCCCACTGGAAGGCACTATGACAGACAGACTTAACTCCACTCTCCAGACCTTGGTGTCTAGTGGTGAGCCACTGCTGTGCTCTATCAGTAAACAGGAGCAAGTCAGGGTCACACTGTGACAGCAATGTGCTGTCGGAGAGGCCTGGCCCAGTCCGGGGGCATCAAGGACGCATGGAATTGGGGGTGGTAAGCAGATGGCAAAGGGGGGATTGGTCTAGAAGCAGAACAGCCGACAAGATGCTGACCAGTTAAAAGCCCAGAACAGGCAAGACAGAGACTTTTTTAACGGCTGCTGAAGTCAGGCATGGTAGTAGATGCCTGGAATCCCCAGCGCTTGGCAGGGAAACCACCAAAGGCTCAAGGTCAGCCTGGTCCACATAGAAAACCAGATCGTTGCTGCTGGGCTGTAGCTGAGGAACTCATGAGAGAGTGGTCAGTAGGAGCATTCAGGGCCGTTGTCATTTACCAAGTAGTCCAGCAACACAGTATTTTAATAGTCAGTCTGGAGTGATCCGGAGTCACATAATCCTGAAGAGGTTTTTCTTGCTACCCCGAGCATGTGGGGCCTCTGTTATGGCCCTGCTAGGTTCACGTGGGAGAGCGTCCTCACCTCGGCCCCTCTGCATTCTCCTCTGCAGATCGCCCTCTGCCACTTCTTCTTCAACATCTCGGGCATCTTGCTGTGGTACCCGCTGCCCTGCACACGCCTGCCCATCCGCATGGCCAAGGCACTGGGCAAACGCACCGCCAAGTACCGCTGGTTTGCCGTCCTCTACCTCCTCCTGTGCTTCCTGCTTTTGCCTTCCCTGGTGTTTGGCATTTCCATGGCAGGCTGGCAGGCCATGGTCGGTGTGGGCACACCCTTCGGGGCCCTGCTGGCCTTTGTGGTGCTTGTGAATGTCCTGCAGAGCCGAAGTCCTGGGCACCTACCCGAGTGGCTGCAGACATGGGACTTCCTGCCCCGATGGATGCACTCTTTGCAGCCCTTGGATGGCCTTATCACACGAGCCACCTTGTGCTATGCCAGGCCTGAGCCCCGCTCACCCCAGCTTCCCCCTAGAGTCTTCCTGGAGGAGCTTCCCCCCGCCACGCCCTCTCCTCGCCTTGCCCTGCCTGCTCACCACAATGCCACCCGTCTCTAGGCTGCAGGCCTGGACTACTGCCTGGAGCAGGGAACAGTGTTTTTATGGAGCCCACAGTCGAAGGACAGAGGAGTGTGTGTGCATGTGTGCAGAGGCACATCAGTTGAGGTTCATGATCTTGTGCCCCCCTTGGGTCCCCGTCCGTATGCAGGGCCATAGCGATGTGGGCTTTTGTAATTAAGAGGCAGTGTGCACAAGCACACGTGTTAGATGGTGAGTCTGTGTGACCGTCGGTATAGATACAGTCCACATGTGTACATTGTGAGTCAACCCATGCACATGTACAGACAAACCTACATACAAAGTGTGTGTACATACATACACACAGGAGGCTGTGCACAGGGTGCAGGCTATCTGGTCATGAGTTTGGTTGTTTGGAGATACAAGACCTGAGCTTGTGTCCTTGTGTCCACAAGATTGCTACGAGTAAAGGTGGCCCTGGATCAATGACTCTGTAGTTGTTTGCTTGTGCTCAGATGTGAGTGTCTGAGTCACTGACTGAATTCTACCCGCTCTCTGCCACCTTCTTCCCCATGCCACCGTCCTCATCCTCACCACGGCTTCAGCACCACCGCTGTGATCTCTGTTCCCAGCCCTTCCTGATGGAAACCAGAAAGGGATTAAGCTCTCATTATCTGGGAATACTTTTGTTTTGCATCTATAAGCAAAGAGAAGATCAAGACAGGAATCAGCTAAAACATCTTCCCTCAAACGCTCACTGGACTAACAGCCTTCAATCCACATGCTTAGAGTCTGCCTGGCCCTGCCTGCATGAGCCTAATCCATAATTAAAGCTCCCACAGGTCTCTCCTAGAGTCTGGAGCCACCCCAGATGTGAATCTGCACCTCCACATCCTGGTATCCCTTGCCCTGTAAACCCACCCATCTCAACCCCATATTCATTCAATCTGAAGATTAGTGCTCCAGAATGAGTGACCAGTGGAGGCTTATGGGGGCCACTGGAAAAGGAGCCAGGATGGTAACTGTGGGCAAGAGAGGCCTTGCCCTGGTCACAGAGGGCAGAGAACAGATCCTCCCTCCCACCTCTGCCCTGTGCCTCTGGGGAATAAGCCAGGCATCTCTTAAACAGACCGGAGCTTTGCAGTTCTGCCTCCTCCACACAGCGCCCCGGAGCTGAGGCTTGCAGAGTGAGGGTCAATGGGGGAGACTGCCACATTTCTTCCCTGTAGTCTAAGGATTTCTATGTGGGCTTTGGGTCTCAAAGGAAAAGGAAGACTGGAGAGTCAGACCCACTTGCGATGGTAATTCACATGTCCCTTCTGTGGACCCACCTTGGAGGTGTCTGTGTGTGATGGGGATGCAGACACCTGGGGCCTCGGGCTTTTCTGGGAGCAGTCAGCCTCTTCCTGTCACCTATTCACAAAACATGCACCAAGTGGAGGGGCCGAAATACAGCTAGCCCCCGAACACACGTGGTTTACCTCTACCGATTCTGCCAACTGCTGACAGAAAACTGATCGTCAGCATTCCTTACCCATACTGCATAGTAACTATTTACGTGGCTTTTACACACTGTATTGGGTATATAAGTCACCAGGGGCTGCAGGTAGATTCTTGGCAAACACTGTCATTTTATACAAGAGACTGAGTAGCCACAGGAGGCTGGAGCCAATCTTCAACATACTGAGGGCCACTCACCTCCATCCTGAAACCCCACAGACCTTGGCTGATGTGTGCTGGGGAGGGAGGTGGGTGGGAATGAGGTAGCTCACTTTTATGCCTACATGTGTGGAAAACGCTAAAGCCTGAGTCTGCTACCCCAGTACTCTTTCTCAGCTATGGCGTGTCTAGGGCCCTGGGAAAGTATCAGAGCACTCAGACCAAAGGCCTCCACAAGGCATCTACCACAAGAGGAGTGGGCAGGTCACAGGAGGCCTGGAAGCCCACCAGGATTGTTCTGTTCTCCAAGAATCTCCCCATAGACTAGTGTCCTTGTTCGGAACTCCTCGAACATGCACAAAGAGGATAAGCCTGCAGCGCTCCATTCACGGTTTATTCTGGTTCCCCTACCACCGTGTGTGGCCTGGCTGTTCCGCTAGGAGCACTGTGCCCGCAGCCCACCAATCAGGTCGTGCACTGTCTTGTTAAGGATGCCTCCATGCACGCCTCGTCTGCCCATGAGCACCAGGAGCGCCCGCGGCGTGTGGCCCACGCAAATTGCACGCCCATCCAGGCCCTTGGTGCGTGCATCCAGTACGCCTTCGCCCTCGGCCAGCAAGTAGTCACGTATAACGCAGCAGCGGCGGCCAGCCACGCTCAGACCGGTCTGCAGAAAGGTGTGCCGGTCTGGCCCGGTGAGCACGCCCACCTCCTGCGGGGAGATGGCCGCCAGCAGACCCCCGGGCCGTGATGCCCACACACAGCGGTTGTCTGAGTGGCCCACGATGGCCACATCGTCGATGCGCTGGTCCCGCAGCACCGCACTAATGTAGCCCTTCCAGTCACCCATCTCTGCTCAGAGTCCGCACCTATACCTTTAGCTTGCGCTAGAGGGGGTGGCCCGCAGCACCAAGAGCTACGAACCCTGCTGTACTCCCTGGAAGTTCGCAGGGCGGGGCTGTGACGTGAGGCGAACGTCACAGAACATCTTTCTAGGTGGAGAATGTGAGGGCGTTGGGGAGGCAATTCTAAAAGTAGCATGTAGGAGGAAATGGAAGAAGGTGGTGGGTGAGGGGCTGGAGAGATGGCTCAGCGTTAAGAAAGAGCACTTACTGCTCTTACAGAGGACCCAAGTTCGGTTCCCAACAACACCTCTGTTGGCATGCAAGGCCTGCAACTCCCACTCGAGAGATCTAACAACTCTGGCCTCCCTGGGCAAGCTCACACACACAGACACAAATTGAACTTAAAAAATGAGCTGGGTGGGGTAGTGCACGCCTTTAATCCCAGCACTTTAATTCCGGGTTGAGGCAGGCAAATCTCTGTGAGTTCGAAGCCAGCCTGGTCTACAAAGCGAGTTCCAGGACGGCTAGCGCTACACAGAGAAACTCTGTTTCGAAAAACAAACAGAAAAGGACTGGTAGAAGGGCACGGACTGTTTTCCACAGAGGACAGAGTACAATTCCCAGCACCGAGGGAAAGCAGCTCACTGCTGCCCCCTGCTGGTGTCCTTGGGCACCTTCACTCATAGCCACAGAAAAACACACAACTAAAAATCTTGGAGGCAGAGGCAGGTGATTCTCTGTTGAGTTTGAGTCCAGCTTGGTCTACAAAGCAAGTTTTAGGGCAGCCAAGGCTGTTACACAGAGAAAGCCTATCTCAAAACACACACACACACACACACACACACACACACACACACACACACACAAATCTTGAAATTATACTTTTTTTTTTTTTTGGTTTTTCGAGACAGGGTTTCTCTGTGTAGCTTTGTGCCTTTCCTGGAACTCACTTGGTAGCCCAGGCTGGCCTCGAACTCACAGATCCGCCTGGCTCTGCCTCCCAAGTGCTGGGATTAAAGGCGTGTACCACCACCACCCGGCAACTTTTTTAATTATTAAAAAATGGTTCACAAGGTAAAGGTGCTTTGCTCTGTAATCCTGGTAGCCTGAGCTTCATCCCTGGGACCCATATAAAGGCAGAAGGAGAAACCTACTCCACAAAGTTGTCCCCGACCTCCACACAGCACTGTGACATATTCACCCACACAAACACATTGCACTTACACAAACCACGAATTGTTTTCTTAATTTTAAAAAGCCAGAAGACATGGTGGCACATACTTAATCCCAGGATTCAGGAGGCAGAGGCAAATGGATCTTTGTAAGTTCAAGCCAGCCTACTCTACATAGCACGTCCCAGGCCAGCTAAGAGCTAGATAGTAAGATCCTGTATCCAAAAAAGGGGGGGTGCGGAACAGCCCCCACATAAAAAAGATTGGTGTGAGGACTGGGACTGTAGCTCAGTCATTTAAATGAAGTTGACAGAGTGCCTGCCTATTATGCATAAAATTTTGGGGTTGCTCCCCCAGCACCCCATAAACTGGGTATGATGGTGCAGGCCTACAATCTCAGCATTGGGAAGACATGTGTCTCAATAAGTCAATGACTCTTTTTTTTTTTTTTTTTTTTTTTGGCTTTTCAAGACAGGGTTTCTCTGTGTAGTTTTAGTGCCTGTCCTAGATCTTGCTCTGTAGACCAGGCTGGCCTCGAACTCACAGAGATCCCCCTGGCCCTGCCTCCCGAGTGCTGGGATTAAAGGCGTGCACCACCATGGCCCGGCAATAAATGACTTTTTTAAGAGCAAAAAAGGTGCTAGTCTGGACAGCCAGACCTATCCTGAAAGGGAACCATCCGGCCACACCTAAAGAGTCACGGTGTCCCGGAAGGCTTGTGGATCGCAGACCCCCACCCCAGCTTTCACTTTGATAGTGTGGAATGCAGCGTCAGACGGTCCTTGCTGCCTGCTTGCACCACCATGCCAGGCTCAAAGTTCAAAAGACAGAGCAAGCAAACAAACCCCAAACACCCTTTTAATGGAATCTAAGCCAGGACCTCACACATGTTCAGCTACCAGTCTTCACACCCCAAGTCCAATCTGGAACATTCCTAACTATGGATCACCTGCCGTTTCAAAAAAACACATCACTACTGCCTTCTCCCTAGAGATTCCAGTTAACTGATCTCAGATGGACTTGACACGGATTCCAAAATCTCCCCCAGGTGACCCCGAAGTATAGTCCAGGCTGAGAACCTGTTTCTGTGTAAACACAGAGTGGGTGAGTTCTGGGGAGCAACCTGCAAGGGCCTCCTTGCACAGGGACTGGCATGAAGTGAGGCCAAGGAAACACGGTGGCCTGGAAAGAGCTCTGAGGTCTGCCGACTGCCTTGTCCAGGCAGTGAGGGAGTTGGTGTACCTTCCTTCCCACTTGGCATTTCAAGAGGGAATTCTGAAGGACGTTGTCAAAGCACTTTATTGAGCTTCTATACCCGGGCACTGTCTTCACTGAGGCCACAGACCCCGCACGCTCCTGTGCAACACACAAGAGGAGAGGACTGGCCCTGGTGAGTTATGAGGCTGTATGCTCCCGGATCCAAGCCAGGTAGTCGGCTACGTCCGTGTAGACTCCGGGCTTGTTGCGGTCACCACAGCCAGAACCCCAGCTGATGACACCCCGCAGGGTGAGCTGGTGCTCTGCATCCCCTTCTTCACATACCAGAGGACCCCCGGAGTCACCCTGGGCGGGGGACAAGCAGCCTGTCACTCCTGTCCTGTGGTTGACAGGCAGGAGCAGAGTACCAGCCAGGACCCCAGGACTGACCTGGCAGGCGTCGGTGCCTCCCTCCATGAAGCCAGCGCAGAGCATTCCAGGCAGGATGGCGTCCCCATGCATGTCAGAGCTGGAGCAGCGCTCCTGGGAGATGAACGGTACCCGTGCCTCCTGCAGGAAGTTGGCATATTCATCGGCCCCTGCAATTCCAGGGACCTGAGCTTGCTGCGTGGGCCAGGCTACCAGGCAGTTCCACACCTACCCCGACGTCACTCCCTCACAGCAAGCCTGAGTGGTAGGGACCTGCCAACAACAATTTCATAGGCAAGGAAACTGAGGCCCAGAGAGAAGCTGGGATTAGAATGAGGAGGAAAACACCCCTTGCCCTCTCCCATGAAATGTCTCAGAACCTGGCTCCCAAAATAGTTGTCCCCATTGCTCCAACATTGGGACAATGTCCTAGTTAAGTCTTTGTAACTTGGAGCCCAGAGGGAACCAAGAGAAAGTTCGAGTCTCTCTGTAATCCTGTGGTGGGTCACTTTTTGTCAGCTTGATATCTGGGAACCTCAATTGAGAAGATGTCTGTTTAAGATTGGCCTATGGAAATGTCTGTGGGGCATTTTCTTGATCAATGGCTGATGTGACACCCCTGAACAGGTGGGTCTGGATTGTATAAGAAAGTAAGCTGAGCTGGGCGATGGTGGTGCAGGCCTTTAATCCCAACACTCAGGAAGAGAGTTCCAGGACAGCCAGGGTAACACAGAGAAACCCTGTCTTGAAAAACGAAAACAAAACAAAACAAAACAAAAAAAAAGAAAGGTGAAGTTTTGGGGATGGCTCAAGAAGTTAAGAGCACTTGCTGCTCTTGCAGAGGACCTTGGTTCAATTCCCAGCTCCCACATGGTGACTCACAGCCTATACTCCAGATCTGGCTTTCCCTATACCAGGCACACACATGGTGCACATGTATAGATGTAGGCAGTTACTCACGTGTATAAAATTAAAATAAATAAAAGTTTTTAAAAAGAAAGCTGAGCATCCCGGAGTTGGTGGGTCATGCCTTTAATCCCAGCATTTGGGAGTCAGAGGCAGGTGGAGCTCTGTGAGTTCGAGCCCAGCCTGTGCTACAGAACTAATTCTAAGGCAGTCAGGGATACACAAAAAAACTGTCTCGAAAAACAAAACAAACAAACAAACAAACAAACAAAAAAAGAAATCCGAGCAAGCCCCGGAGAGCAATGCAGCAAGGACTGATTGTTCCTTCCAGCTTTCTACCTCAGTTCTGGCCTCCAAATTCCTGCCTTGCCCTCCCACTCCCCCATGGTGGACTGCCACCTTGGAAGCAACAAAGTCTTTCCTGCCAGGCTGATTTTGGTCATGGTGTTTCTCCTCACAATAGAAAAGGAGAAACCCAAAGGGATGTGGGAACCTCGACAGCGAATTCTAGATTCTGGGAATGTCGTGTTACAGAGACAAGGCAAGGGCCCTGCACGGCTTTTTTACAAAACTATCAGGTCGGCGAAACTTGTTCCCCAGGCTCATCGGAGGCTACCAAAAGTGCGCGCTTCAGATAGCTAAAAGTCTCTAGCCAGCTCCCAACAGTTGTGCCTACCCTCGAACTGGTGACCCCAGCCGGCCACCTCGCAGAGCACTGTCTCCGAGGGTGGGGCCGCGCCGATGGGCAAGCACACGGGCTGGATGTGAGGCGACATGATTGCGCAGCTGTTGTTTTCGTTTTCCTGCAGGCGCAGCAGAGCTACCAGGGGAGGGAAGGGTTAGGCGTCGACCTGGGGCCCCAGCCCTCCCCATCCTTTCTCTTTATCCCTGCGGGATCACCCCACCCAAGTCATGCTGGTAGGTGATGGAGGAGAAGCCCTCGTGAAGGCGGTAGGAGCGCACAGCCAGCGTCTGGCACCGCTCGCAGCTCTGGTTATGGCGATCTTGACCGAGCACCACCGTCAGCTCCTCGGGCGCCGGCCTGCGGTCGGGTGGGGGACAGTGTGCTCAGGCTGGCTACAGACGTTCTGGGGTGGGGGGCGCCCCTGTTTTCAACCTCCCGGGGGAGCTCGAGAAGGGTTGGGAGAGGGTAGGGTGCAGATACAGTAGAGCGGTCTAGGGGTCCCCGAGGGCGATGCTTGCCGGTTCTGCAGGCAGTGAGCGGCGGTCAGCACCCAGCAGGGGGCGATGAGGCTGCCGGCGCAGAAGTTGTTGCCCCAGTACAGCGCAGCGATGTATGGGTGAGACCCCGGAAGAGCCACGAGTCCTCCCACCACGCGGCTGAGCGGGGACAGTCGCTTGCGGAACCGCTGTCCGCAGCCCACCGGGCTGATCCTGCCCGGAGGAGTCTGATGCTCAGGGGAGGCTGTGGAAGGAGATTAGCTGAGGCCAGGGACAACCTCGACGGGCTGCCTGGAATAAGCAGAGCCCACGTCTTCTGTGCCGGGACCCCCTGCTCTGCCTCACCATCTAGCGCATGGGACAGAGATGGCTCCTGGGACGTGGGTTGAGGCTTCTGCAGTGTGGAAGGCCGGGGCACCGGCAGCTCCTGACGCTCAAGGGGAACTCGAGGTGTTGGCGTTGCCTGGGTTGGGGTCTGGCACTGCTGCAGGTCGCAATAGTCCCAGTTCAGCCTGTCGCCACTCCAGATGTAGCACCATGGACGCATGTCATTACCCGGGTTCCTGCATTCCCAAGAGGGAGTACTGTTAGAGCAAGGGGAGCCCCTGAGGGCCCTAAGGGGCAGCAAATCAACCTGCCCAGTCCCTTCCCGCGAACCGGCAAAATGCATGGTGGCCCAGGCCCCAGCTTAACGCTTGCTTCTTAGTCATGTTCCAGTAGGTGGCCTCCGAGGTCCACCGCTGACATGGCGCACCCGATAAAGTGGTTCCAGCCTTGCCCCGGTAGCTGAGACCATTGCCCTCATAGCAGGTCGCCTTAATGTCTAGGAAGAGAGAGGACTCCCTGCAATCAGGGGATGGCTCTGTTGGTGCCCTCTGGTTCACTTTTCCATTCTCCCTTACCCACCTCCCCAAGCCTTTTCCATATGGGCCCCACTCACCTAAGTCGCAAAAAGGTCCGGTGTAGCCCTCAGGGCAATGGCACAGTTGGTGGCCCTCCACCTGGAGGCAGCTGCCCCCATTGAGGCACATATTGGTGCTGCAGGCTGGGGGAAGATGCAAATGGAGCCATCCCTGGGTGTACCATGCCACCCAGCCCCTACCAGGGGCTCCTGACTTTCGGCCCCCCTCCCCACAGTCGCTGTACACCCTCTTACCCTGACCGGCCAGCGGCTTGCAGTGAGGCCCAGAACCCTTGCATTGGCACCTGGCCAAACCTTCCGAGCCAGCTCTAAACCATACCTCATCCTCGTGGAAGAACTGGAGAAGCTGAGGCTCAAAGCACTTCTCTGGGGACAAAAAGGAGGCCTGTGGGGCCATGCCAGATTTCCAGGGTTTCAGGGACTCTTATGGGCAGGCATCTCCCCTTACCTCTCTGGCAATGCTTCCCAGTAAGGTGTTCTGGGCAGAGACAGTGTGGGCCATTGGGGGTGTTCACACATGTCCCTCCTTTGTGGCAGGGGCTGTGTTTGCTGCAGTGGTCTGAGAAATAGACACCAGAAGGAAGCACAGGGAGTCTGAGTGACACTCGAAGGGATCAACACCCTACCTGAACCTGCTTGTCATAGGACCACGGAACCCCAAGCTTCCAGTCCTTAAGCTCATCTATAAAACAGCGGTCACTTTCCCCAGAATCCTTCCTCTGACCGTTGAAAGGATGCTGTAGGAAAAGGGAAGGGGCTGGGCCCGGAATCCCCAGTGTGCAGGGTCTGATGATTACCTAGCAGACGGGTGGGAATAGGGTGAAGAGCAGGAGGCGGCCTTGAGCTGTGGGTTGCACACAGTACCTTTCACTTTCCTGGGCTCCGAGCAGTATCCCCACTGCTGGTCCTGGTCAAAGTTGGGAGTGAGAGAACACCTGGGGAGACAAATGAGGCTTCCCAGCACTGCCTGAAGACTGGCTAGCCCTCCTTACCCGCCCCCCACACACACCCTTTTGCCCAAACACAATTCTTAGATGACAGATAGACAATATCTGTTTTATCTAGGCCCCTCCTCTAACCCCTCTTAGAAAGTCTCACCAGGGCCGGGAGCCTGGCCGGCCTTTGTGGTTGTGGATACATCTGTGGTGCAGGCGGCGGAGGTACAGGAAGGGGAAGTGACAGAGCTTCCCATCGTCAGTGAGAACTGTGGGAATAACACACCTCTGAGGCCTCCCCTATGCCCAGCTGCCCAAGGGGCCTCATGGGGCCTGGCTAGGAAAAGGAGTCCTTCAAAAGAGCACTCTGCATTCAAGACTGCATCCTGCTTAGGGAGCTGTCTTCCAGAGTCAGACAGCTGGAATAGATTTCTGACTACAACACTTACAAGCTCTGTGGCCTTGGCCAAGTCTGAAACCCAAGTGCTTGTCACAAGGTTGGCACTTAATAAATACTTAGGTCACTTAACTATTTTTGGCTCATTAGTAAAATGGCAACAGTAATAGGACTGTCAATCCTCATTACTCACAGGCTTTGGATTTGCAAATCTGCCTGCTTTGTAAAAACATATTTGTAACCCTAAAACAATATTTGTCATTCAGGTTGAGGGTATAGGTCAGCAGTGGAGTGTTTGCCTAACGTGTGCAAGACATCACAAGGAAAAACAAAAACCAATAAACTACCAAACACTTGCCGCGCCTTCCTGGTCTTAATGGAATTGTATGGATCAGTAAAAAATGCGCGCGCGCGCGCGCACGCTCACACACACACACACACACACATACACACACACACACACACACACCCAGCTGAGGTCTGATCCGGTAGTGCTGCCCTCTGTCAGCTCTTACACTGGACGCACGTATTCTTCCCAATATCCTTAGTACGGTATGTTTCTGTTCTTCTTCTTTCTTCCTTTTTTCTTCTGTCTTTTTGAAACAGGGTTTCTCTGTGTCGGCTGGCTATCCTGGAACTCACTCTGTAAACCAGGCTGGCCTCAGACTCACAGAGATCCTCCTGCCTCTGCCTCCTGAGCACTGGGATTAAAGGTGTGTGCCACCACTGGCCAGCAGTTTTTGTTTTGTTTTTTAATGTGCACCAGGCCCAGCCCACTTTCCTTTTCTCTTAAAAAGAGCGCTGGGGCTTTAGCTCAGTGGTCAAGCATTTGCCTAGCACCAGTGCCCAGTGCTTCAAGGAGAAAGAAGGGAAGAGTGGTTCTCTGCGCATGCTGAAGCGTTACCTAGGGCTCCTACCTGCAAGAACACAAGAAGCTGCTGTGCTCCTTATGGAGAGAATGCATCAGAGATGCCTTCCTTGTTCAGGCAGGTGATATGGTCCTATTGGCCATGCGGTCAGTGTTAAGGGGTCAACAACATGCACACTGAATAAGATGTCTTTAAACAGGATCACATGTGAAACAAGGTTACATGTTAATAATGGATGAAAATGTCACAGCCAGAGGTTCACAGGAACCTAATAGGACTTATGAAATTGATGTTCATGTAGCTGTATAGAATATAATTAATTGTAAGAAATAAGTGTATCAGGGGGATATGCGGAGTTTGGAGGGAGGAAAGGAAAAGGGGAAATTTGATTACATTATGATCTCAACAAGAAGAAGAAATGTGACTTCAGAGAGGGCTGTGACTCTTAGTGACCCCAGTGCCTCCGATGTGCTCGATAGACATTTGCTGCGATTTTGTTTTCAGTGGCATTGAGCAACAAGGTGATGAAAGAGAAGGCACCTAGACCTTTAGAACAGGGGACCGCTGTTGGGTCAGGTTGAAAGGGACAGCAGCTGTGTGGCTCAGAGTGAGATCAGGAGGAAAGGCTGGAGGGTCACACTGTGTAGGCCTCACTGTGAGGCATCACACTACAAGCCTCAGCGTGGCCTCACCATGGTAGGGTTCCCTGTTCACAAGCCCTATTGCAGGGTTTGGGGGGTGGGGTGGATACCCTTCACTTAAGTGGAATGTACTAAGAGTTAAGACTTTTTTCTTTAATCCCAGCACTTGGGAGGCAGAGCCAGGCAGATCTCTGTGAGTTCAAGGCCAGCCTGGTCTCCAGAGCGAGATCCAGGACAGGCACCAAAATGACACAGAGAAACCCAGTCTCGGGAAGAAAAAAAAAAAAAAAAGAATTTTTTTCTCTCTGTTACGCTATAGATCAAACCTAGAGGTGTGTGCAGATTGGGCAAATGCTCTACTGGTGAGCAACAGCCCTAGGCCAAGAGCTAAGACTTTAAAGGCACTTTTCAGACAGCAGCCACTGGGTAGGCTGCTTTACAAGCATCAGCAACTCATTTCTCCTTCCCGACAACCCCGAGGGGCTCACTACTACCAGTCCAGTGTTACAGACGTGGAAAATGAAGACAGTAAAGTCACAAGTGAGAACGTGAGGGTTTGGAGACACTGGGGTGTTTGTGATCTGGGGCGAGTCTGAAGCCCTGGGGCCTATGGCCCACTGAGGGTCTGAGCTCCATCAGTTATAATAGACATCCTCCAGATGTGTTGAAAGGGACTGGGGGGGTACTAAGGAAGACTAGTAAGCGTCCAGGTGTGAGCGTCCAGGTGTGATGGCACCAGTAGCACACCTCCCCATGCCACTGAGCACCTGCCAGACTCTAAGACAGGCATCCAGCACACCCAAGCCCTGCCTTCTGGGCACACACCTGGATCTGTAGGCACTCAGGTCTGTGTGTCATCTGAACAGGATCCCTCCTCTGTCCCAGAGGCCTGAGGCTGCATGGAGACCACACCAGCTGGAGCACACTCAACCCCACCAGAGGGTAGATTAAGAAGAAGAAGAGCAAGTCACTTACTCACAGTGGGCTCATCAGCTCCGTGCTTGAACTCCTTGGGGCCTTTCCATGGTGGAGCCTCCGCAGGAAAGAAGGCAGGAACATCAGACTTTCCTTGATCCCATGCTAGGCCCCAGCCTCCTTCCACCTCCCGAAATACAGGATTTCCTCACAAGACTTGGCCCTCCTCCCTCTAACCATTGTCTCCCTCACAAATGTAGTCCTTGTCCTCACATCCACCAGTGTGGGTTGCTGTCTCCTTTGTTTCGGCCTCCTGGGCTGCCTGTGCCTTCCCCACACAAGTCTCCCAGTCACCTGAACTAGCAGGTGACAAGCAGAGGCCAAAGCTGGGACAGGGACCCCTCAGTGCCACCCTGGTCCAATCAGTGTCCACAGTCCTCACCAAAAGTGTCAAATCCAGGCTCATCAGCAGGGACCCCAGGAGCAACAGAGCCCTCATGGCGTCCGTCGATGGTCCCGCTGCCTGCCCAGAAGCACAGATCAATAGGTCTGGGCAAAGTTCACTAAAGCCTGTGAGGTGAAGATTGGTCAAGCTTCCTCCTGGGCCTGAGGGGCACAGGCTTCATGGAGAGCCCAGCAGAACAGTGACGTAGCATCCTTTTGACCGGTGAGTTGGCTGGGGGCAGTAGAGTAATGAAGATCTGGGTTCTTGGCCTCCCCTCTCCTGAACTGCAGGGCGTTGATCTTACTAGGATGGTGCTCCAGGTCCTGTTGAGCAAGGGGGTAAGGTTGACTGAGGAGAAGCCTCCTACTGCAGAATCGCACAGTCTATCAGGAAGCATGCTTATTTTCTTCTGCTGTATAACCAACTGCCACATGCTGAGCACCCTAAAACAATACCCCCCTAAAAAACCATGTTCACAACTGCACAGACCTACAGGCAAACACCTGGTCACAGGGTTAGAGTTGCCCAGACTGTCAAAAACCTGAGGTTCAGCCAGGCGGTGGTGGTGCACGCCTTTAATCCCAGCACTCGGGAGGCAGAGCCAGGTGGATCTCTGTGAGTTTGAGGCCAGCCTGGTCTATAAGGCAACAACACAAGATCCAGGACAGGCACCAAAACTACACAGAGAAACCCTGTCTCGAAAAACCAAGAAAGAGAGAGAGAGAGAGAGAGAGAGAGAGAGAGAGAGAGAGAAAGCAAGTGGCCAGAAATGTAGGAATCATATGTAGCCTGTGGTTGAGGTCCAAGAAGGAAGCAGGATGTCCGTCCTTCAGCCACATGGAAGCGATCGCCGAACAGACTTGGGAGGGAATGGATCCCCCCTTTAGAGGGAGAACTCAACCTGAACCTCAGGTTTGTTTTTTTTTTGTTGTTGTTCTCTTTGTTTGTTTGTTTTGTTTTTTTCCCCAGACAGGGTTTCTTTGTGTAGTTTTGGTGCCTGTCCTGGATCTCGCTCTGTAGACCAGGCTGGCCTCGAACTCACAGAGATCCGCCTGGCTCTGCCTCCCGAGTGCTGGGATTAAAGGCGTGCGCCGCCACCACCGCCTGGCTGCTTTCTCTATCTTTAAAGCCAGTGTCAGGGCTGGAGGACTGGCTCAGCAGTTAAGGGCACTTGCTGTTCTTCCAAAGGATCCAGGTTCTATTCCCACACCTACATGACAGGTCAGAACTGTCTGTAACTCCAATTCCAAGAGATCTAACTGCCTCTTCTGGCCTCTGCAGGCATCAGGCATGCACATGGTATACAGGCATACATGCAGGCAAAACACTGTACATAGGATAAATTAATTTTTTTTTTTTTGATTTTTCAAGACAGAGTTTCACTGTGTAGCTTTGGAGCCTGTCCTGGAACTCACTCTATAGACCAGGCTGGCCTTGAACTCACAGAGATCCGCCTGCCTCTGCCTACTGAGTGCTAGAATCAAAAGCGTGCGCCACCACCGCGCAGCAAGATAAATTAATTTTAAAAAATACAAATAATATACTAGAGTCAGTATCAGAGAATACCGTGTGTTGAGTTGCTTCATGCTTGGTGCCTGCTTTGCCAGGAAAATTCTGGTCCCTTCTCAGGGCTCATCTGATGAGGCCAGTCCCATCGAGGATACTCTTACAGAGCCAGGCATGGCGCTACAAGCCTTTCGTCCCAGGAAGCAGAGCCAGGTGGGTCTCTGTAGGTTCGAGGCCAGCATGGTCTACATAGTGAGTTCCAAGACAGTCAGGGCTATGGAGAGACCCTCTCTCAAAAGAAATACACACACACACACACACACACACACACACACACACACACACACACATATATTTGTATGCACTTACTATCATGATGTCAACCAATATGGCTCTTAATTACATTTGCAAATTCTTTTCCTTTTGAGCCACTATGTTTCCCAGGTTGGTCTTAAAGTTGTGATCCTCCTGCCTCAGCTTCCATAATATCAAGTGCCACAATGCCCAACTACATTGGCAAAATTCTCTTACAAAAGGACTGGGGATGTGGCTCGGCATGTAAAAGGCTACGGGGCTCCTCAAGAAATTATTTATTTTACAAAATAACCTCAGTCACAGTTTACTTGGGAGTGGGCAGAAATACGTGGGAACGGAGATCTTGGTGCCGTCTCAGAATTGTGTTCATTCCCAGCTGCAGAACAGGGAAGAAGATGGGGAGGTGGGCATTATGGCTTTTTCTACCCAGCATTCATTCTGCTGAATAGGAACCCTCCCTCTCTCCCTCCCTCCTGGGCTTCCAGAGTTGCCAGCTCTAACCAGTTCAAGAGCCAATCAGAGCATGGCACCTCTAGACCACAACTCGGAAATAGGCTTGCCTCTGCCTACCAAGTGCCAGGATTAAAGGCATGTTTCACAGGCCCTGCCCTGCACCAGGGTCTGGGAGTGTTGATGGGCATCTGTCACAGAATAACGACAGTCTGAGAAGGAAAAGCCAAGCAAACAGGACAGAAAATCCTCACAGGTGATTTCATTTCATAGACAAGGAAGGGAGAAGGTAACAGGTTCCTGATTCCCGCCCCGGCCCCGCTCCCACCCCCTCAAGAGAGGAAGGCTGTGGTGGAGGAACTGGGCACTTAATCAACTCTTGATTTCAAAAGGAACTCCTTGAGGTGAAGACCTAGGACTATGATAAAAGTGTTGTGTATCTGGGGTCATTTGGAGACTCAGCAGTCTGACCATTAACACATTTTAACAGAGAAGAGGCTTTCATTCAGACTCGGTCACCAGGTCTACACCTGACTCGGGATTCTGGAATGCAGCGCCCAGCCACGTCAGTCAGGGGCTTACAAAGAATACCAAGTCACAATCTGTTCTGTGCCAACAGCAGGTTCTCTAGTGCTATACAAGCTTGTTTACAGAACTCTGCAGAAATAGTAGTAAAAAAATTTAACCCATATCACCCAACATTTGGAGGTCTAATGTTGCTTTACAGTTCTCTTAAGCACAGAGATGTAAAATCTTAAGCACAGAGTTGTAAAACATTTTTTTTTTCGAGACAGGGTTTCTCTGTGTAGTTTTGGTGCCTGTCCTGGATCTCACTCTGTAGACCAGGCTAGCCTTGAACTCACAGAGATCCGCCTGGCTCTGCCTCCCGAGTGCTGGGATTAAAGGCGTGCGCCACCACCGCCCGGAGATGTAAAACTTTTAAATGTAAAGTTATCCATCAATATAATGTTAGCCATCACAAAAGCAAGACTGCGCCCGCACAGTGGAAATGACCAGAGTGAAAGTGTGTTGGTCCGGGTCGCCTGAGCACATATGGACCTTGGCCCCAGGACCAGACCCCAAGGACCAGAACCATATGACCTCCTCCTCCTGGGGGAGGGTCAGTTCTCAAGGGAAGAGGAACAGGTTTGTACCATAGAGGGCGTGGTTTATTAATTTTATTCTTTTTTAATTTTATTTTTATCTGTTCTTTTAAAGATTTTTTTTATTAAAGATTTATTTATTCATTATGTATACAGTATTCTGTTTGCATGTATCCCTGCAGGCCAGAAGAAGGAGCCAGATCTCATTACAGATGGTTATGAGTCACCATGTGGGCGCTGGGAATTAAACTCAGGACCTCTGGAAGAACAGCCAGTGCTCTTAACCTCTGAGCCATCTCTCCAGCCCCTGTTCTCTCTCTTTTTTTTAATGTATTTGTTTTTATTTCATAAGCATGGTATTCTACCTGCATGTATGTCTGTATGAAGGTGTTGGACTCCCTGAAGTTACAGATAGTTGTGCCATGTGGCTGCTGGGAATTGAACCCAGATCCTCTGGAAGAGTAGCCAGTGCTCTTAACCACTGAACCATCTCTCCAGCCTATGATGATATTTTATTTGTACTGAAATGTGATTTTATTTTTATGTTAATAAATAAAGTTTCCTGGGGGTCAGAGCTAACAGCAAGCCATAGCAGAAGTCTGGCAGTGGTAGCACACTCCCTTAATCCAGATCACATGACAGGCAGATCTCTGTGTGATCAAGAATATCACCAGCATGGAGACACATGCCTTTAATCTCAATATCAACCATAGAAGACCTGGAGGTCTGTATAGATGGGCAGTGAAGAGGAGGTCATGTGGTTGGGTTTACAACCAATGAGAAGGCAGAATAGAAAGTCAATAAAAAGGACAAACACACAGGAAGTAGATCTCTTGCAGAGAGGTAGGACAACAGCGGCAGTGAAGGGTAAGGTTTTTAATCTCAGCTCTTAGCTATTGCTCTGACCTCCTGGCTTTTAACTGTGTATTTGGCTCTGTGTTTCTTATTTAACAAGACGGTTACATCTATATCTGGCGCCCAACATTCGTGGTACGAATTCACAAAAAAGCCTCTTGCCTGTGGCCTTGTGGGCCCCAGCTCAGACTCAAGCTACCCTCAGCCAGTTGTGGTGGCACACTGGTTGGATTTATTGAAGAAGGCAGAGGCAGGAGGATCCCGAGTTTGAGGCCAACCTAGGAGAAGCTTCGGCTGGGGCCCAGCCACAAACAGTGGTGGGACCATGGAGGCAGTGGCTGCTGCTCTGAGTTGCTGGCTGCTTCTCATCCTGTTCGTGACTGCAGTGATGCTGCTACCTGGGACGAAGGGTTTACTGCTGCTTGTTCAGAAAAGAATTGCCAGGACCATCATGTTACAAGGAAGCATCGGCAAAGGTCAGTTTGGAAAAATTTGGCAAGACAAATGGTGGGGAGAAATTGCTGTGAAGATTTTCTCTTCTAGGGAAGAACATTCGTGGTTCCGAGAGACAGACATTTATCAGACTGTGATTACTCCAAACCACAGAGGAGGCACAAAAAAAAAGTCTGCAGTGAACCATGACCACGCCTAACAGTGACTTTGAAATCTTCAAAAAGATGACAGGACTCCACAATGATGATTCCACATGGACTATGGTAAAGCCATTAAGCTGATTAACACCATGGAAAAATCGACTTTGGACTACAAACTGTTCAGGACAGTTTTGAGATGGCTAGCTGAGATGATCCAGCCTGACAGACTACTTGAACAAGGACTTGAAACAAGCCCTGCACTTTCTCATTATGCAGCAACTGGACAAATGATACAGGACTTGACAATTAACCCCAAAATTTTCTTTTCAGGATCCCCTAAAGATGCCTTCACCCCCAGAAAGCAGGAAGTAATTTTAAGAAAATGACACCCACATTCCCAAGAGGTGGGATGGGAGGTTTTTGGTCGTTTAATGAGTTTTGGATATTGTCATTGTTTATGACGGTTGGTTACAAGTTGTTAATTGTTAATGGTCAGGAAAAAAGCTGAACAAGATTAGATTCAGAGTTTTTGTTTTAAAAAAAGGGAAAAAGAGCCGGGCGGTGGTGGCGCACGCCTTTAATCCCAGCACTCGGGAGGCAGAGGCAGGCGGATCTTTGTGCGTTCGAGGCCAGTCTGGTCTACAGAGCGAGATCCAGGAAAGGCACAAAACTACACAGAGAAATCCTGTCTCAAAACAAAACAAAACAAAACAAAACAAAAAAACAAAAAATAAATAAATAAATAAAGAGAAAAAGAAAGAAGAGAATATAGATATGAAGTAGAACACTGACTCCACTCTGAGAAAAAAAATAAAGAAATAATAGGATAAATTGGTAGATATTGAATTTACTCTAAAAAGAAAAAGGGGAAGATATAAAAATGACAAAAGGTAGATTATTGACTCTTTTATGAAAAGAAAAAAGAGAGAATATGGATATGATAAGATAAAAAGGGAGATTATGGAATCTACTTTTAAAAAGGAACTACTTGTTTTAAATAAGTAATGAAATTTTTTTGAGCTTATCAAATGTTACTGGACTGGACATTGTTATATATTAATGGAGTTTTTTGTCTGAATCTGTCAAATGTTAATGGACTAGACATCGTTAATGTAATCTTGACTGTGTATATTGTATATATTTATTGGATATAATTTTTCTTGTATTAGTTATAAGCTTTTTTAAATTTTAGACAAAAAAGGGGAAATGTGGTGGTATTGTGTTCCCCAAAATATGATGCACGCTAATAAACTTATCTGGGGTCAGAGAACAGGACAGCCACAATATTAAACATAGAGGATAGGCAGTGGTAGCACACGCCTTTAATCCTAGCATTCCAGAGGCAGAAATCCCTCTGGATCTCTGTGAGTTCAAGGCCACATTGGAAACAGCCAGGCATGGTGACACACGCCTTTAATCCCAGGGAGTGATGGCAGATAGCAGAAAGGTATATAAGGAGTGAGGACCAGAAACTAGAAGCATTTGGCTGGTTAAGCTTTTAGGCTTTGAGCAGCACAGTTCAGCTGAGAGCCATTTGGATGAGGACTCAGAGGCTTCCAGTCTGAGGAAACAGGATCAGTTGAGGAACTGTCGAGGTGAGGTTAGCTGTGGCTTGTTCTGCTTCTCTGATCTTTCAGCGTTCACCCCAATACCTGGCTCAGGTTTGATTTTATTAATAAGACTCTTTAAGATTCATGCTACACCAGCCCCCTTTGTTTTACTCTTGAGAGAGGTACTTGATGTGAATCCTAGGCTGGCCTGACCTTGCAACTACCCTGCCTCCACCTCCCAAGTGTGGGAATTACAGACGTGTACCACCACACCCAGCTAAGAGGGTTTTACTAGTAGGAAAGGGAAGGAAGGGCTTCAAGGATGTGCAGAAACCTAAGTTCGGTCAGTTAAAGGAGGACTGCGGTGAGTACGGGGCTCCATGTGGGAGGTAGGTGTTGATCATGAGGTCCATTTGTAGGGCAAAAGATCAGAGTCCACTTCCAGGTTTGAAAACTCACCAAACCCCAGCAATCCCTCTCTGAATTCAAAAACTCACCAATCCCCTCCCTGAGTTTGCCTTGAAATCCTACCAACCCCCACCCTGGAAAACTCTGTCCCCAAGAAACCTTATCTCAGCCTGCCTCCTGTTCAGTTCCCTCCTGATTCTCACCCAAGCAGAGACAGCCAACCCTTGTGTGTTTCCCAACAAATCTCGCGTGAGGTTTGTTGTACACTGTGACTCCGCTGTATGCCTTGGCTCTTGACTGCTGGGATACCTTTCCCCTCAGAGCTACAAAACTTCCACAGGGAAACCTTTCCCTTCAGAGCTGCAATACTTACACCATGGACCAGCAGTGGATGCTTTTGTGCATTTGGCCTACCACCTGTCGCTGTCCACAACCCACCACCACCACAGAAAGTACAAATCAGTCATCTGTTAACACAAGAGGCCTAGCATGAGCCAAAGTTACATTTTAAGTTTTAATTATTATACCTAAGTGTAACATGAATCTTAAAAGGTCTTATTAATAAAAACAAACCCGGAGCCAGGTATTGGGGTGAATGCTGAAAGATCAGAGAAACAGAATCAGCCACAGCTAACCTCACCTCACCAACTTCTCAGCCGATCCTGTTTCTTCAAATGGGAAGCCTCTGAGTCCTCATCTGAATGGATCTCCGCTGAACTGCTGCTAAAAGTCTAAAAGCTTAAAGAGCCTAAAAAGCCTCTAGTTCCTGGTTTTTACACCTTATATACCTTTCTGCTTCCTGCCCCTACTTCTTGGGATTAAAGGTGTGTGTCACCATGCCTGGCTGTTTCCAGGGTGGCTTTGAACTCAGAGATCCAGATGGATCTCTGCCTCCAGAATGCTAGGATTAAAGGCCTGTGTGCCACCATTTTCTGGCCTCTATGTCTATCTAGCGGCTGTTCTGTTCTCTGACCCCAGATAAGTATTTTAGGGTGCACAATATATTGGGGGACGCTATATCACCACACCTAAGAGATCCATGACACAAAAATGTCTCTGATCTGCAAGCCTCTTGCTCAAAGACAGACAGTTCCTGAAATGCTGGGGGCTGTTGTTATGGGAGCTAACAAGCCACGTGTTTTCACTCCCCTACACAAGTTTGTGTGACTCATCTGCACCAGATGTGCTTGATCACATGTGGGCAGGAGGCACATAGGAAGGAAATATGAGGATATATGCTTGCCCCTGATTGGACCTGATGGGAAATACAATGAATTATGGGTTATCCTTTCTAAGTCCTTGCCATACTTGATTCTGGGCCATTTCTTGGGAACCTGGGTATGGACCTGGCCAGAGCCCATCCACCTGGCCAGTATGTAATTAAAACTTATTTCAAATTTAGCTTTAAACTGTGATCTTATTCTCAATCAATAGGATTAACATTTTCTGGAGGCCCCAGCGAGATTCAGACCACCCACTCAAATTCCAAAGCTGGACCTTCACTCCAAAACTCAGGGGCTGAGGGACCACTTCAGGAGGCATGTGCCTTGAGATATTCCAAGGCTCCGAGGTTGCCTTCAGTTTGTGGACTATCAGAGTGAATTTTCACGCTGAGAAATACAGCAAACATCTATGGAGGCCTCCTGGTGAGTCATAGTCTGGTTCTGTTTTATGGGATCTCTATCTGGGATGTGGAGGGGTTTCAACAGGACCCCAATATTCTCCCGTCCAGGGCATATAGTGAGACATCACCCGCCCATCTGGTTCTGATTCTGGTTGGAAAGTTTTGTTTGTCTTGTTGGAAAGTTTTGTTTGTCTGTGTCTAGAGAAAGTTGTATCTACTTGTTTTGTTGGTAAGTTTGCTGCATCGTTTGTCTTGTTGGAAAGTTTTCTCATCTGTTTCTCTCCAAAGTTATATCTCCCTTTTGTTGGAAAGTTTTGTCTGTTTTCTGGTATGTTCGTAAGTTTTATTACAAGCATGGAGCTGAGATAGAAATGGGTCAGATATTTTTGCCATTTCTGTGTGCCAGCCGCCAGTGACCACATGGCTACACTTATGGCCGGGGCTCAGAATTTATCTCTGAGCTCTCTGGTCAATGGATTCAGGTTGACAGGAGTTTGGATGTCTTTCTGGTATAGATAACTTTAAAATTGTTTTATGCTATTCTATTTTATTTGAAAGCTGGCTCTAGAATTGGTTTATGGCTCTCCCTTAGCTAGACCCAAGTATATTTAAAAGTTTCTTCTACCCTGTGTCAGTCTGAGCCACCTGACACAATGTCAGGGAAAAGCCAGAAAAGCAGAACAGACAAAATAGATAAACTTGTTTATGTGAACATCTGTACCTCAAGATTTATAAGTTTATTTTGTTGGATATGCTTAAAAATCTGTAAATTCTGAAAAAAATTAAAACTAATAACACTGTGAGTTGATAGGTAAAAATCTATGCATGGGTAATTTTAGAGGAACTATGTGGCATGATTCCATTTTGGCTTGCCACCATCTTTAGGCATCTACATGGCTGGCAACCATCTTTGCTAGGGTTGGAGAGGGCAGATGTCATGTGACTTCACTATCTTTGGGCAGCCACATGGCTGACAACCATCTTTTGCTGAGTTGGAGAAGACAGATGTCATGTGACTTCACTGACATCTTGATTAAAGGTGGCCACATGGAGTGGGCCCACCAAGAAGGCAACAAGTCTCCATGTTATTATGGATTAGGGTGGATTTTTGTATGATAATTCCTGTCCTGTCCTGAAAACAAGGTTTATGAAAGAAAACATTTAAAAACAATGCTGTTTAGTAAGTTATTCAAGCAGCACCTCCATGCTTTTCTATGCAAGATTGTACCTTGCTCTGGCAGCTAAATGTTGTAATTTAAGAGTTACCTAGGTATTAATGGTTTTAAAGACATGAAGGAGTCATGGGGACCAGCTGAGGTTTGCAAAGGTGTGGCAGGGCTAGGGTTCCTAAAGAGAACCCAGTTGTAATGGTGGACCCTAGCAATTTTGGAAATGCTGGGGCCATGTGATAGTCACCAGAAGCAGCAGCCACAATGAAGTGGAACAGGCTGAGATCCAGAAGGCAGGCTGTGTATATGTTGCCGAGGGTGGGCCAAAGAGCTGATCCAAGCCCCTCAGGAAAACCCAGAGGATTGTGAGTGAATCTGAGATACTGAGCTTTAGGTTGTTAGTGAGCTTGGTTTTGTCTTAGGCAGATGGTGGTTATGCCCTGTTTTCTTCCTCTTGAAGTTAAAAAAAAGGGAGGTACTTTATTTTTGATGTTGCAGGAACACACAGTTGAGAGATTTTAAACTTTAAGAGGATATCTTAGAGTTTTACAGAAAACTTAAAAACAGGATATTTTTTAAGGAATAGTTCTAAAAATATTTAAATTTATAAGGCTATGGGATATTTTAAGCTTATAAAATGTTTTATATTATTAATATTTGAACTTAAAAATAAATAAAAGGCTAAAAATTAAGGCCACAGCTGTGAGCACCAAATATTAAGCACTCGAACCTGGGATGTTTCTATCTTAAGATGCAGCAAGACAATGACCTAAGCAGTCTTGCAAAGAGCTTGGAGCAGCTTCTCAGCCTGTATTGACCCTTTGGGGTTGAAAGACCTTTTCACAGGGGTAGCCTAGTACCACCTGCATTTTGGACATTTGCAATGAAGTTGGTAACAATGGCAAAATTGCATTGTGAAATAGCAATGGGAATGATTTTGTCATTGTGTGTGTGGAGGGGGGCAGCCAGCACAACATGGGAACCATATTAAAGGGTCAAAGCATTGGGAAAGTTGAGAACCACTGGCTTAGAGAATGTCTCTTTGTAGCTAGAGTTTTCCTGCCTGGCCCACGGTCAGGGCAAATCTCTCTCACCCACCAGTCCCACAGCCACTCAGACCCAACCAAGTAAACACAGAGACTTATATTGCTTACAAACTGTATGGCCGTGGCAGGCTTCTTGCTAACTATTCTTACAACTTAAATTAATCCATTTCTATTAATCTATACTTTGCCACATGGCTCGTGGCTTACCGGGATCTTCACATGCGGCTTGTCATTGGCTGGCAGTGTCTCCTTCACCCAGCTTCCTGTTCTCTCAATTCTCCTCTGTTAGTCCCGCCTATACTTCCTGCCTGGCCACTGGCCAATCAGTGATTTATTTATTGACCAATCAGCAACACACTTGACATACAGACCATCCCACAGCACTTCCCCTTTTCTTTTCTTAAAAAGGAAGGTTTTAACCTTTACACATCTCCAAAGTCAGCTTGGTATATTTGGGAATTTGGGCGTAGCTTCTCTTACTACTTCCTGCTGGAGGGGGGCGCTGTATCTTATGGGGACACAAAGAATAATTTAGGATTATGGAGTAGTCCATGAGGGTGTATCGTCTGAGCCAGTTGCCTTGAAACGGTTCTGGATGTTGGATCATCTGGGCCATGGTGTCATCGGAGACCTTTCAGGGGGTCTTGGCTGGTCAAACCTGATGTATCTTAATCTGGAACAAATCCATAGCCTCTGGCTTTCTGTGGAAACAAAAGCAGAGACTCTTTTCCAAAGCAACATATCCTTATATCCAAATTTTGAAGTCAAGGTATCTTTAAAATATACATTTTGGCATAACTCAACAGCTTTTGTAATCAAATATTTTTCTTCAGTTACAAATATCAAAGAGAACATAATCCAGATTCTCTGTGTGGCAGCCATCTTTACATGGCTTACTTTTTTATATTAGCTTGAGCCTATTGCTTTAAACTGCAGCCTTCTAAGCCTGAAACGGTGCTGGCGCTATGGCTGCTGGCTCTGCCCACTTCAGCTTCCCAACATGGTGGTGGTACATTTTCCACCAGCTCTGGGAGCCATCAACTCTCAGAAATAGTGGGTCTATGCTTCTATCAAAGCAGTGTGTAGCCCAGAAACTTCTTTTTTTTTTTTTTTTTTTTGTTTTGTTTTGTTTTGTTTTGTTTTGTACTAGCAAAGGCTAAATCCACCACACAGCTTAATGTGCCACTTGCAGAGGCCTCATTCCTGCCATACGCTAGGAACCCGCCAGTAGCTCAAACTGGCAGGCTGCTGCTCATTTGAGAGACACAATTAGGAAGCTGTTTTTAGCTCCGTTTTAGAATCTTTTTTCTCAGTTTTTAGGTGGAAACTCTTGCCACCACGTTGGACGCCATCTCTTCTTACCCAAGGTCTATTTATACTTAAGAATATATGTCTAGCATCCTTGTTTTTGCTAACTTTGTTAAGCTTAAGCTATTTTGATAAACTGAGTCATTTAAGAAACTGTTATATTCTGTAAAGGTGTGTGTTTTCCCATATAGTTATTGGCCGTTTACACTTTCTTCTGAAAATTGGCTGATGAGTTCATTAACTCACTGGCTAGCCGGCTTGTTTCACTCGTGTGTGGTCTCTGCAGTTCCGTATGGATCTTGGATGTTACTTCTCTGATATGGAGCTGGCTGCTGGTGCTTTCCCATTGGCGGCTGGCTCTTCGCTCTGGCGGTGGTTTCCTTTGGTATGCAGAAACTTTGTTTGTTTTGAGACAGGGTTTCTCTGTATAGCCCTGGCTGTCTTGAAACCCACTTTGTAGATAAGGATGGCCTCAAACTCACAGAGATCTGCCTGTCTCTGCCTCCTGAGTGCTGGGATTAAAGGTATGTGTCTCTACACCCCACTTTCAGAAAACTTTTAATTTCACTTAATCTCATTTGTCAATTCTTGGGATATTTCCTGTGCTATTTGGAGTTCCTTTTAGAAAGTCTTTGCCTTTGCCCATATCTTAGTTTAATCTATATTTTCCTTTAACAATATCAAAATTTTAGGTCTTATCTTACATTCTTTGATCCATTTTGAATTGATTCTTTTCTGTTTTTTTCTGGCCCTCAGTGTGAAAATCTTAGGCTGACTTCCTTCATGGTCACATGATAGCGCCCACAGTTCTAAGAACGACATCTAAGCTCACTGCTGCTCAGGTGAAGAAGGGCTGTCCCTTCGACTAGCTGCTTCTGAGAAACGAGGGAGACTGCCACAGGGCTAAGCAGAAGCTGGACATGGAGGAGCACTCAGGAAGCAGAGACGAGAGGATCAAGATCCTCTCTGGAAAGCTGAGGCAGGAGCTCACAAAGCAGCTCAGCAGGGCAGTCGCCACCAGCCCTATGACCTGAGTTTATCTCCAGATCCCACACTGTGGAAGAAGAGAGCAGACCCTCACAAGTTCTCTGGTGGAGCCCACAGCATGTGTGCACATGCGCGCGCATACACACACACACACACACACACACACACACACACACACACACGAAAAAGAAAGGAAGAGAGAGAAAGAGGGAGGGAGGGAGGGAGACCTGCAAGCAGACCTCTCTTCGTGAGTCATTGGCCATACCTGGGCCACATAGCACCCTTAAACCATCTTTATCAAGACTAAGGGGAGTTCCCATAGCTGCTTGAGAGCAATGATCTCAGAGCTAGACTGGAGAGGTGTGAGGAACAGTAGCCATTGCAGACAAGGGGTGGAGAGGCCCGGGTCTGACACAGACAACTGCTTCTCCAATACCGCTATGCTTCCTGCTTCCCAGTCCTCCCGAGCCCTTGTCTACTCCCATTTCCAAATGCATTCCTTCCAGTTGACTCTGGGAATCCTGAGAGCTTTCTAGAGAATTCCCTTTTGTTTAGAGTGTCTGTTTACAGAGTGAAACTCTCTTCATTTTGTGTGGGCCTGACCAGCACTGAGTTCTGTTTACTTTGCTGCCTGACTACAGTTACGTGTCACTTGATGACAGGGCCACATCCCAAGAGAAATGAAGTGTCAGATGACAGTATTTATGTGAATGCCACAGACTGTACTTTTTCAAGCTAAGACAGCCACTAAGTCACTAGCTCACAGAATCTAAAGAGGTCCCAACTGTACTGTACATGTCGTTCCTTTTCATTGTCAACTAAAACACTGCTGTACAGTACATGACTGTGCCCCACCCACCCTGGGCCTGTGCATGCGTGCATTCGTGCATGCATGTGTGCGTGTGCACGTGTGCGCGCGTGTTGTACATATTCCTGTGTGTAGAGGCCAGAGGTTGATGTCAAGTATCTTCCTCAATTACTCTCCATTTTTCTTGTTATTTTTTTGTTTGGTTTTGTTTGTTTGAGACAGGATATCTCTATAAAGGCTGTTCTGGAACTCATTCTGTAGCACAAGCTGGCCTCAAACTCACAGAGATCCTCTAGCCTCTGCTCCTGAATGCTGACATTAAAGGTATGTACCACCACTGCCCAGCTTGCCATCTTTGTTTTTTGTTTGTTTTAGTTTTTTCTTGCTTTTTTTTTTTTTTTCTCTCGAGACAGGGTTTCTCTGTGTAGCCCTGACTGTCCAGGAACTCACTCTGTAGACCAGGCTGGCCTCCAACTCACAGAGATTTGCTTGCCTCTGCCTCCAAAGTGTTGGGATTAAAGGCGTGTGCTACCATTGCCTGGCTGCCACCTTGTTTTTTAATGTGTGTGTGTGTGTGTGTGTGTGTGTGTGTGTGTGTGTATGTGTGCGCGCGTGCGCGCCTGCCTGTGTTGGTGTCTGCAGAGACCAGAAGAAGATCCTCTGTAGCTAGAGTCACAGTGGGTTGTAAGCTGCCTGACATGGGTGCTGAGAACCGAACTCAGCAAGTGTTTTTAACTGAGGAAAGGTCTCTCCAGGCCTTTCAACGTACTCTCTGAGACATGGTCTCTCAGTGACGCTGGAGTTCATTGACTCAGCTAGACTGGTGAGCCAGGGAGCTCCAGAGACCCTGCTCTCTCTGCAGCCTCAGTGCTGTGGCTACATAGGTGCTGCCGTACCTGGCTTTATGCATGGATGTTGGAGATCTGAACTCAGGCCCTCATGCTTCAGCAGCAGGCCCTTGGCCAACTGAGCCAGCTCCCCAGCCTGTGACTGCACTTTCAAACTTCTCCATCTCCATTTCCACAGCTCTTTCTTTGACTTCCTGGAAATCAAAGGTGGTCCAGGTGCTGGAGCTATCAAGCTAGAGATCTGTCTGTCTGTCTGTCTTGGAGGGCTGTACATTTGTCTGTCTATGGAAGTTTGTACATACATTTGTGAACCTGGAGATGTTGGTATCCTCTTTAACATCTCAGACAGAGAATGTGCTTGAGAATAAGCATAACATTAAAAATAAATGTAGCTGGCTTTCTTTTGGGCCACCAACCAGCTCCCAAATCATGACACAGTGACTTCTTATTAGTTATGAATGCTCGGCCTTAGCATAGGCTCATTTCTTGCTACTCTTATAACTTAATTTAACCTGTTTCTCTTCATCTATGTTTTGCCTCGGGGCTTTTTACCTTTCTTTCATTCTGTATGTCCTACTCTGGGTCTGGCTGGCTGGTGGCTGCCTGGCCCACCCAGAGTCTTCCTCTCTTTCTCCCTCATTCTCTGTCTTCTCCCTGCCTCCTCTCTCTTTCACCTAGATTCCTCCTCCTGCTTATTCTCTCTGCCCAGCCCCGCCTATCCCTCTACTGCCTAGCTATTGGCTGTTCAGCTTTTTATTAGATCAATCAGGTGCCTTAGGCAGGTAAAGCAACACATCTTTACATCGTTAAACAAATGTAGCATAAACAACTGTAACACATCTTTACAGTTAAAGCACTATAAACAACATAAACGAACCTAACACATACTTACATAGTTAAAGTAATATTCCACAACAAGCAGAGGCAGAAGGTTGTGGGGTATAGCTCAGTGGCAGAGCACTCACCTAATAGCTTTGAGACCCTGGGCTTTTCCCCAGAACTACCAAACCAAAACCAAACCAAAACCCCTAAAACTGGAGTCATATATGGGGTAGAGATTTTTAGTGACAACATTTGAAACCAAGGCGTCAGAGACACCTGAGTTCAGAACTACTACGTGGGTCTTGCAGGTGCTTTGAAAGGTAGATGCCTTTTTTGTTTGTTTTGTTTTGAGATAGGGTTTTCTGTGTAGCACTGGCTGTCCTGGAACTCACTTGTAGACTAGGCTGGCCTTGAACTCACAGAGATCCACCTGCCTCTGCCTGCCAAGTGCTGGGATTAAAGGCATGCGCCACTGCCACCTGGCGGTAGATGCCCTTTTTGACTATGCCAATTTTATTTCAAATCAAAAGTTTTAGCTCATGCCAAGAGTTTTGAAGCAAGGAAGTTTCTGAAACAGAATCAAAGCAACCTCTTTATGATCCCCTGTGTAAATAAGTAGCTAGAAGATAAGAGAACAATGACCTTGGAGCATGGTGAGAGCCACAGGAGTTGAGGGAGGTGGCCTGGGGTCCTGGTGAGGCCAATACCTGCCCATGCTGCTGGGTCAAGGGTCAGCCTCTCTGAACCTTGACCTTCAGGGCTCCTTAGGAAAGGGTGAGCACCGCTGTCGGTGGGCAGACTCACTGAGATGCTGAGGTGGGAACACACGGGAGGAGGAGTCTGGTCATCATTCAGCCCACTGGAGGAGCTAACAGAAAAGCTCTACCACATGGCCACACTCTCCTGCAACTGTTGTACACCTGTCCTCTGTTCTCCTGGACATTTGGTTCTCTTCCAGCACCTGCTGCGGACCAGGGCAGACAGACAACCTCTCTGTGTCTTGGCAAAGCTGGACTGGGGGCTCACAGAATGGAGAAAACACCAAGGTCTTATTCTGGATGTCTGATACTCATGAACACACAGAGATTCAGTACCTTTAAAAAATATTTTTGGCCGGGCGCTGGTGGCGCACGCCTTTAATCCCAGCACTCGGGAGGCAGAGCCAGGCGGATCTCTGTGAGTTCGAGGCTAGCCTGGACTACCAAGTGAGTTCCAGGAAAGGCGCAAAGCTACACAGAGAAACCCTGTCTCGAATAAACCAAAAAAATATATATATATATATATTTGGGCTAGGGAGATGGCTCAGAGGTTAAGAGCACTGGCTGCTCTTCCAAAGGTCCTGAGTTCAATTCCCAGCAACCATCTGTTGGCTCACAACCATCTGTAATGAGATCTGGTGCCCTCTTCTGGCCTGCAGGGATACACGCAGACAGAGCACTGTATACATAATTAATAAATAAAACTTTAAAAAAAATTTTTTTTTCTTCAAGAGAGGGTCTGTCTGTGTAACTTAGGCTGGCTTTGAACTTTTACCCCTCTTTCCCCAGCCTTCAAGTAGGATTCCAGGCCTGTGCCATACCCAGCTCCATTCTTCTTCAGCAGGGACTTGGGGCATAGATTTCAAGAGGTTGCAGATCTACTTGTTCAATGGCAATTGGGGGATCATAAAGCACCCTCCCTACCATCCTCCACATCTTGGTAGCTGGCACTCCAGTCACACTGCTTGCCATAGTGAAGCCTTTGCAGTAGATGCAGTAGAAGCTATCCTCCAAACTGCCCAACCTGATGGAGCCCACGTGACTACCGAGCACATGAAATATGGCTTCCGGGGACTGAGGAACTGGATTCTGGTTTTTATTTGAATGTTGACAGCCACATGTGGCTGGTGGCTACAGTACTGAGAAGTGAGTTCCAGGACAGCAGGGAGGCCAGGATAGTGTGGCCTGTTCATGTGCACCAAGCAAGAGCTATAGACAGTGGGAAAAACAGCGCCCAGATCAAACAGAACATTTGTTGGCCATCTGGAGAAATCTGAAATTTCTTTTATTTATTGCATTTTACTTTATTGAGTATTTTGGGCACAGACATGAAACCGAAAGCCTCATCATTTAGAGACAAACATTGCAATGACATGTCATGTTAGCTGTATTCTTTTCATTTGAACTCAGGCAATGCAGCTACATTTGGGGGTGGAGACATTAGGGTATGAATGCCAGAAGGCAGAGATGGTTGGGGCCAGGGACACCTTAGAGGTTGTCCACCATGGTTCACCACAGAAGGTTCTGAACAAGAGAGTGACAGGGACAGGTTGGTTATTTTTTGTTTTGATTTTTTGAGACAGGGTCTCTCTACATCACCCTAGTTGTCCTGGATCTCACTTTTTACACCAGGCTGGCCTTGAACTCACAGAGATCTGCCTGCCTTGGCCTCCCAAGTGCTGGGATTAAAGGTGTGTGCGACACACCTAGCACAGTTGGCAGTTTTAAAAAGAAGCAACCTAGTTGGAAGATGGTGCCGCATGCCTTTAATCCCAGCACTCAGGAGGCAGAGGCAGGTGGATCTCTGAGTCTGAGGCCAGCCTGGTCTACAGAGTGAGTTCCAGGACAGCCAGGGCTACACAGAAAAACCCTGTCTTGAAAAACGAATAAAGTAAAATAAAAAAATAAAAAACAAAAAGAAGCAACCTGTTGGGTGCCACGGCACATATTTAAAATCCTTACTAGGGAGACTAAAGCAGGGTTGCTTGCAGTCAGAGTTCAAGACCAGCCTGGGTGACAATATCGAAAGCTTGTTGGAAAAAGACAAAAAGGAAAGAAGGGAGGGAGAGAGGAAGGAGGGGGAGGGAGAAGCTAATATAGTAATAGAAGTAATATAGTACATTACTTTACAGGAAAGGACCAATTTTTACTTACTCACTTAGTGCATCTTTTTGAACAATGGTGCAATCAATAACCTTGAATGTTTATTTCTTTGGCCTGAGTGTAATGACTTCTATAGGTCAGATTCCAGGAAATGCACCTCACACATCGTTGTGTGGTTACTTCATCTAAATTAAAATGTTCTCTCCTGGAGATTGGCGTGTGTGTGTGTGTGTGTGTGTGTGTGTGTGTGTGTGTGTGTGCGCGCGCGCGCGCGCGCGCGCGCGCGTTTTAAGATTCACAGGGTCCTATAAACAGGAAACAACTCCAGGAGAAGGGACTCTTCAGTGGAGCGATCTGCATGTTGGGCAGGGATCTCTCCCAAGTCCTTACCCATGCTGGTGGGCTTCTAGGTGATTCGGCTGCCTTTGAGTCACCTATGATGTAATTAACCCAGATAGACCCATTGGTTCAGAACTGGGTAGGACTGTTTCTATGACCTGGTGTTGGTCATACTATCTGGGATGAATAGATGTTTGTTTATATCTTCCCAGGAAAAGTCACTCTACACATAAGGCTGGTAGTAAATTTCCCTTTTAAAAAACATCTCTAGGGGTGGGAGAGATGGCTCAGCGGTTAAGATCACTGACTACAGCAGGGCAGTGGTGGCATACACCTTTGAACCCAGCACTCAGGAGGCAGAGGCCAGTCTGGTCTACAAAGCAAGATCCAGGACAGGCACCAAAACTACATGGAGAAACCCTGTCTCAAAAAACCAAAAAAAGGGGGCACTGACTGCTCTTCCAGAGGTCCTGGGTTCAATTCCCAGCACCTACGTGGCAGCTCACAATGCACTAAATAAATAAATAAAAACCATCTCTAAAACCTGGAGTTGTGACTGGTATCTTCTATTCACCTCCTATTAACTCCAGCTCAAAGATGGTCTCAAGTCACTTGTTTACATGCCCTGGCTGCTGCGACCCCAGTATGGTTTATCCCGAAAGGTCTACTTCTTGTCTTAGCCAAATATTTGTTTCCAAACAGCCAAACCAGACTCTGGGTAATTTAAGAAGACCAGAAAGAGATTGGGCAGCTTTTGGGGGTGCTTGTTGAATTCCTCATGCCAGGGAGAGCTGGCTTAACACCTCTGTCCTTGCTTTCCTCCCAGCCTCCACCCCTGCCCTGCTCCCACAATGAATTTCAAGTGACCTGCAGCTGTCTTGTGTTGGTCCCTTCCTTGGCTTCAAAGATCTGGTTGGAAACATGCTATGCTACCATGGACCCAAGTGAGCAAAATCTATTTCCTTTCTCTGATCTTCGTGAGCATCAGGGCTTGCCCCTGCATCTCCTGGACTCCCCCCAGATGGAACCAACACAGAGTGCCTGCCTTTCACAGCCCACCTCCACAGTGCATCTTGGAGCCCTTTAGCAAAGCAAATCTACTCTCCCTACTTAAAATCTGCCTCCACGACTCCCCAATACCCTCAAAATGAAGCCCGAGGACCTCCTTGATCCAGGCTCCATCCAAGACGCTGTCCCCAATTTTATGTGCCCCTTGCTCACCGCAGTGCCCACCCATAAACTGCAGATGTTCTGCCCTTAGGCGCTTAATACATGTGCTACATATATTAGCCATCCTTCCCTCCTCTACAGATCCTTATTCATGTTGCACTTGCTTAAATGTATTTCTTTACTTACATTAACTAATTAATTTACTGTGTGTAGCTAGAGCACAAGTAGAGTTGATTGTCTTCTCCCACCATGTGAATCCCGGATCAAATTCTGGTCTTCCTAGTCAGGCTTGGCCTCAGGTGCCTTTACCCGCTGAACTATCTCACCAGCCACCTTTACAGATCCTTGAAAATGCAGAAAGTCCTCTTTAGCCAGACGGTTCTTTCCATCCTCCACTCCATCAAAACTTCAAATGTGCACCTTCTCACTCAGCCCTCAGGTCTCACTCGGACACAACAGTCTTCATTTGGTACCTAACAGTCCACTAGTCAGAGCTATCATTTCTAAGTACAAATCATCCGTCTATGGGCTTCATATTTCACTGAACAGACCTCTCTCTGTAAACCACAATGCCTTCTATGATCTCGCTGACACTCTTGCTTCTTGTCTCACCCCAGACCACTGGACTCTGAAGCCGCCCATGCTTTTTCTCCTGGCCAAACTTACTTTATGCGCAATGCCTCCGCTGGATCTACGTCACATCCTGAGACCCATTCTGGTCTCTTTAATGAACTTGGGTGTTTGGCATGCTAAGCGCGCCAAACAAAGCTACATCCCTAGATCTTTTGTTTTAGTAGCATGCATCATTCTAAAACCACCCATTAATGTGCTCACTTACAGGATTATTACCACCTTTCTTCCCGCCTAGCACGTAAGCACTGAGAGTTTGGTTTTCTTGCTGACACCACTATATCCGGCACCTGGCTGGGTGCCTGGGACAATAACAGTATTTTTGCAGGAATGAATGAATATGGATCAAAGACACTTAGTCGAATCCGGTTGTTCCTTAATCCCTGAGTTTGAGCAAGCCTCCGTTTCCTGCTGTGCGAAAAGGGGTGAGGAGGAGGAAGTGGGGAGCTGAACTATACTGTGTTGATGAGCTGCAAAAATTCGGACTTGTTTTCCCCCAGTCTCGGCGTGCAGCCAGCCACTCAACGTCCAGCGGCTCAGCTCCCCACCTGTATAATGGGTGTGAACTCAACCTCAACGATTTGGGATTGTAGCGCTGCCTAATAAGGCAGTAGATGCCGAAGGCGGCCGGGCGGGTGGGAGGAGAGAAATCACAACATCCGGCTGCGGGGGCGGGGTGCGGCTGGGCTGGAGGCAGGCGCCGCTGGGGGGTTAGGAGCCTCCTTCCGTCCTCTGCTTGTTTCAGGACGTGCGCCCTTCAGAAGCAGCTGACCCAAGACACGACGGAAGGAGACACATGCTAACCAAGCTACCCGCTGGCCGGCAGTATACACAGCGTGATCGTAACAAACCCTAGAAATCCCATCGGGGAGCCAGTCACTCGGTCTCGCCTCCATCCGGTGACCCAATTAGATTGCACTGCTGCATGGTTGACGCTTCCTTAATCCAATCATACGTTTTGTCTCCTGGGCGTGGCCCCCCCAGAGCCCACCTCCGACTCCCCGGCGGAGGCTCGGCCCTAATTGGCAGCTCAGCATCCTACGAAGGCCTAGAAATTCGAACCTAGGGGCTGAATCCCGCCCGCAGTCCAACCAGGAAGAGGCGACGCAAGGGGGCCCGCCCCCTCCCCGCTCAGAGCGAGTTCCCGGCTCCGTGGGCGGGGCAGGACGAAGAGGCTGACCAATAGCAGTCTGGCGCGGGGAGCGTCCGCTCGCCTATTGACTGAGCCAAGTAAACAGAGGGCGGGGCGGGGCGGGGCTGCGCCGGTGGCCCGGGAGGGGCGCAGAGTGCGCGGCGGGCGGCGGCGGCGGCCGGGGAGGCCGGGGAGGCCCGGGAGGCCGCGGCGCGGTCAGTCGAGCCGAGCCGAGCCGAGCCGCGCCGATCACCATCGGCTCCGGCTCTCGCGGGTGGTCCCGGCCGGCGGCGCGGCCTGGCGGGCCGGGCGGCGCTGCAGCCCATGGAGCTCGAGAACATCGTAGCGAACACGGTGCTACTCAAGGCCCGGGAAGGTGAGGCCAGGCAGGCGGGCGGCCAGGCCCGGATGCGGGGATCGCAGGCGCGCGACCTCGGAGCTCCACGGGGCGCCCGGGCCCCAGCTACCCTCGTGCCCTGGAGTCTGCACCCGGACTCTGAGCGCGGATACGAACCCTTCCGGCCTGTCCCCTACACCTGCCCCCGGAACCAGGGGCCCAAGAGGGGCGAGGGTCGCGCCGCTGGCGTCGAGTCGGGTGTGTGGTGGGGGGATAAAGGAGAAAGGGAAGGAAGATAAAAAGTGGGACGTGAGCTTCAGGAGAGTGTGTCTGAGACCCCTTCTAAGGTGAGAGGCAGGAAGGTGCCCCACGTGCCCTAGGCTCAGATGCTCTGAACAGCACAAAGTTGGTAATCTGTAAAGATTGAAGAATGAATGAACCAAGCCTTTGCACAGACAACCCAACCGACATGGGGAAACTTCTAGACGCATACATTACCAATAGAACCACCACTCACTAGGAGACTCTGGACACTGAAACCCAGGGAATGGGTAACGATTTTTGCATTCAGCAAGCCTATGACCTGTTAGGGCAGACGCACAAAGAAATAAACGGGACAGAGCAAACTGGCCTGTTCGGACTCTAAGGTTAAAACCCTGACTGGGAAACCAGTCTTGTGGAATTAGTGTGTGTGCACACGGATATGCTTCTGAGTAGCTCCTTATTAATTTACACCTGCTCTGTGAGGGTCCTAGGCGACACAGGACCAGATATTAAATTCACTGCCACATCACCTCAGAGACATAATCATCAGACGCCTGTACTGCCCCACTCTGTCCAGGGTGCTGGGGGACCGACAAGGAACTCCAGAACAGGGTGACAGTTTTTCACTTTTTGATGGGCTGCCAGGCTGAAGGAGTCATTAGCTTCACTGCTCTGTATCAGGTTACAGGTTGGAAACTGAGGGTCAAACCAGCGACTAACCCCAGATTACCCAGCAAGATTATAATTGACAGGCTTAGGACAGAAGGTACCCAGTAGAGTCTATAGGAACCTCGGAGAAGCCACCAGTGTGGTGCAGCACCTGAAGTCCTCTGCCTACCCAGTGCACCCAGGGAGGTGTTGCCTGGAAATGGGATGGGCAGGCTGGGTCCCTAGTGCCCAAGAGAGGCTATCTTATCTCCTGCCCCTTATCAAGCTTAGGGGCTGGGCCTTCCTCTCAGCCTCTGGGGGCATCTGCCGATTCGGTTCTGCCTCGTCATCCAGCCAGCCAGGGAGGAGGGGTAAGGAGAGCTGGGGCCAGGCCTCATTTCCTAGGGCTAGCCATTTCAGGCCTCAGGCCCTCTGAGGGCATTGCCTTGTTGGACCAGTGGCTGTGGGTACTCTTGGATAGGCTTTGTTGGATCTTGGGTGAGGCGTAGGATAGCATGGCCATAGTGAGGACTAATGCCTCCCCAGAGGACCTGTACCCCGAACTGGCTATGTTTCCGCCCCACCCCCATCCCCACCCCATATACACCTGCACGGCCTTTGACATGCTTCCTGACCCTCAACATCATTGTTCCTTTTTTATATATAAATTTTAAGGAAAGCCTCATTGCCATGGAGTCTTCTATTACCCATGAACTGGTTGTGTCAGAATCACGTCACAAAACAGCTGGCAGTTTGGGGCCAGCTTTCCAAGTGACCAGAGACTCAGCAGTTGGGAAGCCTGTGGTATATGCATACAGTTGGCTCTTTTTTGTTGATTCTGTTTTTGAGATGGTCTCTCTCTATAGTCTTGGCTTACTTGGAGCGTGCTATGTAGACTACAGGCTGGCCTCGAACTCTCAGAGTTCAACCTGCTTCTGCCTCCCAGGTGCTAGGATCAAAGGTCAGCTGGCTTTTAATAAACACTAGTCATGTTAGAGGTGGGTAAGGAGCTGGATTTGGGGGTTGGGCTGGAATCCCCTCACTGTCACATTGAGGCTCCGAACTCACCATCCAGAGACTCAGTTTTCTCATGAACTTGTGCATTATCTGGTTAGGTGGGAGGACCCTGGGGGTGTGCACCCTCACTTGGATTTTCTTCCTTTCCCAGGTGGCAGAGGCATGCAGAAGGAGGGCAGGGTCCAGTGGAGAGGAGCCCCACAGATTGGCACAGTTCTAGGACAGGATATTTGCATGTGACTTTTTGCTCTTGCCTTGATAGAGCTAGGAGGAGGGAGAGGAGGAAGTGACTTCTGGGGGAGGCAGGCAAATGGAGGGTGGGTGAGGGCCCTGGGTGGAGGGAGAGGGAGGAGTTCCCCTTCTGGGGAGGCCTTGCCATAGGTTAAGGAGTGGAGATCTCTTGCTCACTTGCAGTGAAGCAATGGCTGTGGGGGCGCATGGGGTACAGGCTGTAGCAGGGCCACCAGAGAGTTTCTCAAGGGACACTGCAGCGCTTCCTCCTTCCTCAGGGAGCCCAGTTAGGGACCCAGCCCTGCCCCTTTCCCAGAAGGCAGCTTCTCCTCCTTTAGTCCTCACACTGGGTCAGGTGGAGACAGTGCTGGGGAAACTGAGGCCAGGCAAGGGAGGTTAATTGCCTCAAGTTATCAGTGAATTGGAGCTGGATCTTGCCTCTTTCCACAGCCCTACTGAGTGCTGGACACAGTCTCTCCCACTCACCCTCCAGTGCCTCTGGAGGTGCCACGACAGTTGGGTGGTGTGGGTGATGCAGCGGTGGCCAAAGTGTGCCTTGGAGTTTCAGATCCAGGTCCTGGAGGTTGCAAGGCTCAGGCCTCTCCCACCATCCTTGGTGCGATGTCTCGGAGACACTTGTGGCTCCCTCTCTGACATGCTCTGTTTTCCTGTGGTGTGAGCTTTTTGTTTGGTTGGTTTTTTGAGACTTTGCCTATGTAGCCCTGACTGCCCTGGAACTTGCTGTGTAGACCAGGCTGGCCTTCCTCTCACAGAGACCCTGTCTCTGCCTCCCTAATGCTGGGGCTAAAGGCGTGGGCCACCATCCCCAGCCCATTTTGTGGTTTCATTTTTCAAATCTCTAGTCCAGTTCGCCTGTCTCTCTCTGTTTTTCCAGGTTGGGGTGGGAACTGCCAAAGCACACATTTACCGTACCTGTCGGGTTCTGGAGGTGTCCCTGCTGCTGTGTGGTCCCAGTGGCTACAGATAGGGGCTTACCTAGGCAGACAGGCATCAGGCAGGGGTAGGGGCATCCTGGTGCCGGCCCTCCTGCCACCACCTTGCTGTGGGCAGGGAGATAGTTTTGGTGTTAGGGGCCTGGGAGGTTGCCCAGGCTGCCCCTGGTATCTCAAGTATATCCCATACTACATAGAATCTCTGACTGGCGTGCCTTGGCTTCTTAGGTGACCCCTCCACCTTGTCTACTTTATTTTTTATTTGTTTGGTCTTTTTTTTTTTTTGAGGCCAGGGTCTCTCTATGTAGCCTTGGCTTTCCTGGAACTGACATATAGGCTTCATTCACCTGCTTCTTGAATGCTGGGATTAAAGATGTGCACCACCACTGCCTGGCTTCTTATCTACTTTCTTTTCTTTTTTTCTTTCTTTCTTTTTTTTTTTTTGTTTTTTGTTTTTTGTTTTTGTTTTTGTTTTTTTTTGAGACAGGGTTTCTCTCTGTAGCTTTGGAGCCTGTCCTGGATCTTGCTCTGTAGACCAGACTGGCCTCGAACTCACAGAGATCCACCTGGCTCTGCCTCCCGAGTGCTGGGATTAAAGGCGTGCGCCACCACCGCCTGGCTCGTCTACTTTCTTAACCTGTAGAATTCCCGTTGAGTAGGGGGAGTGGATGAGGCAAACCTCTTGCTGAAATGTCCTCACTGCTCTTTCTGGTTCTCATCCTGAGAGCCCTCAGCCTGGGTGTCCAGAAGGACCGTGTGTATACTGGAACTTGTGAAGGGCATGCTGGAGTGTGGTGGTAGCCCAGGACTGCAGTGAGACCCAACTCCTGGTTGCTCTTGCAGGCGGTGGCGGGAATCGTAAAGGCAAAAGCAAGAAATGGCGCCAGATGCTACAGTTCCCCCATATCAGCCAGTGTGAAGAGCTTCGCCTCAGCCTTGGTGAGGAGCCTTTCCAGACCCTGCCCTGGGGCACAGGGGCACATGGGGGAGAGGGTGTCCAGTGCTCAGGAAGATTGAGACTACATGATCTACCCCAGTTTCAGTTCCTGGGTTTGAAATGGGTGGAGGGCAGAGACTCAGTCCTGACTGGTATCAGTGGAGTGGGCATGAGGAAGAGGAGGGCTGGTCTGGACTAGAGGAAGGAAAGGCAGCCTGGGGCCAGCAGGTTTGGAACATCAGTCCTGTGCTTATGAGCCTTATCCAGACCAGACCTGAGGGCACCCATCCAAGCTAGAGAAGTATGACCCGGTTGTTTCTAGGGGGCAGAAGGGCTCACCCCATTCTTAATGTCTTGGCTGAGGATCTGAACAGTACCTAAGCTGTCCCCGGCCCCTGCTATGGCTTGTATGTGGGTAGAATGTACCCTGCTTGGGAAGGAGGCCCAGCTGAGAGCAGCGGAAGCCACAGCTTCCTCTCGCACTTTCGCCAGGCAGGCAACAGGTGTAGACTTGGGCTGGGCTGGGCCGGAACCTCACAGACCACACCCAACCCCAGAACTGTGACATGCAAGTCTGTGAACCGGGAAACCTGGGCTCTGGAGTCCAGACTCCTGGCTGTGTGACACTGAGTTAATTAATCAACCTCTCTGGGTCCCATAGCCCCCAAGTTACATTGGGGTAACAGTGGTGCCCGCCGAAGGATTGCAGTGAGGGTAACAAAGAAGATAAACCACTCTTGGGGGGCTAGAAGTGATTGGATCCCAGATGTGGGGTAGATAGATGCCAGAGTGCCTGCCATGAGTTCTAAGTCTCTGGCCCAGCAGCTCCCCTCTTGGCCTGCAGAGCGTGACTACCACAGCCTGTGCGAGCGTCAGCCCATTGGGCGTCTGTTATTCCGTGAGTTCTGCACCACGAGGCCTGAGCTGACCCGCTGTACTGCCTTCCTAGATGGGGTGGTGAGTACCCCGCCCCAGGGCCCAGCCCAGCAGGAGGGCAGGCAGAGGTCCAGGCCACCGCCCTTTCCCAAATCTGTCACTCCCCTCAGCCCCAAGCTTCTTTGCCTCTCACCCTGCAGGCTGAATATGAAGTGACCCCTGATGAAAAGCGGAAGGCATGTGGGCGGCGACTAATGCAGAATTTTCTGAGCCCAACGGTGAGTGAGCCTGATGAGGGGATGACGGCAGCAGGCAGGGCCCAGTGACAACAGGCAGAGGAGTGACCACAGCCTGGGCAGTGAGTGCCTGGAGCTATTCCAGGCAGCACCATGGGCATGGAGCCCAGGGGTTGGGCTGAGCTTGGGTCAGGCAGTCTGCCAGTGGCTGTCTCTCCCTGTCTCAAGTGGGAGGGGGCAGGAAAGGAGCTCAGCAAAGAGGCAGCTAGTGCGCTACCTACCCACAGCCACCCTTGGCACCCACAGACATCTGGCAGTGTTGCCTTGGGAGTAGGCAGCTGTCCAAGAGAGCCCTCTGCGGTGACCTGTCTGTGGCCTGTCCCTAGGGTCCTGACCTCATCCCTGAAGTTCCCCGGCAGCTGGTGAGTAACTGTGCCCAGCGGCTAGAGCAGGGACCCTGCAAAGACCTCTTCCAGGAGCTGACCCGGTAAGGCTCCATACCCACAAGTCTGGAATTGTGCTAAGGAAAGGGGCTTCTGTGGTCCCCGAAGTCCATGGCAAGCTCAGCTCCTCCCTGTCCACGCTGCTTGAGTTTAGCAGCTGCCTCCCATTTGTGTTTCAGCACGGAATGCATGTCTCCTGCTCGGTGCAGTAGTGAGAAGATGCTCAAGGACAGGAGCTGCTTGTGGGCTGAGCAATCATGCAGTGGGAGGCCTGGGCCTTCAGACTGAGGTTGCATTTGTTAGGGTCTTACACCTGCGGGCTGATCCTTTCTCAACAGGCTGACCCATGAGTACCTGAGCATGGCCCCTTTTGCTGACTACCTCGACAGCATCTACTTCAACCGTTTTCTGCAGTGGAAGTGGCTGGAAAGGTGAGCTCCCAGCAGGCCGGTCTGGGATAGGCGAGCTTGTGGGGTTTCCTCCTGGGAGTCCCTGCGTAAATATTTGTTTCTTTTACTCTTGCCTATAGGCAGCCAGTGACCAAAAACACCTTTAGGCAGTACCGAGTCCTGGGCAAAGGTGGCTTTGGGGAGGTGAGTGGTGCCTGGTGCCCTCCGCCTGGTGCCCTTGCGGAGCACACTAGATGGGTATGGTAGGCCTGGACCCTCCCACCTCCAGCAAGAGCGAGGCTGGCCCCCATTTGTCCCTGTCTACTCTGGCTACAGGTGTGTGCCTGCCAGGTGCGGGCAACAGGCAAGATGTATGCATGCAAGAAACTGGAAAAGAAACGAATCAAGAAGCGGAAAGGGGAGGCCATGGCGCTCAATGAGAAGCAGATCCTGGAAAAAGTGAACAGTAGGTTTGTAGTAAGTACACAGGAGCTCTCTCCTTTCCCTTTGGTCACACTGTCATCTACAAACCCCACCCACCAGGCTAAAGTCCCTCCCTGTTGCCAAAGGGACTGCCCTCTGCTCTGTCCCTTCCTGCCCTGGGCAGTACCTAAGAAGGGTGGGGTAGGAGTGCTATTCCAGGCTCAGGAAGCCTGCTGAGCCCTAGGGAGTGGCACACAGAAGATTGTTTGGGAGGCTGCCATTAGCGTGCGCGCTCGCTCCTGCACACACACCCTCCCTCCCTCCCTCCCTCTGTCTCTGTCTCTGTCTCTCTTTCTCTGTCTCTGTCTCTCTTTCTCTGTCTTTGTCTCTCTGTCTGTCTCTGTCTCTCTCTGTCTCTGTCTCTCTCTCTCTCTCTCTCTCTCTCTCTCTCTTTCTCTCTCTCTCTCGTGCATGCACCCTAGTCATCCCCCACAGCTCCTGCCTGAAGGTTTGTTTCTCCTGAGCACAGGTGAGCTTAGCCTACGCCTATGAGACAAAGGATGCACTGTGCCTGGTGCTGACATTGATGAATGGAGGTGACCTCAAGTTCCACATCTACCACATGGGCCAGGCTGGCTTTCCTGAAGCACGTGCTGTCTTCTATGCTGCCGAGATCTGCTGCGGCCTGGAGGACCTGCACCGGGAACGCATTGTCTACAGGTGGGCTGAGCTTCTCCGACTGCTCTTCCAGGACTTGATCCTTCCTGGACAGGGCAGCAGTCAGGTGGGATTGTGGCCGCTAAGGCTGTCTAACAAGCCAGACAGTGGAAGGATGGTGGCCGGGGGTTTGTCCAACCACAAGCCAACACTGGCTCCAGGCACAAACTCACCCACATTTGATGGACTTGAGTGCTTCAAACCTAGGTTTTGGGATCTAGGTCGCTGACCAATGTGTGATTTTTGTCACCCTTCTCTGTGGCCTTGAGCTAGTCAGCTCCCTGCTTCCAACCTGAATTCTTTTTCTGGGAGACCCCAAGGTGGGCTCAGTAGTAGTAAGCTCTGCTTATGGTGGTTATGGATGACGCTTTCATTTGAGCCTTACAGCGGCCCTTTGAGGGGATGGAAGAGTAGCCTCATGTGACAGAGAAGGTAGAGTCAGCCCCCATGGGGAAGGGAGCTTCAATGTCAAGGGTGAACAAGACCAAGGATGATGTCCAGGGATTCCCCTTCCCCCAGATGGGTCCCCTGCACTGGTCCACAGTGGGTGGACTCCTCACTTCTTTGGATTGGAGCTACTTCTCACTACCCTAAAAAGCTCTGATTACTGGCTCTGGCGGTGCTTGCCCTGTTCCCCTGAGTTGGCTGCAGCCTGGGGAGAGCAGGACTCTTTTACCCTGGCAGCAAATGAGCCCTTCACCTTGCTCCCTGCCTGATCTCAGCAGGCACTTGAGCTACAAGAGGCTGGATGTCTGGCTTCCTGGAAAACAGTAGCATCTGACCCTGTCTTTTTCTCTCCATAGGGACCTAAAGCCAGAGAATATCCTGCTGGATGACCATGGTGGGTGAGGAGGCCCAAGTGGGAAGGGTGAGATGGGAGGCCTGACCTGTCAATGGACCCACCTGCTTCAACCCCTACCCAGGCCACATCCGTATCTCTGACCTTGGACTAGCTGTGCATGTGCCTGAGGGCCAGACCATCAAAGGCCGTGTGGGCACTGTGGGCTACATGGGTAAGTCCCTTTGACCTAATACACCAGTCTCCTGGGTCCCCTTGCTGTCCTAGGCCTGGCCTACCCATTGCTGTATTGAAGTGGGGGCATGTCTCCACCTCAGAGAGTAGATATCCCATACCAACACTGCTACTGCTATTTTTTTGTGGATTAGGAGACCAAGACGTAGCCAGGTCCCACCATTATGAACCTCTGCTAGTCACTTGCTGGATGCTTATTGAATACCTAGGATTGGGTGGGTTAAGGGAACCAAATGCATTCCCATGGCCCATCATTACCCTGCATGGCCTGTGCTTGGAATAAGATGCCCATCTGAGATAGGGGCAGTGGAGACCTAGCATGTGGACTGTGTGCCACAGTACAGTCCAGGTTTTCCAGGTTCCATCTTGGTCCAGGCATTCCACTTTTAGCCTCTCTTTCCTCTACTGTAAAACCTCATCCGAGCTGCCTCCTGGAGGCTTTGAGGTGAAAGTTGTTGGGAGGAGGACTCTCCGGGAGCCTGCCCGGGCAGGTGGGAAGTGTCAGCAAGTGGGTGTTTTCATCCCCTTGTCAATCCAGAGGTGACAAATCAGTGGCTACATGGTCCTGATTTGGCTTACATTTATTCAGAAGTTGAATTGTTTTTAAAATAATTGAATTGATTGCCAACTTTTAATAAAACCAAACAACTTCATGTTAAAAGGGGGGGGGGGCTGGAGAGATGGCTCAGAGGTTAAGAACACTGACTGTTCTTCCAGAGGTCCTGAGTTCAATTCCCAGCACCCATAGGGTGGCTCACAACCATCTGTAATGAGATCTGGCTCCCTCTTCTGGCATGCAGGGATACATGCAAACAGAACACTGTATACATAATAAATAAATAAATCTTTAAAAAAAACATTCCATTTAAAAAGAAAAAAGGAGTGATGGGTTTGGGGCTGGGTGTATATGATGTAGCTCATAGAGTACTGATGTGTGTGGCCCTGTGTTAAACAGACTCCAGCACTGGGATCACCACACACACACAAATTAACAGTTGGTTCTCAAAAAACAAAACAAAGCGAAAAACGGAACAGTCGGACATGGGGGCCCTTGGTGTGACACACCCCCCATGCAGGGCCACATCAGCTCTCATTGATGAGATGAGGTCCCCACCAGGCCGGTAGCATGTCTACCTAGCCAGTGGATGTTTGAACTGATCCCCTGGTTTTTGTTTCTGGGCCCCCCCCCCCCCCCCCCCCCCCCGAGGGCTCTCTGTTCCTCACCCCTCTCCACCCTGACTCCTGTCCCCGCCCAGCTCCGGAGGTGGTGAAGAATGAGAGGTACACGTTCAGCCCTGACTGGTGGGCACTAGGCTGCCTCCTGTATGAGATGATTGCAGGCCAGTCACCCTTCCAGCAGAGGAAGAAGAAGATCAAGCGGGAAGAAGTAGAGAGACTGGTCAAGGAGGTGCCCGAGGACTACTCGGAGCACTTTTCCCCACAGGCACGCTCACTCTGTTCTCAGGTACTACAGGCTGTGGGCTTGACTGCCTGGGCCGGGCTGGAGCTGGGCACCTCAACTGCCCAAAGGTACCCTAACCACCATGCCCTGCTACAGCTTCTCAGCAAGGACCCTGCTGAGCGCCTGGGGTGTCGTGGAGGTGGTGCCCGTGAGGTAAAGGAGCATCCTCTTTTCAAGAAACTGAATTTCAAGAGGCTGGGAGCTGGAATGCTGGAACCGCCTTTTAAGCCTGATGTAAGTCCTGCCTACCCTTGCTAATGGTCAGGCAAGGCCAGGATGCAAGGGCCTTGGAGCATTGACCAGGTCACTTTCAGTGCAGATGTTGGAAAACCCCATCTAATGGTTTGGGCTGCCCTCCCAAAAGTGCATGTGTGAGCATTTGTGTGTGTGTGTGTGTGTGTGTGTGTGTGTGTGTGTGTGTGCGTGTGTGTGCATGTGTGAAGTCCAACATAGTGTGAGTTTTAGTGTACTAGGTTAGGACGAGGGGTGGACATGGGGATGCTCCAGGAGCACTACAGGAACCTGATTCCTCCCTGTACCGTGAGGTTAGTCTTAATGGCAAGCATCTTTTCCCAGGGAGTGGCATTGTGGTTTAGTAGCTCAGGCTCACATCTTCGCTAGCCCGCTACCCAGGGAACAGAGAGCAGCTCTTGTGAATAGCCTCACTGGACAACTGGATCACATGCCTTCCGGCCCTTGCCTCCCTCCCAAAAGTTTGTGGAGATTGGGTCCTGTGTTGACAGTTGGCCAGGAGTCCTTGGGAAAGCCTTCAGGAGATGGACTGACCAGCTTGGTGGCTGTCAACCACATGTGTTTATGCATTTAACACCTGAATTCCACATGTGTCAGCCTTGGAGATAATGAGGTCCATGGAGCCAGGCCTGTCCTTATGCTCTAATGGAGAGAAGCACCAAAACAAACAAGTGAGCAAGGAGAGCTTTCCGACAGTCCTGAGTGACGGGAAAGAGAGTGGGCTAGGAAGGTGCTGTGGGGGTAGTCGCTTTAGACAGGGTAATCTCCGAGAAGGTGATGCCTAAGTAGAACTGAGGAGAGAGTCGTGCCAAGAATTGAGGACATGGGCATTACAGGCAGAAGGAACAGGCAGACGCTGAAGCCCTGGGGCAGGATCAGCCTAGGGACATGGAACAGCAACTGTGTGGCCAATATGATTGGAACAAGTGTGTGCAGAGCAGGAACAATGTCACGCTCTAAGTGTGACAGGATACATTGGGGAGTTTCAGCCCGAATGTGAGGTGTGGGAGTGGGTCACAGAGGATATGAGTGTAAGTAGGGGAAAGCCAGTGAGGGAGCCTGAGGGATGGCTCACGTAGACATCACCCACTCCGAGAGGGTGAGCGTTGTCAGTGAGCTGGCACTTGAATCAAGCAGGTCTGACTTCATCGTGCTGCCTCAGGCTGGGGCTGCTGCACAGGTTGATTCCCACTCTGTGTGCGTGTCCTCTAACTGAAACAGTCACGCTGCCTGTGGGTCATTTGTTCAAACTTAGAAATAAAATCAGTGTCTTGGAACTTAACAGAAGCAGTAGATGAAAAAGCAAGCTTGACAGTGCTTTCTTATTTTTATTTTATGATTGATTTATTTATGATTTATTATGATTTACTTATTTATTATGTGTACACTGTTCTGTCCGCATATATGCCTGCACACCAGAAAAGGGCATCAGGTCTCATTACAGATGGTTGTGAGCTGCCATGTGGTTGGTTGCTGGGAATTGAACTCAGGACCTCCGGAAGAGCAGTCAGTGCTCTTAACCTCTGAGCCATCTCTCCAGCCCTGCTTTTTTGTTTTTGTTCTTATTTTTATTAAAAATAAAATGTCTGGGGCTGGAAAGATGGCTCAGAGGTTAAGAGCACTGCTTGTTCTTCCAAAGGTCCTGAGTTCAATTCCCAGCGCCCACATGATGGCTCACAATCATCTGTAATGAGATCTGGCACCCTCTTCTGGCCTGCAAGCATACATGCAGGCAGAACACTGTATACATAATAAATAAATAAATCTTTAAAAAAATAAAAATAAAAATAAAATGTCTGCATGTGTATCTGTGTATGGGTATATGCATGTGACTTCCGGAGTCTGGAGGCCAGAGGTGTCAGACTCCCTGGAAGAGCAGTGCAGGATATAACCTCTGAGCCAGTACTTGACAGTTTTGTTGTTGCTGTTTGTTTTTATTTTTAGGAACAAGGTTTCTCTGTGTAGCCCTGGAACTCACTCTGTAGACCAGGTTAGCCTTGAACTCAGAGATCCACCTGACTCTGCCCCCTGAGTGCTGGGACTAAAGGCGCGTGCTCCCATGCGCAGCTGACAATACATTTTTAACAACTCTATTGAGATGAATTTACAGTTAACACATGTAAAGTGTGCAGTTCAATTAAAGAGTCACATGACTGTCACCACATAAGATCAGAATGTTTTCACCAGCTTCTTCAGAACCTAAACAAACCCTGTGTCCACTAGGGTTCAAAATTCTTCCCTCCTGTCCCAGGAAATAACTAGTTCTCTTACGTTCATCTACTTTGAATGCTTCAGATATGTGGGTAGATGGAGTCTTGCTGAGCATGGTCCTCTGTGATTGGCTTCTTTTGCCAAGAAGGCTTTTAAGTTTCCTCCATGTTGTAGCATATACCAATACTTCATTCTTTTTCAAAGCTGAATAATATTCTATTATATGGATATAAATTTTATTCATACTTAACATGAGGGTACCTTTGGGGGGGGCTATCATGAATAATACTTTCTACTTTATTTTTTGAGATGAGGTCCCATTGTGTTGCCTTGTGCGCTTTTGAACTCACAGACTCAAGCCTTCTTTCTGCCTCAGAACATCCGTTGGTATAAAATTACAGTCACATGTGGTAAATCTTGTAGAGAGCGTCAGACTTTTCAGGTCAGACACACCATTTTACACGATGGTCATGATAATGCATCTATCAGTACGTAGGTTTGTAGATGGTGTGTGTGTGTGCTGGGGATGGATCCCGGGGTCTCAAGCATACTGAGCAAATGTTCTACACCACTGAACTATACCTGTAGCCCCATGACAATATTTTTTTTGTTTTGTTTTGGGTTTTTCGAGACAGGGTTTCTCTGTGTAGCTTTGCGCCTTTCCTGGGACTCACTTGGTAGCCCAGGCTGGCCTCGAACTCACTGAGATCCGCCTGCCTCTGCCTCCCGAGTGCTGGGATTAAAGGCGTGCGCCACCACCGCCCGGCCCCATGACAATATTTTAATTGACTTCCTTTGTGGTAAGATTTTGAAAGCAGTGTAGAGATAGAAAAGAAAGTGGCCTTTGAATGCAGAGGCCAGCTCCCAGCAGGAACTGGAAAGGTGCTGGGAAAAGTATTCCAGTACTGGGCATTCTAGAGTGCAGACCCCCTCCAGCCCTCCCTAGGGAGCCAGGACTCCCTTCCCACCCCAGCCCTAGCCACATACCCAGGCAGTCCTGTGCAAGCAGAAGACCAGCCCAGCCTAGCACCAGGCCTGTGCACAGCCTTCTTCAGTCACTGCACAGCAAAGGGTCATGGCCCTAGTCTGCAGAGGTGAAGTCTGCTTCAGAGACAAGGGAGTGCTGGGCTGAGGGATTCAGGAGGCGCCTTGCTGCTCTCTCCAAACCAGGGAGCTGCAGGTGTCAGGGCAGATCCAGGCCCAGGGTGACTGAGATCAAGGCCTCTTGACTCTTCTATCTGTCCACCCCCAGCCCCAGGCTATTTACTGCAAGGACGTTCTGGACATTGAACAGTTCTCTACAGTAAAGGGCGTGGATCTGGAGCCCACGGACCAAGACTTCTACCACAAGTTCGCCACGGGTAGTGTGTCCATCCCCTGGCAGAATGAGGTAGGGACTGCCCTGCAAGTGGGGTGGTCTCCAGGTGGGGTATCCCTGGGGCCCCTCTCACAGCTGCCTGTTCTTGATAGATGGTGGAGACTGAATGCTTCCAGGAACTAAATGTCTTTGGACAGGATGGGTCAGTTCCCCCAGACCTGGACTGGAAGGGCCAGCCACCTGCACCCCCCAAGAAGGGATTGCTGCAGAGGCTCTTCAGTCGCCAAGTAAGTCCCTCAGTGTCTGACCTGTGCCCCCAGCCTGCTGCACGGGAATAGTGGGTGGGAGGCAGAGCGGTGCCCGTCGACACTGGGAGTGATCCTCTTCCAGCCCTTCCAGTGGTGCCTCCTTCCTGCCTGTGCCCCTCGCCTGGCTGGTCTCATGGCCTCTTTTCTCTTTCCAGAGGTGAGCAGAGTGGGCTCCTCGGGGGTTGGCCTTGCTGCCTGACCGTGGGGAGCCCCAGGCAGCCCTTCATGACAGAGGCGAGATGTAGGAGAAAGAAGTCTGGTGCCCACCTCCCCGCTCCCTCCCTGCTGCTTGCTTCCCTGCACCCTGACCCCTTCAAGCTGCTAACCTTCCTTAGCATCTGTCTCCCTGTCCTGAGTCTGTCCAGGGGATGGACAGAGGTCTTGCTCGGGCAGATCCTGGGAGCTTCCTAGTCTGACTTCAGTCTGTCGCTAGAAAGCTATCCCCTGACACCACCCGTGTTTGGCCCAAGCTGCTGCTCTAAGTCTTGTGGGAACCCCGTGGCCCCTTTCTGGACATGCCACTGGCCTTGGTCAGCCTCAGGGGTGACTAATGGCACCTGCTGTGCCTCTCTCCCTCCATGTCTTCCCTGTCCCTCCAGGATTGCTGTGGAAACTGCAGCGACAGTGAGGAAGAGCTCCCCACCCGCCTCTAGCCCCCAGGCCGAGGCCCCCACCGATGGTTGGCGGTAGCAGCTACTCTCAGTGACGTTTACAGTTTTACACAGTGGTGTTCCCCCTTGTCCACTCAAGTCGTGGCCTGGGGAACACAGCCGGAACTGTCCCCAGTGTCCTCCGTCCCTCAGCCCCTGGCCCAGCTGAGTTTGACAAGGCCTGGGCCATCTTGGGACAAAGGTGCGTCCCTTCAGCTCTTCTCTGCGGAGCTCGGGGCTTTATGTATTTATGTATTTGTACGAATGTATATAGCTACCAGAGCGTTCTTAATTCCACCCTGGACCTGGCACTCCAGGGCAACTAGCCCTGACTGGGAGAGCCAGGAGCTGGCAGAGGAGCCAATGCCAAACTCTATGCTTCTTGGGCCCAGTCCAGATGAGCAGAGTATGGGCCAGGTCAGTCTCTGACCCCAGCATTGCACTGGTCACCACCAACCTCCAAGTGAGACTTGTGCCTACCTGTTGTGGACTTAGGCCACCACCTTCTGGTTGCCCAATGCTGTCACTTTTTCTCAGCATTTGTTAGAGCTGGAAATGGGGGCTTTGTATCCTCTAGGCCTGGGCCATAGTGTAACCATAGACTGAACTGACTGGGACCCATCAGACCACAAGATAGGTCACCTGCCTTCCAGCTCTCAGAGCACATTATCCCTTATTCTAGGTCATGTCCTGAAGATACATTTTTCAGAAGTGCCCCAGCCCAGGCCATAGGAGGGGTTAGATTTACCCCTCCAACATTCCAGAATCCCTCATAAAAGTAGACATGTGCCCAGCAATAATCTACCCTTCCCTGTGTGTGCCTGTTGGGGGTGGGGGGGTGAGTGTATATCAGTGTGTGAAGAGGGTAGGGTAAGGCTGTGCCTAAGCCCAGACCCTAACCCTGGCCTGTCCCAGACTGTGATGGCCGTCCTGATGCTAATGTTAGGACAACATGGGACCATAAGGCCCAGGCTTTTCCATATTTAAAGCCATTGTGAGCTGCCACATGTCTCTGTGTGACCAATGTGAGCTGCCATGTGTCTCTGTGCGAATACAGTCTGAGCACAAGCCTGGCCAGCCACCCCTGCCTGCCTCTTTTTTTAAAAATATTTCTGGTGTTTCAAGGATTCTTCCTGTTCTTGACGCAGTCAGAAGGGATTGGAGATGGACCTGGAGTGAGACTAGAGTCTGCCCTTAAAAAGCCCAAGAATCCTCAGGACTTTACAGGCAACCAGACCTTGGTGTGGGGACTCAATCTCGGTTTTTCCACTCCTAGGTGGGACACAGCCTTGGATACCATCTAGGGTGTATGTCCGACTACAGAGGTAGATATATTTGGCTGGTCTGTAAACTTTCTGAGGCCAAAGTGGCCTTGTAAACTTGGCAGTGGCCTGGAGAGGCAGGTGGGAACTGTTGTGAGAAACACCAGCCCTGAGTCAGCGTTAACCTGGCCTTCTGCTGCGTGTCCACCCTGATCTGGCACACATGCATGAGATCCAGCTCTCTGTTTTCTTCTGTGGGTGGCCAAAGAGATGATCTGAGTGACTTAGTTTGAGGAAGAACGAGTGTGGCAAGGGTAGCAGGGACCAGCCATCTGAGTTTCAGAGAAGAGCGTTTTCTGAAGTTAGTGACTACCAGGTAGTAGTCATCTGAAGACAGAAATTAGCAAGATCATTGGGGGGGCAGGGAGGGGGGAGACTACTGGTGCAAATTTGGGGGGCGGGAGTAAGCTGTTTAAACAATGAACGTCTCCCAGGCTTTGCAAACTCCTCCCAAGGTCCTTAGTTTCCCAAGAGTCCCCTGAACCACCCTGCCTGTGAGCTGGGCACCAAATGCTGTGAACATGACAGCCATGGGTGCATGTCATACATAGTCTGCAGTTTTAGGAGCTGACTGCATAGACCCTCCTTGTCTGAGGATTCCAGTTTCCTTGCATGTCACCTGAGAGACTCTGAAACAACCAGGGAGTCCTCCGGTTCTCCTCTGGGTGGCCTGGAATTCACTGTGTAGGTAGGCTAGACTGGCCTTAGACCTCTGACTCTTCTGGCCTTCCAGTGTAGTGTTGGGATTATGTATGTGTGCCATCACACCGGTAGTTGCCAACAGGTGTCTTCAGAAGGGGCCTCCTAGCATATAGAACGTTTGCTGATGCTCCCATCCACGCGAAGGAAATAAGGGTGTGCAAGGGTGAGTGGGTACCAGGTAGTGCCATGAAATACTCTGCCTGCTACTCAATCCAGATCCTTCAACCTCCTTTGAGCTAGGAGGCATCTAGGGAACACCTTGTCTAAGGTTAGGTTCACATTAAATCCTTCATGAAGTTTCCCAACAAGACTATCAAACTCCACTCCTCCCTACCCAGCCCTGTATTGAGAACTTAGGACCCAGATGGAGATGAGGTCCCTGCCAGCGTGGAGCCAATTTGGTAGGCAAGGAGATGTGGAAACAGTCGTATTCGATGTGATCAGTGTTGTGGCAAAGGATTCTAGAGGGCGGAGTCTTGGGGATAACATTAAACAGTGGTCCCTTGGCCCCAAAAGTGTTGGAGTTGATACTCTCCAGGACAAGGCCAGCTGTGCCCATCAAAAGGATGATGAACATGGGTTGGGAAAGGAGTGGCTGCAGTTGAAGTTGGTAAGATGCAGAAGTCTTTTAAAGCTGTACTCTGTGGACTCTACTGGAGATCGGGAGGGTCCCTGAAGGGTTTTGACTGGCTGTATATTAAGGGCCTGTCCCACCATGTAGACACCCTAATATAACTTTGGCAAACCATTCTCTGTTATCCCCATCCATGTGGAATAGATAGTGCTGGGCTTTATCTCATTGTATACACACTGCACACAAATACATGTGACCTATGGAGGAGTGCTGGAGGTGTTGTGGGAAGGGGAGGATCTCTGAGTTCAAGGTCAGCCTGGTCTACAAAGTGAGTTCCAGCATGGCCATAGGTACACAAAGAAACCCTGTCTTGAAAAAAACAAAAACCATGGGAGGCTTGTGGGTGGAGCACAGTGTAGAAGTGCTTTTGTAGCGTGTCTGAGACGCCTGGGTTTGATCCCCCGAACTGTGAGAAAAAGACAAAACATCTCAGACAGAAGGGGCCCCTGCTCATTGCTAACTCCTCACATGAGAGTATGACTGTCAGAAATCAGTTCTCCAGTTGATTGTCTTGGCATCAGTGAGTCTTACTCTAGTGGCCAGATTAGAATCGTGTCCAGTGATCCTTGGAACAGAATTTTTGTTAGTGGCTAACCCTTGATGGCACCCATGAGTAGGTCTGGGCAATGATTATCCCCTTGAAACCTGGGTGTTGGTGTTCTAAGGAAGGGACTGAACACTGGGTGGCTGCCTGGAGTACAGATCCTTTCCATCCTAAGACAGGGTGGACATGCGTCCTAAATGTCACTTGTGATTTTTTGTTTTCTTGCTCACTTGTTTTAATGGAACTACTGGGAGAGACGTGGAGTTCTCTTTTCATTGGAGATGGGTAGCACAGCTTAAATTGAGCTGTGCAGACCATCCATACCTTCATTCTGGGGCAATGTGCTCGATGCCAAATCACACACACACACACACACACTCCCAACAGGGTTTCTCTGTGTAGCCTTGGAGCCTGTCCTGGAACGCGCTGTGTAGACCAGGCTGGCCTGGAACTCACAAAGATCCACCTGCCTCTGCCTCCTCAGTGCTGGGATCAAAGGTGTGCACCATCACCGCCCAGTATCTTAATCCCAACTTTTGAAATGCCTGGAACCAACTGTGACCAAAGCTAGTTTAGTTTTGGGTTCACTGGTATTATGAGCCCTTTTCCTATGGGGTAAGCTTATTTGATCCTGGCGCTCAAAGCCCTGACTGTCCCCTATTGATGAGATGGGAAGTACTTTTAGAAGATCATTCTTAATGCCGTAGAGAAGTTGAAGTAGAAAGGCCAGTACAGCCGGGGTCAAGCTTAAGATGGGGCCTGCTCTACACAATATTTGTTCCCTTGTGGTCAGCATAACCCTTGGAGCCTTGGGAGATTCAGCCCTCGGATGGGGTCTGTGTTGCTTCTCAGTAGGTATGTTGTCATGTATACCTTCTTGAACAGAGTGGGTGGGGTCCTGAGTTCAGAGAAGGCCACACTGGGGTGCTAACTTACATTAGCCCCTACCTCACTACATGTCTGGACATACACAGGTTGAACTGTGTGAGTATCTGGGTTCGTGAACTCGGCTGCTCCGCTAAGGATCCTGCGTGTATGGCTGCTTTGTGCCACGAAGCTGCCGGTGTGTGCCCTCTTTGGGTAGCCTGTTGCCTGGAGCTGTGCAGAGTGTACTTTCTCTGTGCTAGGATGCCCGTGGTAGTACGAGCCCACACCCTCGTGTGCCGTGTCTGGGTGCGGCAGGTGGGCACCCCTTCCCTCTCGCAGCAGCCTCGGCGGCGTGTGGCAGGGGGTGGGGGGGGTGCCTCTGTTGGCTGCGCGCGCGCGCACGCCAAACTCAGCACGCGCCCGTGCGCGCGCCCCGCGCCTCCAGCCCAGCGCTCGGAGCGGCTTTCGCTGCCACTGTCTGCTCCCCCGGGCGGCCGCCTGCTCCAAGCTGGGGCTTCTGTCCGCTGGGCCGCTCGCCCCGAGGCAGGAAGACGAGTTCGAAGAGGATGCCTGGGCCCGTGAGTACCGCGACGGCTGCGGGCCGGGCGGGAACAGGGCGCGGGCAAAAGATGGTCTTCAAGCTGATGACCCTCCCTGCGGGTGGCTCAGAGCCTTATCCTGGTCTCGCCACCCGGACCCCGACCGAGACGGCGGGCAGCCCCTCCCCCAGCCCACACCGGAGGGAAGGAAGGAGGGGAAGGAGAGCGCCAGTGAGCTAGGGAGCCCGAGCCGGGCGCGAGCCGCCACCAGTTCGCTTGGAAACCGTTGCCACAGCAACGGGGTTGCGCTCCCCAGCAACGCGACTGCGGGGTGGCGACGCCCCCTCCCCCACCACGGCCGGGGGCGCGCGGGGGGGGGGTAGCGAAGGGGGTGCACTGTGGAGAGAGCATCGCTCCTCTGGCCGGTCTGGGTGTGCCTGCCTGAGCACGTCGAGGGTGGGGGTGATGGCGAGCGGTTCTGTGGGCACGAGCCGGCTCCCACGTGGCTGCAGTCGTCGCAACAGGACTCCCAGGGTGGCTGCAAACGTGGAGGCGGCCCAGACCCTGGGCCTGCCCAGGGAGGAGGAGGCCTGGAGGTTGGGTCTGGGGTCTTTGCCGGGTGACTACCATTGTTAGTACTACCTCTAGAGTAGTCTCTTGCGACATGGCCTGGCCCACAATTGCATTCTTTAGAGGTGATTTTTCTTACTAGGGAAGAGAAAATAAGCTAGCCAGCATCTCCCCTCATGGCTAGGGTATGCGCCAAATCATGGGCCTGCAATGGGCCTCCACTTCATGTTCCTGGCCACCATTCTCCAGGGAGGGATAGAAGCAGAGCAAAGGACATTGCTGACCCGGGGAAGCTGAGTCTCAGGCCAGAAGGGAGCGACCCAGCTCATTGTCTGGACCACAGTGCCCCTTTCTTGTCTGTGCACAATGCCTTGACTGTGGTGTGGCATGGAGGCTGGCCTGCAAAGAGGCAGTGCCACATGGAGGTGCCCTGCCCAAGGGAGCCCCTCGAATGGCTGCTGAGTCAGAGGAAATGACCTCTGGCTTCCCTCCCAACCTCCTTTCAGCAGGAGAGAGAAATGGCCCCCTTGCCAGTAGGGCCTGACTCAGCAGATGCCAGCCCTGACCACAGGCTTCAGATACAGCGCCCTTGAGACCACAGCCACCCTACGTTTCTTTTACTATCCAGTGAACTATCTGGTGCCTAGGATCTGGGGCATTTGAGGCCTTGGCATAAGATGCCCTTAAATGGGTGCTACCTGGGAAGTCAGGCTTGAGCCTCCCGAAGGCAGGGACCTGGGGAATTAGTCACAGGTTGCTTTCATTTTTTGCCCACTCTGTGTGCAATCTGAGTGCTCTACATTCATAATCCCTAATCCTTTGGGCACTTGTGCAAGGTAAGTTTATTATCCCTGTTTTAGAGATGAAGTCTCAGGGCTCAGGAGGTGAAGAGACTTGTCCAAGGTCAAACAACCAGTAAGCCCCAGAGCTGGGTTTCTATTGCAGGTTCCTCTGCTGACACAGCCCCTCTTAGCCATGTGATCCAGGCAGGAAAGGATCCTAGAGCTTGCTAGAGGAACATTCTCAGCCTTCCTTTATGTTCCTCCAGCGAGGAAGTTCTGTTTCAAGCCTTGGTGCACCTTTGTGCCGACTGAATCAACCAGCTTCTTTCCCCTCCATTCAGTATAGAGTGTGCTATTGATAGGCTGCCTTCCTCTCTTCCTCCTCCATTTTCTCTCTAGCTGAGCCCAAGCTCAGTCTGGCTGCCGTAGCCCCCTGGGAAACCCCAGCCCCTAGTCTCTAAGTGCATAAGCTCTCTGGCTTTCACAGCTTGTAGTTCTGATTAGGAGAAAATCTGGCAAACACAGGCCTCAGTGCTGGGTCCTGTGTAAGCCAGTCAAGCTCAGAGGCAGGAAACCCAAATGCCTCCAGGGGTCACCGGGACAATGGGATGAGTGATGTAGCCAGGTACCTGCTCATCAATTAATGCCACCATACAATATGTGGACTTTGTGTATCTAGATCATCCAGTTTTTTTGGACCAAGCATAAAAACTGGCCTTAATGCAAATGTTGGGAACGAAATGAATACTGAAAAAAAAAAAATGTTCGTCATTGGCCAACAAAACACATCCATGAGTTGTGTTAAAGTTGAAAGTCTTAACTCTAGACTACACGCAGTCCATGGTAAAATGGGAGTGATTTCTGCTGGACCACCTCCACGATGCCGGGTGCTGGCCTCCAGTTGACCACATGCCCATGTGTACATTGGGCTTAAAGTGATTTTACATCAAGTTGTGCCCCCCCACCCCCGCCCACCTTAGGCCTTATTAGACAAGTCTTTTTTTTTTTATTTATTCACTTTATGTGTGAGTTTTGCCTATATGTATTTCTGTGTACCATGTGTGTGCTTGGTGCCTGTGGAGGTCAGAAGAGGGTGTTGTATCTCCTGGAACTGGAGTTTTAGATCATTGTGAACCACTGTGTGGGTGCTGGGAACTTAACCCAGGTCCTCTGCCAGAGCAAGTGCTCTTAACTGCTGAGCCATCTCTCCAGCCCTGAAGGCAGGTCTTATCATCCCTGTTGTACATGTAAAGAAGCCACCTTAGTTATGGGGCTAGGATGTGATCACATGGTTCAGCTAGGGCAGAAACAGGATTTGAATTCATGCCTCCTTTTAGTGCTTGATCTGTGACAACAGGCTGCTCCTTATGAGACATGAGCATTAGCTTTCCATGTCATGTGGCTTCCTCCCTTGCAAGAACAAATTATGTCCATGCTGAATGAGGGATAGAAACACAGGGAACCCTAGGAATAAGGTTTTCATGAGTATGGGCTTTTCTGTTTGGTAGGTTGGTTTTGTTTTGATTTTTCTAGACAAGAGTTCTATATAGTTCTGACTGTCCTGGATCTCACTCTGTAGACCCGGCTGGCCTTGAACTCACAGAGATCTGGCTGAGTATGGGCTTTCGGTGTTCTGCCCCATCCTTCTCACACTGCCCTTGACAGGGCCAGACTGGAGAAAGGAGCACATAAAGACATCCTTTGTGTCCGCAAATCCCCTGGGGCTCCATGTCCTGTTGCGGTTTCTTTGTGCCTTAGTCGGGTCACAGACCTAGGTCGGGACCCTAAAGGCTAGGGTCCCAGCCAATTCTGAGCCCTACTGGAAGTGAAGTTATGGCCAGCTCCATGCCAGTCTGACTATGGGAGCTGCTCTCTCTCTGGCCTCAGTACATCCGGGTTGGTGTAAGAAGGAGGTGTAGAAATGTCATCTGTGTCCTCCAATATTCCTTTCCTGCCAGGACTGGCCTTCGTAGTCTTCAAGGCTTTCCAATCAATAAGTCCATGGGCTCCATCTGCCTCTAGAGTATTGCTGAGATCACGGCTATAGAGGCTAGTGACACCAGCAAGGATAGGATGACAGCTGCTGTCCTCCATCCATCCATCCCCTTCAGGACCACGCTACACTGCCACCCTGTCTCCTGTCCTGGTCTCTTCTTCTTGGGCTTATGCCAGGGATTCATCTTGTCACTCAGAGTCCCTATGACTTGGACTTCTCTCCACTCCATGCCTCCATGTCATTCTCTCCTTTTATTCATAGATGACCAGAGTTTTGATTTGGTTGTAACCCCCTCCAAGGGCCAGGTGTAGTGGTGCACACCTTCAATCCCAGTACTAGGGAGGCAGAGGCAGGCAGACTCTTTGAGTTTGAGGCCAGCCTGGTCTACATTGGGAGGTCCAGGATAGCTGGAGCTAAATAGTGAGATCCTATCTTGAAAAAAAAAACAAAAACAAAAAAACACGAGGGCTAAGAGCTGGGCAATGGCTTCTCCAGTAATATTTCCCAGGAATGAACCATAAGCTGACCCAGCTCCTGAAGTGTTCCCCTCTCCTACAGCTAAAATATCAAACAGGTACCTAGACACCTCAGTCACTTCAACAAGTGGCTCTTAGCTCCTGTGTGCCAGTTGATCAAGCCTTCAGTAATACTCTGTAGCATTCCAGAGTCCTCATCCTGGGCTTCATCCTCATCCAGGGAGGTGAAGTGGCTCAGGGTAGACTTGTCCGGGAAATGGTGGAGGAGGCCAAGGGGCCCTGGCAGGAACTCATTCTGGAGGCCATGATCTAGGTCACAGAGTCTCTCTGGCTTCCCATCTGGGAAATTGTTAGAAATTTGAACTCTGAAGCCAGGTGTGGTGGCTTTTGCCTGTAATCCCACTTTTAGGAAGTGGAAGCAAATGGATTGTCATGAGTTTCAGGCCGCCCTGGGCTACTTAGTGAGACAGACTAGGAAACGTGGACCCACCCAGACCTCCTGAATCAAGTGATGGTGGGACTAGCCTTCTGGGTCTGGACAAGCCCCCGTCCGTGTATTCCAGACATTGTACACGTTTCAGAGGTACCAGTCCAAAACATTCACCCTCCGCCCAGAAAAAAACAATTCTGCCCTTTGCAGAGGCTAACTCAATCCTTCCCATGGTGATCCATGTGGAAGCAGGCAGCAAGGTGGGTAGGAAACACCTGGGGGTCTTGCTTTCGTCCCTGGGTGTAATCCCAGGATGGTCTAAGAAAACCCAGCAAAGCCATATGCCCAGAATGCTATACAAACCAAGATGGAGTCCTGAGCAATGTTTAGTAATCTGCAAGAATAGAGAGAAAGAGGAATACAGAAAATGAGTCCATCTGGAGGGCATGGTTCCCAACAGGGGAGGTGGGCAAGTGGCAGATGTGTGCTAATCAACAGTGTTTGCTATCAACAGTAAGACTCTGAGTCTGCAGGTTCCCTCAGCAAGGGCCAAAGCATGCCCAGAGGCAGGGAAGAGCCTTGGGGCAGGGGGCTTTGGAAAGTTTGGCCTGTTCAATAGAACAGTTCAAAAGATCTGAATGACCCTCTTGATGCTGAACAACTGTTGTGGATTAGATAATATGCAGGAGGGAGACTTCAGTGTGACTGGCCCTCTGTAGCCCCAGCAAGAGTGTGTTTAGCATTAGTTGGACACTAGAGCCAGACTATTATCAGAGGCTGGCTCAGTGGTGTGTTCTCAAGGAAGAGATTTCTCTGACCCCTAGCTGGCACACAGTGCAGTGAATGATGGTTCTTGGTCCTTGCAGATGACTTGGTGACAGCAGCATACAGATGTCTTTTGAGTCTGGCCTAATGCCCAGGCTGCTAGATACCCTCAGGGCATAGTTTCTGTGCTTTGTTTCCTGTTGAGCTGTGAGCTGCCAATCTCTCTCCATCTTGTAGTACTTCCCCTGAGCTACACCATAACAGGTGGTCCAAGGCCTTGACAGGAAGGAACAGGAACACACATTCTGGCTACTAGTTAACCTAACTACCAAGTTCTCATGCAGTGAGCGCTAACCAACACTGGAGTTTTCTTTCACAGCTCACCACATGGAAAGTGGACAGCGACTGTCTCAGACACAGACTAAACACCTCCTACTTATTAGCTGTGTGGGACGAAACAAGTTTCTTCTAAGCTTGTCACTTCATCTATCAAATGCTGGTGTGGCCAGAGGTGACAAGGTGATGTTAATATTCTGCATGGAACCAGATGTGGTGCATGCCTTTAGTCCCAGCAATGGGGAGGCAGAGGCAGGTGGATTGCTCTTGAGCTTGGGGCTAGCTTGTACTGTATAGTGACACCTATCTAAAAACAAAAACAAAAATGTAGATGGAAAGAGAGGACAAGTTCTGACGACCTTGACAGACATTTTAAAGCTTCCTTTTATTTGTATGCTCAGAACCATGATGCCATGTTGTCCATGGTGGCCAGTCTTTTGGGCTCAAGCTGTCTTCGTAGTTGCAGTCCCCTCCCCCCCCACCCCACCCCCCAGGCTCTTGACAAAGACTTCTAATTTAGCAACCACCATTACCTCCAACCACGGAAATACCTTTTCTGACCCGGGACTGTTTTTGCCCTTTTGGCTGAAACCTCCAGCTAGTGTCTGTTTCCTCAGAACATTCCTGTTCCTGAGGGCTCAAGGAAAGGAGAACAACGGATTTAATTAACTGCCGGTGACTGGCAGCATCGTGTTTTTATCTGGGCTGCGTCACCATGGCAGCCTCATGGTGGGGTTGTCGAGGGGGCGGGCAGAGCTATTGTTCGTACCCTTGTCTGCTCTGGAACGCAGGCCCAGGAGGATAGGACTGGCATGGGCACCGAGTGACACATGGCTGAAGGCAGCCAGAGTCAGACAGAAGCCATCTGGGGAAGATGGGGTGGCCAAGGCCTGGCATCCTTTCAGCCTGGGTCTTAAGCTGATTGTGGGCACCAAAGCTGAGTGAAGGTTGGTGTGCCAAGGGCAAGCAGTTCCTTAGAGCTCCTGGAAAACCATACTTCCCACGAGCTCAGGCCAGGGCTTTGCTGCTAGGCCTAGGTTCAAATTAGCACTGCCATCTGTGCAGTTAACTGCTCTTCCAGTTCTCAGCTGTGAGTTAGAAATAATTCGTTACCCGCTCCTGGTAGAAGGCATTGGAAAAGGGCCCTGGGGATGGTGACCCGTCGGTTGCTTGCTGGCCTTAACTAAGCAGTCGGGGCTCCTGAATTCTCTCCCGATGCAGAGATGTCCTCAGCCCCCTGCTGCAATAGGAGGTGGATCCGAAAGATAAATCTCATCTAATTTTCCACCCCTCTGCAAAGAGGGAAAGGAATTGGTGGAAGGGCTGGAAGTAAGAAAGATGTAGCCACGTGGGGTTTGCGCATGAGTAGGTGGTGAGGGAAGTCAAGTTGGGGCTGGAATCCGGCTGGCAGAGGCGCCTAGAGGAAGGAAAGAGCGCCTGGCCCACGCCCAGCACACCGCATCGGGAGCAGACAAAGCCGGGCCGGTGGCATGCAGTGGCAGCCGCTCGCCAGTCTCTTACAGGCGTGGCTAATATTTGGAAGCAGTGAAGGGCAGAAGCTGGGTGCCAGGCGAGCTGCTAGTGGACCTCCAGTTGGTGGACTGTCCTTTTCTCCACCCCAAATAACCGCGCCGAGACTACCCTAGTGCCCTAGTGTTCACAGCCTCGGAAACCACCTCGAAGCTGGACCCTGGCTGGGGTTGCGGGCGGACTCCGCGCGCCCCCTGCTGGCCGGTCTTGGGTCGTGTCGGCACGCGGTGGCCGGGTCTCGATTCGGGGAAACCCTATCAGGGGAACCTCGGGCGTGACGTCATCCCTCGGTGACGTCACCCGGCCCCCGGGGAGTGCGGGGGTTCCCACCGAGGAGGCATCCCCGGCCCTGCGCGGGACGCGGGTGCAGTCCGGGAGTCACCCAGGATCCCGGCGAGCCTCGCTGAGCCCTGTGTCTGCCCCACAGGTCGCTCGCGGCCCCGGGTGAAGCAGGCCCGCGCCGGCCGGCGCCATGGAAAGGAGCGGGAACCAAAGTTGCCCTCCGCCGGCATGCGCGCCCATTGAGCCCCGCCGCAGGCAGCCCCCGGCCGCAGGTCCCCAAGTGACGCTGGCGGCACCTGGGAGCGTGGCGCGGCCCCGGGGCCACGCCGAGGAACCCAGCGTCCAGTAAAGCTGCCGAGGACCTGCCTCTTGCGCCGCAGCCATGGTGATGTCCCAGGGCACCTACACGTTCCTCACGTGCTTCGCCGGCTTCTGGCTCATCTGGGGTCTCATCGTCCTGCTCTGCTGCTTCTGCAGCTTCCTGCGCCGCCGCCTCAAACGGCGCCAGGAGGAGCGACTGAGGGAGCAGAACCTGCGTGCCCTGGAGCTGGAGCCCCTCGAGCTTGAGGGCAGCCTAGCTGGAAGTCCTCCGGGCCTGGCGCCGCCGCCACCACCACACCGCAGCCGTCTGGAGGCGCCTGTGCACGCGCACTCGCACGTGCACGTGCACCCGCTACTGCACCACGGGCCCGCGCAGCCGCACGCGCACCCGCACCCACACCATCACGCACTGCCGCACCCACCGCCACCGCACCTCTCCGTGCCGCCTCGGCCCTGGAGCTACCCGCGCCAAGGTAAGGCCGCGCTTAGGCAGGCGAGCGCTCCCTGCCGATGCACCGGGAGAAGCGGGCTGGGGTGGTGGTGGCTGGGCGAGGCTTCTGCGGGAGGCTGGGCCGGCGGCTTCATCCTCACAGCCCGCTTCCCGTTCCGCAGCGGAATCGGACATGTCTAAGCCGCCGTGCTACGAGGAGGCGGTGCTGATGGCCGAGCCGCCGCCGCCCTACAGCGAGGTGCTCACGGACACTCGCGGCCTCTACCGCAAGATCGTCACGCCCTTTCTGAGCCGCCGCGACAGCGCGGAGAAGCAGGAGCAGCCGCCTCCGAGTTACAAGCCTCTCTTCCTGGACCGGGGCTATACTTCGGCGCTGCATCTTCCCAGCGCCCCGCGGCCCGCCGCCCCCTGCCCTGCCCTCTGTCTGCAGGCTGATCGCAGCCGCCGGGTCTTCCCCAGCTGGACCGACTCAGAGCTCAGCAGCCGGGAGCCCCTGGAGCACGGAGCTTGGCGCCTGCCCGTCTCCATCCCCTTGTTCGGGAGGACTACAGCCGTATAAAGGGGCGCCCGGCGTCCCGGGCCCCACGGGCGAACTCCTAGCCTGACTGCGGGGCTTTTTAAACGCTTCCCTTGGACTGCAGGGAGGGGTGGGGGGAGGGTGGGATTTCTTACCCCGTTTGTTACATTTTGAGGATAATAAAGGTGTGTGATCTGCTTTGGTACAAGCGGAGGGGAACACTAGCTGCTTTAAGCCCAAGGTGCTAGTGACCAGGCATGTCGGACCTTAGGGAAGGAGCCTGAGTGCTGGCCTAGTGTGTGTACAGATAAATTGGCCTTCGGAAACCAAAGGTTGTTTTTCAGGGGCGGGATGTTCATTTTCCATCTAGCCTGCTTTTGGTATCTCAGGGTAATAGAGAGGTGCGCCCCCTGTAGCCTCGGAGGTGACAGGAGTTGGGAAGCGGGTCATGAGGGCCGGCGCCCACGCCAGATCAACCCCTGGAGGCCCAGAGCAGCAGGCCCGAAGGGATCTGGATTTCTTTATTAACAGACATGAGCACGACCCATTACATAAGTTTGTGCTTTAAAAAAAAGAAGAAAAAGAAAAGGGGGGGGGAAGTTAATGTGAAAAAGAACCCAAGCAGAGAGGAAGGGATTGGGGAGGGGCCACCCAAACCCCTGGGTCCCATCTACAAGCCCTGACTTGAGTCACGCCTAGGACCTCCAGCCTGGGACCTGCCCGGCAGGAGAGGGCGGGAAGCCAAGGGGCCCCAGGTGGGCCTGATAATTCCTTTCGACCAAGCAGCGAGGGTGAAGAGAAGGGGAGGGGTCCCAGGGAGCCAGAGCCCACGAGCCATTTATTGCCATGTTTTAAAATTCGTGCAAAATATCTGAAGCCCTGGATAGAGAATACAAAGTGATATTTTTCCAAGAAACATAAAACTAGGAAAAGTGATGGGGGAACATTTTCCCACCAGAACCCCCAACCCCACCAGGTCCCAAGCAGGGTGAGGCCTCCACCCTGTCGGCCGAGCAGAGAGACTAAGCTACAATCTGGTCTGGGCAGGAAGGGGGTATAATCTGCAACATCATCTCAACTACCAACGGGAGGAAAACCAGTCAACTGTACAAGTCTATCAACTTTAAAAAAAAGAGAAAAGCTGTAAAAGTCGGGCCCTGTGGGTAGGGGAGCAGACAAATCCCCGGCCAGTGCCGGAGTCCAGAGTGGGTGCCAGGCGGGCCGCTGCTAATGCAGGAGCTGCAAGCCGTCTGGCCAGAGGCTACCGCAGATGGGAGCCTCAGCGAAGGCAGCCAGGGGGCAGTCGCCACTACTAATCACCACCCTCGAAGCCCTCTTCCTCTTCAGGTACTGGGTCTGCATCCCAGCAGGTGATGTCGATTTCTAGGATATATTAGGAGAGGAGAGGAAATGACTGGGCAGATCTATCAGTTGTGTCTCCCCAGCTTCTAAGGGCTGTGCCAACTGTGTTTAGTGGCACTGCTGGCCCTCACATCCCATTCTGTGGCCAGAATTCCCATCAGTCACCCAGGGAAGTACTACCTGGAGGCTTGTTGTAGAATACAGGAGGTGGAGCCTTTGCACACAGCTCTTCTGATTGGGCGAACTCTTCCTCTTGTGATTGACTGAAGTATCCTTCGCTGGCCTGTTGGATTAAAAAAAAAAAAAAAGCATAGGTTACTAGGACCCACCTGCCAGGACTACAGCTGATCTATCAGGCATGAGCCTGTTTCCCTGGCAACCAAGGATTCCAAGAGCGGTTGCTGGGGAAACACAGATGCCTGCCAGGGAACAAATGCAGAGATGGAAAGGGGAGTGGAATAGAGCTGCTTCTCAGTTTGGATCTACAAGCCATCAGCCCCCCCCCCTCAGCCCTGACCACTGGTCCCCCACCCCGGTCCCACCTGGGTCCCCTCCTTTTGAGTGGTCTCTCCATTGGTCAGCAGGTGAGGTTCTGGCTCCAGCTCCTGCTCCAGGACCTGGTCTACCTCCTCTAGCGCTGAGGGCATGGTTAGGACCTGGGAGGCAGCCAGCGGCTCCCCTTCTGCTTCCTCCTCTGGGTCACAGAAGGTGGCTGGAGGATCGGGCAGCTCATCAAAATTCAGAAGGTTGGCACAGCCTTCGCCCACTGCTGGCAGCGTCTCCCGAGCTGCCTCATCCAGCAGAGGTACCTCTGCCAGGGAGGCCTCAGCACCTGAGGGTGGTGTGGGCACCCTGGGCTCAGCCTGGGGTGCTGAGGCCTCTTCCCCATTGCCAGGCCATAGATCAACGAGGCCGGCGGCGGCAGGGGTGACATCGTTGGCAATAGTGGTGTCGGTAGTGGCAGTGGTGGTCTCAATGGTGTCAGCTGCATGGGCATCAGCTACTGAGGGGACGGAGGCAGCAGGCTCTGCGGGGGCAGCCAGGACAGCCTGCTCCGGGGCTTCTGTGCACATCAAGTCCTCCAAGGTGCTGCTTTGCACCCGGGGAGGTTCCTGTGCCTGAGGGGGCTCCTCCGCACACCCAGCCCAGGCCCGAGGGGCTGCTGCTGCTTTGGCCTCCTTGCTGGTCTCTTCACCATCCAGTCTGGGGGTAGGCTCCTGGGCCTCTGTCACAGTACACACGAAGGATACAATGCAGTCAGCCCCCTTGGAGAAGGACAGATGCCCTGGGCCAATCTATAGTGCCCTGCCCACCCACTGAAGAGTAAGGGAGTTAGCGACGTCTGAGGAAGAACTACCACGAGGGCATCTTTCAGCATCAGCTGCACCCCACTGTCCCTTCATCAATTCTTTTTAAACCACTGGGTAGCCCAGGGAGGAAGGCCACATGACCAGCGATGAGCCAGTGACGTTTAGAGAAGGCAGGTCGGATGGCAACACCACAGCTCTTCTCTGCTACAGCCACTTCCTTAGCAGTGTGGTGCTGGTGATGAGGAGTCCGGTTCCCCTTGAGTTATGTTACTGTGGCAACCAGAGACTGAGGGAAGGACGGATGCAGGTGGAACCCTTCTCTCACCTTGAGCTGGTGGGGGTGGTGGAGGTGGGGGTGGAGGCTGTGAGGATGTAACCTCATCCAGGGCCCTCTCAATCTGCTCAGTGACAGGGGTGGAGGCTGTGCTGCAGTCAGATGGGCTCCGGGTTGGAATGGGAGTAGGCGCCATCCTCCGGTGGCTGTCCAGGTGGCTGCCTGTGGAACAAATGCCCAGGCTAGTCAGTGAGGGGTGGGGAGCCAGGTGGGATCAGGACTGTCCACCTTGTCTTGAGTATGGGTGGGGGCTGTGAGCTCCCCAGGCCCCCCCAGGGGCCAGATTACTGCTCCAGACCCTGTAAACCAAGGCCCCTGGGGGCCAGTGCCCTGCAGGGCCAGGGACAGGTGGCAGGTAGTACCTGCTCTGGGGACAAACACCAGCAGTCAGCAGTCAGGCTGGGGGAGAGGGGCTGCTGGGAAGCGGGGCCCTCCTTACCCCACCCTGCCGAGGCCTGGGACTGCTACCTACATGGGAGGGAGGAAGAGAGGTTTGGGGTGCGGTGACAGGTGATATAGGGAAAGGGAGTCCGTGGAGGGGAAGAGGAGGAAGAGGAGGAGGAGGAAGGCCCACTGTCCGATGCCTTTATGAAAGGGCAGTACGGACGACCTGCCAAGAGAGACAGACAGAGAAAGAGACAGAGGACAAGAGAGGGTCAGTCTCCCCCACCCCTGCCCCAAGGCCTCACCCACCCCCAGGGCCAGCCCTAGATGTCCAAGCCACCTTCAGCCAGGGTCTACATTCAGCCAAGCTGGGCCACAGCCTCAAGCCATCTGATGCCCACCAGCCAGCACCAGATACGCACATGGGCACACACAGCCAGCCTCCGAGCAGCAGCACAAATGAGTACAGTCTGCCATGCTCCGGGGACCCCAGCACATGACCAAGCACACAGTGGATGCAAACACTCAGACCAGCAGACAAGAAAAAGAAGGGCACACGGGGAGGCAGAAGCTACACAAGGAGAAGCCAAGGGGACCCTAAAGACAGCTGCTCCAGGATGCTCAAACTAAAAGCCAGGGCAAGATCCCACCCTACATGCATCCACAGCCTTTAGGCCAGACGAGGCCAACCCTTCACCGAAGCACCCAACACCAGCAGTGTGTCTGCATCTACACCAAAGCTGCTCAACCGGCCTTGCGAATCAGCCATTGCTCAGCCAATGCCCAACAGTGACATGGCCCCCCAACCCAGCCCCTCTGTGAGTGCTACCACCTGGAGAGCTGTGGGTGGAAGCACATGGAAGGGGTCTTGCCTTCTCCAAGAAGTCCTTGGGCAAGGCTTGTTTTCCAAGAAGTCATCCCAAAGGGACTTAGGGCCATATTCTGAGGAGTATGGGTTGGACAAGGACAGGGCCAAGGACTACCTGGTCGGTGGTTGAAGGGTGAGGGCACATCACAGCTGCCAGCAGAGGCGGACGCAACGCGTTCCTGCTGTCTAAAGAACTCCCGTGGGTTATCAGGTCGCTGGGCGATAATGGCAGCTGCCTCCTGAGGGCACAAGGACAGAGTTAGAGTGCTGGACAGGGCCAGCTGGCGAGGCGGCCCTTGCCCATCTCACTTGTTATTCCCCAGCTCTCACCTCCACCTCAGATTCTGACTTCTTCATCTGGGACTCTTCCTCTTCATCTCGCTGGTCACCCTGGAAACCAAAGGGACAATGTCCTGAGCATCTCTTCTACAACCCAGAAGGATCGTGAAGGTGGCGCTTTGCTCCCTCAGCACCCAGCCTTCTCTTCTTCAGCCACCTCATCCCCAGACTGGCCAGGCCTTGGGAACCCGCTTCGCTTACTTCCACAGCTAACCAGGCACCCGGGACCATCTGGAGCGCCCCTTGTCTTTTAGCCAGCTTAAGCCACAGCAAGCACTGGCTGAATATGGCCTGTGGACTGGATATGGTTCTGATGCCATGTTTTAAATCTGGTTATGTGTGTCTGTTCACCACATGCATGCAGTGTCCTGAGAGGCCAGAAGAGGGCCTCAGGTCCCTAGAACTGGAGCCACAGATGGCTCCCAAAATGTGGGTCCTGGGAATTGAGCCTAGGTCCTCTAGAAGAGAAGCCGGTATTCTTTACTTGCTGAGCCATCTCTTCAGCCCCTGATGGCAAGTTTTTAAACCCACATAAATTAAGTTGCTGCCACTTAAAAGTTCAGTTTTGATCAGGGTGTGGTGGCACACACCTTTGATCCTAGCACTCCAGACACAGAGGTAGGCAGATCTCTGTGAGTTCAAGGCCAGCCTGGTCTACAGATTGAGTTCAGGGCTGTTACACAGAGAAACCCTGTCTTGAAAAACAAACAAAAAAACAAAAAGAAGGCTCAGTTTCATATTGACTGAAAATAAAACCTGGATTAGTCACTTTACCAGTGACTACACCTGTAGCCCTTTACGTTTTTTATTTTGAAATAGGATCTCATTAAACTGTTAGGCTGACTTTGAACTTACGATTCTCCTGCCTCACCTGGCTTTTGTGTCTTGAGATGGGGTCTCTCACAGGCCCCTGAGTATCTAGTCTGTATTCTCCTTATCTCTCTCTGTCTCTGTGTGTCCCCTACCCCGAACCCCGACACACACACACACACACCAAATCCGGGGCCTTGTAAATGCTGGGCATCTGCTCTATCACTGAGCTGCATACTCGGGTCCCTCAACACCGTGGTAGCCAGAGTTAAACAGAAGCTGCCTTGCCCTGAAGTGTGCCACTCTGCTCACTGTAGACCCCACTCTCTAATTCCCATTTGGCTATTTCATGACTTACGTTTTAAGACTGAAACCAGGGGCTGTAGGTGAGCAGGCCCCTGCTTGGCTACATTCCCCTCCCCCAATCTGATGAAGACTACTTCATCCTCCTCCAACCCCACCATCTATCCCAGCTCTAGCTCGCCCACATACTCTGCTGGATGTGGACATAAAGTCCTCTGCATGCTACAGTCACAGCGCCTAGAATAGTCATACCATTCCCAGTTCCATGCTTTGGCACGGGAGATCAGCCCATCCCTCCCAAATACCTGACCTATGATCACCCGAGTTCAGCCTTTCCAGTTTAAGGTTGCTTCTGCTTGGGCACTACTTCCAGAGCAAGAAGTCCCTGGCTCACTCAGGTCATTTCCTTCTCTGGGTCCCCAAGGGAACTCCCAGCAGATACCACAGATTGTACTACACTGTGTTTCCTGTTTCTGGGGTCACTTCCTTCATGCTCTGTGAGCAACACAGGATGAAGACCCAAGTCTATGTGAGTGGCCAGCACAAGCTCAGTATGTGTTTGTTCAATGGAACTCACTATACCAAAAGCCTCTTAATTCCCATCTCCTGCTGTTCATGGGGCAAACTGGGCAGAAGGGGCTGCTGGGGAAGGGAAAAAAGCAAGATGAAGAACAGAACTTTTTTCTGATATTTTGAAATAGCGTCTTACTTTGTAGCACTGGCTGGCCTGGAACTCATAATGTAGACCAGTCAAAGTCACAGAGAGGTATGTCTGCCTCTGCTTTCCTAGTGTGAGGATTACAGGCTCGAGCCACCACTCCAGGCTTTTAAGGATATAACCTAGAACTTAAAACTTGCCTGGTATAGTTTCACCAGGTTCCTTTACTCTTTCAATCAAAGAAAGGAGCAGAGGCAGGCTGGAGAGATGGCCCAGTGGGTAAAGCAGGACCATCTAAGTCCGGATTCTCAGCAGACACATATTAAGTAAGCCTAGTAGAGCAGCACACATCTCTAACACCAGCACTAGAAGGGTAGAGGCACACCTCTGGGGCTCGCTGGCCAGACAGTCTATCCAAAATGTTAAGTACCAGGTTCAACAAACAAGGTGGGCAGCAATAGAGGAATACACCAGAGGTTAACCTCTGGCCTCTCTCTACAAGTGCATGCATGGGTGAATGCACTGTCCATACCAGATACACACACACACACAGATACACACACACACACTCACACACACACACTAAATAAATAAACAAATGAATGAATAATAAAGGAACAGACCAGCTTATTGCAGAGGCTTTCACTATGAACAATGTGAACACCACTGAAACAAGTTAGAACTGTGGGCAGGAGAGAGAGCAAGACTCTAGCACTGTGGTGCCTAAGCGTTTTTGACACTTGAGAACTCCCTAGACCCCAAGGCAAAAGGAGAACCAAGGGGCTGCAGAAGTGGCTCAGAGTATCTGCTGCTCTTGCAGAGGCCCCAAGTTTGGTTCCCAGCTCCCACATGGTAGCTCACAGCCATCTGCAACTCTAGTTCCAGGGGATCCAATGTCTCTGGAACTCACAATGTAGACCAGTCAAAGTCATAGAGGTATGGTACATGGTACACAGGCATCCATGCAGGCTCAAACACTCACACACATAAAGTAAAATAAGTAAATCTAGACAAATAAACTCTTACTAGCAGGAGAGAAGGAAGCACAGCTCCCAAGAATCCCTAGGTTAAAAGAAAACACTACAAGGTGATACATTATTCCAATTTCACGTGGGACCTTCCTTAAAGAAACTAAAATTAAAAGACCACCCTAACAGCTGGTTACAGTGTTGCTACATAGTTACTTTGCCATGAGGTAACAAAGCAGTGGATGGACTAGACTCTGCAGCCACTGCTTAAGATGTTGACAACCCGCAGAGATACTGACTTGTTCAGAAGTCGCTAAAGTAGTCTACCTTTGTGTGTGCATGCACACCTTTGCACTTCTATAACACTAAGCTTTTCCAAAAGACCTTGTTATGAAAGGGTAAACACTATAGATTAGGACAGCATCAATGCAAGGGGGCTGCTCTAGAGACCCTGCGTATGTGAGTAGTCCCCAGAAGCACTGGTCTATATTCATTCAGGACCTCTGAGTTACCTTCATTACAGAACCCAACTGCAGAGCTCTTGACTAGTACATCCCCAGTCCCCCAGACCCCAAGGGGGAAGGGATGGAGGAACCAGGTCAGTGAGGGGCTGGGTCAAGGTGGATTTTCTCTTCCAGTTTGGAGATAAGCATCTAAAAGAAGTCACCAGCCCCTCACACACAAACACCAGGTCCCCTCCATGACAAGTGCTGGGTTTAACACACTCATGACGCTGATGTCCATGCATCCCAAAATATCCAGCACTAGTACTGTCAGAGGGTTGCTGATGTCCCCAGAGGCCCCCGGAACACATGGACCATCCTCACTTCCCTGGCCAGGCCCAGGAGCCCTGGGAAGTAACTTACAAAGATGGACTGTTCCTTCAGCCTCCTCTTGGCCTCCTCAGCCTCGAGCGTCTGCTGTTTCCTCCTGGAATGAGAGGCACAAGCTCACCCTTCGGGGTGGGCCGGGGTGGGGTGGGGGGCAGCCCTCGGCCTGGGCCACACCTCACCTGTGCTCCTCAATCTGCTGCTCCCGCTCCCGGTAGCGCCGCTCACGCTCCTCCTGCTCCTGCCGCTCCTGCTCCATCCGCTCCTGTTCAAACCTGAGCCTGGCGTCCAAGGCCTTCTTCCGTTCCTCCTCCTTCCTCAGCTCTTCCTCCTTCTGCACCCCACCCCCAAGAAGTACAAGCCCTGAGCCCAGGCTAGCCTTGGCCCTTCCACTCGGCCCCCACCCAGGCTGGGGAGATGGCCTTCTGGGAACTGGGGGAATGAGCCCTGTGTGCGGCAGACCAAAAGGGTTTGCACTTTCCGCTGAGAGGTCGGAGCGACCCTGAAGGCTCAGGTAGGGACACGTGGCCTGAAGTCTTGGGGTCAGCACTGCACACCTTGGCCTGCTCCCAAAACTGCTCCCGGTTAATCCGCTTCATTTCCACGGCTGCATCTGTCTTCTGGTAGGTAGTGCCCTGCAGAGTCAAGAGCCGGACATGAGCACCAGGAGCAGACACACTCCAGAGAGACTGGGGAGGCCCAACTCAGGGACCATGTCACACAGGTGACATCTGGGCAAGGCCAGCCTGTCCCAGGAGTACACTGACCACCGGCTCAGCATTCTCGTCCTCTCGAAGCCGGAGTCGATGCAATACTGGGCTGGAGAGCCGCGCCAGTCCATTGGAGAGCCGCTGCCCGATGGCACCAGCATCAATGTCTTCCACACTGCTGGCATTCACAATTACGTCAACCCCCTTCCATAAAAATAAAAAAAAAAAAGTGTTTAGGTGGCATCCAAACTCCCATCACCACCCCCAGCGTACAAACCTGGCCCTGGATGACTGGCCCTGCCCCCTTTGGACCCAGTCCCCACATACCTGGAAGAATTCAGCCACCTTTGCCACATGGCTGGCGCAAGCACACTTGCGGGCATCAGGCACGTCTTCACCAACCTGCAATGTACCCAGTGAAGAGGGGCTCAGTGACGGACAAGAGGAAGCCCAAGAGCCTGCAGGCCCAGGCTGTCTTCCCAGGAACCAGTGTGGGGTTTCCCCGGCGGTGGCTCTGGGTGGAATGTGACCACTCTGGGGCCTGCAGCTCCCAGCCCCATCCCACAGCTGCATACCCAGTTGATGAGCACATATTTTGGCAGGGCCGCCTGGGAGTCCTTGACGCTGCAGAAGCCGTACATCACTTTCTGGTTCTCGAAGTGGCCGGAAAGCTCCTGCAAACCCCCTTCTACGGGGAACCGGGAAGGCGTCAGGGCTCTCCATCTCCTACACCTTGACCCTACGAGGGGCCTAAAACCCCCAGGGGATTTCTGTCTGCAAGCTAGAGGCCCAGATCTCTGTGTAATGAGGTGAAGGGGCAGACAGGATTCTAGCTTTGCCTCTGAACCCTCCTGGGCCAGATTTGAGATGGGACTGAAGAGTTGTCTGTTCATACATCTTCATTTCTCAGTGATCACACCTCTCATGTCTTACCAGGAGCTGATGCGCAGCAAAGCAAAGGAAGCTTTCCTGAGGAAGTCTTCCAGCCTAGAGAAAGCAGCGCTCAGCCAGACCCCCCACTAGGCCCTTCCCTAACTGTGTGACGTTGGGCAAGTTGCTTTTCCTCACTGTGCCTTCCCAGAAGTCAAACAGGAAACAAGGCTCCCTCCCTCTCCTCTCAGAGGAATGCAGGGATGGGAAGAGGAAGGACACCATCAGACAAGTGTGGGTCTGCTGGACGGAGGCAGGAAAGTGGATTGTAGCCAGGGAGGGGAACAAAACAACCAGAGTAGGTGGTGAGAAGGAAGAGGAATGGCTGGAATTCTTACCTCCTGATGCTGCAAGCTTGAGGTCATCTGAGCCATCCTCATATGTGTACAGAGCCCTGGGGAGAGGGAGGAGTGGCTCACAGAATTGTCAGGTCCTAGACAGCCAGTTTTGGGTGGAGAAGGCATGAGGGAGGAAGAGTGATGGGGGGGGGGGGCAGGGCAGAAAGGACAAGGAGGGGGGAGCTTCGGTTGTTGGTTGGCTGAGACAACAGGCCAGGCATCATTTCCGCTGAGCCAGAGACCTGGGTCAGATGAGAATCAGGGAATGGTGGGGGAGAAATCTCTGCCTAGTCAGCTCAGCGTCCGGCCCTAGCCCTGGCAGCCCACAGCCCAGTGGAGCGGGTGTGCGATGGAGATTCCACGGCAACGGTTCCTTGGTTACCGTTCCCTGGCGACCATGATTCTCATCCCTCATTGGCCAGAGCCAGGAATCTACCTGGTGCGTGCCTTGGTATCCGCTGCCCCTCCCCCTATTGGGAGGGAGGAGGAGAAGAATCTGGTGCTCAATGCTGGGCATCCCCTGGTAACCATGGCAACCCAGCAATTGGCACAGAAACCAGCCCACCAGAGCTGTATTCTCCTCTAACACAAAGGACCCCGGGGACATCCTCAGACTCAATCTCTCCCTCTCTGAGATGGGGATGAGGTCACCGTGATCACTCCCAGACTCTAACCCTAAGATCTCCTGGTCTTCTAACCCCGAGTCTGTCTCTGCCCTAGCTGAAGCCTCCCAGAACTGCCATGTAGACTGAGGCTGGTCAGAAAGCTAAACTAACGGCTTCCTTCCCTCCTAGCCTTTTCTGCTCTGTAGTTGCTCTAGGCAGGCATACCACAGCATCCATTTCATGGAAGGTAATGTAGAGATTCTCCCCCCCCCCCCACAACCCATCCTGACACAGGCACAGGCTGGAGACGCGTGGAGAAGCTTGGCCTCTGAGATTGAGAGGGGTTCAGACCCTTCTCAACTCCCATTTTCCCATCTGCTAAGTCAGGAGGCTGGGGTGTGTGAGACAAGGAAAAAAGGGAGATGGAGGAAAGGGAGGAACAGAGGAGGACGAAGAGAAGAGGAGGAAGAGGACAGACAAGAGAAAGAAGGGAAGTAGAGAAGCAAGAAAATAAAAAATGGAGGAAGAGGGAGGGAGGGGAAGGGAGAGAAAAGGGAGGAGGGAGGGTCTGACCCACCCCAGAGGCTGTTAGCCCTAGCTGCTTAGTGGGCCCCCACAGCCCCTCCCTTTCCTGGACCCTCCCTGCGTTCTCCACAAAGAGACACAGGTGGGCTGTCGGTCCTGGGGCCCTTAGTGCAACTGCCGCCCCAGCCGCTGCCCGGCCAGCTGCTCCTCAGCACAGCTGTCCCACCACCTGTCAGGCTGCCCTAACCCACGGCCAGGAACAAAGAGCCCTCAAAGAAATAGGGTGTATCCCTCTCTAGTCACAGATGAAACACGGAGACAGCACCAGGAATCCTGGCTGCTTCCAAGACATGCTCTGGACATCACACCTCTCTGTGACAGGCTGCTTGTCTCAGCCTCAAGACTCTCCGAGGCCCCTTCCATCCTGCCCACCCACCTCCAAATAGCCCCTCTGCCCTGCTAGGGCCACAAGCCTTCCTTCTTCAGACACTAAGTCCCAACCCTTCCATCTCTCAGCTCTGCCCAGCCCACCTTCCCCAAATGACTGTTCTAGTCACCCCACGCTGGGGCCACACTGGCCCCCAAGTTCAGTTCTGAAGAATACTTTCTACCCTAGGGCTGCACTGTGCTTTTCTATACACGAAGACAACCCAGGAGGCCACTGCCAGCTCCAAGGGCAGCTGAGCCTGAGCTTCATGCCTAGAGCATGGAAACAGACATCTGGCCCAGCCCCAGCCCCAGCCCCTGTTGGACAGTGTTTCTCTGGCACACCATAAGACCCCAGTGACTGGCTGATGGGAGCTGGGAAACAAGCAGGGAAGTAGATGGGGACAAGGGGACTGTAGATGTGCTCGCCTCAGAAGCACCAAACCCTGCAGACAGTGACTGCCACAGACTGAGACCAGCCTCTCGACAGACTCAGCTAACACACACTGTTGGGTCCAGCACAAAGTAGCCCCTTAGGGATTTGTAATGTTGACACAAACTCTTATCAACCATCTAAGCCACAGAAACAAGACTTAGGCAAAGTGAGAGTGTGCCTTCAGTGCCTCCAGGCCTGCTAGGGGGGAAGGTTGGGGACCGACATGCTCTCAGGGTGCCAGAACTGGAAAGACCCTGGAAATCCTGGCGGGACTGGGCCCAGCCCCCTCTTTTCTCAGAATACTTAAGAAGAGCAGGAACTTCTTACACAATGAATCATATCATAACCAGGGTACTGCTGGCCTTTCCAACTACACAAGCTGACTTCCCCAGGACTTCCAGTACAAGGGCAGTGGTCCATTTAAGAGACCCTGCCACCTAGGGGTCAGCTACCCCAAGCTCCACCACACCCACATTCAAAGTCAAGGCAGAGGAGGAAGGCACCAAATATTCATGCCCCAACATCTGAGCCCAGGACACCCTCCCACTGGACTATTGAACGCAGGGTCTGCACTGAACCCTGGGATCTCACCCAACTCCTGGTTGTGTGATAAGAGCTGGGAAGAATCATGTCATCTTCTGTAAGATGCGATCCTCACACCCTTTTTACAACATGCTGTTTAGGCCCTTGGGAGTAAGCAAACATATATGCAGGGTGCATGTGTGCATCAGTGTGTGTCCCACACACCACCCAGATGGGGCTGACGCATGCCAGGGATGCATAACTAACTCCCTTTGGCCACATGGATGTTGCTGGTGGTGAAAGCCTAGGCCTGTGCTGAGCAGGAGGTGGAGCAGAGGTAATTGGGTAGTCCCAGCATTGGACCACCAGTGTTCTGCTTTTGAAGGGTTAAGAGCTGTGAGGTGCTGTCTACACCCCCTGGACTAGAGAAGAAGGCATCGTTCTAGCCAGTGTTTCTCAGGCAGGGCCATATCCTCAAACTGGCTCTTCCACCAGGCCAAGCAGGCCATTTGCCCAGATTGCCTCCCATGATCTCAGCCCCCCAGGGACAGGGCTGGGACAACAATGTGGGAATTGCCTGTTTGGCCTGTGCAGCCTCTTCTATAACTGACCTGCAAGACACAAGAACTTGTCTCCCGAGTCCATCCCTCTGGGCCTGGCTGCCAGCCAGTGCTGCAGTACCATGGCATGGAGGCCTGGCTATTTTGTTCCCTCCTCCAGTCCCCCTACCTGGCTGCCCTCCCGGGGTGAGAGTGAGGCCAGCCCAACTGGGGTCGGTCAGACCAGCCTCAACTCTGCCTCAGCATTCTCAAGAAGAGCCTACTTCCTGCCTGACAGGCGAAAAGAGACCTAAATATGAAATGGGGATTTGCCCCCTGAGAAGAACACTTGGGGGCTGTGTTCAGAATGGGGCATCGAACCCCTGGGTCTGCCTGACACCCTGGGGCTTCAGTCCAGAGCAGGTGGTTCACACACCCTCCTCCACCTCAGGGAAGATAACAGCTGGGAGCGGGGAGAGAAGCAGTCTACTCACACCACCCTAATGAGAGGCTGACAGCCCCTTGCTGCTGAGCGAAGAGGCTAGAGTCCCAGAGATCTACTCATCCCGGTATCCCTCAGCGGGGGCTCCCACCATGCTTCCTCCTAGCTGACCATCTAGACAAGCTACTTGAGTCCACCTCCTGGGTCTCTTCCTGCCTAGCTGCCTTGTCCTAGCGATCTCCTCCTTCAGAACGGGAGAGAAGGGCTCAGCCCTACCTCTCTTCCACTGCGACCCGTGAGGGATAAAGGAGTCACTTCGTGGTTGCCATGTGGCAGAGAACCTCCTTCTATCACACCCCAACCTAGATGTAGGGGGAGACAACCCTGAGAAGCCCCCGGTAGGCGGGGCACGCTGGCCCCCAGCCCTCTGCGCTCCTCCCCCGCCCTAGCTTTCCTTTGTGCTGTGGCCGGGCAGGCTGCTCCAGCTCCGCTAGCTCGGTCCCCGCCCCGTCCCTACCCGGTCCTCGCCCGCTCGAAGGTGGCGAAGGTGCCCTTGGCTGGCCCGTGCACACCTGTCCCCCGGGCCCGTAGAGGGAGGCTGGGGGTGGGGGGGTGGGAGGAGGATGGGCTCCGGCAGGACCGTAGGACCCCGGGCCCCACGTCTGAGCTCCACATCCGCGTGGCCGGCGTCCGGTTCCTGCGCCCCCAGTGCGCCTAGGGCGGCCTCAGAGCTCCCCAGCTCGCGCGCCCCGCCTGGCCCGACCGGCCCCTCCCCCGGCTCGCACAAAGGCAGCCCCTCCCCGGCTCTCCCGGGCCGTAGCACCATTTCAGGGTATCCCCCTCCCTTCCCGGTGGCAGAGCCTCCGAGAAACAAAGGCGCGGTGGCGGCCTGGGGACAAAGGGGCCGGGGGCGGGGGCGGGGGGCTCACCAGTCGGCCGCGCTTTCCTCCCGGATCACCTCCTCGTACGCCGCCAGCAGCTCCAGGCGGTGGCCGCTGAAGCTGACTCCGGCCATGCTGCGGGCCGGACCGAGGCCGAACGGACAGACGCACGCACGGACTGACCGACCGACACCGGAGGGAGGGGATGAGGGAGTCGCCGCCACCGCCTCAGAGCCTCTGCAGCGTTGAGAGCGAGCTAGCCAGCGGCCGGGGGAGGGGAGCCGGCCGGCGGGGGGCGGGGGGCGCTGGCTCCGCCCGGCTCACTCCCTGGGCTCGCTCGGTCCTAGCGCCGCCCCGGCCGGGCCCAGGGGGAGGTCCGCCCCCCCATCTCAGCTTGCCCCGGGGCGCCCCCATGCCCCTCGCCCTGCTAGTCTATACCCAGACTCTAAGCTTCCACTCTGCTCCCAGGGCCAGTCCCATGCACATGTCTTATCCAGGTCCCCAACCTGGTAGCACACCCTCTAACCCCAGCCCTAAACCCACCAAGATCTCAGGCCCTCCCCAGGCCCAGGTTCATCCCTCTGCCTCCCCAGAATAATTGGTCCATTGGACCCCTTGATTCATTTAACTCCATCTTAGCCTCACCCCATTCCCAGCTCCATCCCACCCTACATGAAGTCCATTTTGGTCCTTACCCTATCCCTGTCCCAATTCAGCTCCCTATGAAGCCAGGCCTGGGTTGTCAATAGCCCATTTCTTCTGCAAGGACCCTTCCTGGTCTACCACCATCACTTCCAGGGCCATCCAGGGCCAACTGCACATCCTGTCCCAGCTACAGACCCATGCTCAGCAGGGCACACCTCCACTTTCCTATTCACCACCTCCTCTAGCTTTACCAGCCTGCCTGAGTCCCACTGGAGTCCCTCTCCCTAACCATACCCCTCCCTCATCCCTGCCATTATGACCTTGTCTCGGCCATTCCCACCCCACCGCAGCTCATCACCTTGCCATTCCAATCATTTTCTTCCTGGATGGGGTATCCAGGAAATCATGTCTGCTTTTCCAAACACCATACCTCCTAAGGAACACCAAGTAGGGTCTCCAAAGCCACTCCAGGGTGAACCTTCTGGCACCTTTTATTTCCCAAAGCTCTGAGCACAGAAGTGCCTGGGCCTCAGAAAGGTTCCTAAGGGGAAGTGCCTCCAGGCATTCTTTCCTGTGGAATGGGGGACACTCCAGAAAACCTTTCCTTCACCATCAAGACTCCCAACCCACTTCCTAGGGAGATGACAGAACCCAGAGCCTCACCAAGCTTTACCGGGGCTAATCTGTGAAGAGGTGGTGGTTTTCAGTGGGTCTCCTGGTTCTGATTTGGTCAGTCATCTATGCCAAGAAGCCAGTATGTACATTCACTGCAATGCTTTGGAATGGGATGAAGGTGAGGGGAGGTTTTAAAAACTCTGTGTTTCACAGGCCCCTGCCTCAAGAGCTCTGGGTGCCCACTGTAGCCATGGACCCCTATCCCTGGCAGTTTCTCCACCACGCATACCTAGAGTGGGCCCCAGGCATGGTCAGTCCTAGAGCCTGGGCCCTGGATGCAGGTGGAATGCAAGGGTGATGGCAGAGGAAAATAGTGATGTCTCAAGAGGGGAAGGGAGGATGAGAAGGCAGGGTGAGGACAGAGCAGTTTGCTGTATCACTAGCCACGGGAAGAGTGCCCTCCTGGGGAGGGAGGAGGCTTGGAGGTTCAGGCACAGGACTAGGCATGGGCATCTCTGGCCCCAGCTCCTTCCTGTCTCCCCATCCTTCTGCTTAGCCCATTTCAGATCCCAAGAGCAGACCCACAGGCACTATGGAAGGCCCCTCCTCAGATCCCCACCTCCCCACCAGACTACCAACTGTCTCTAGCCACACCCACTTTGCCTCCCATCTGTATCCTTTTTTGTTCTGTTTAGTTTTTAAAAATATTTTATTTGGCTGGGTATGATGACACATGTCTTTAATGCCAGCACTGGGGAGGCAGAGGCAGGCAGATCTCTGCAAGTTCAGGGCAGCCAGGCCTATGTTATGAGACTCTGATTCAAAATAAATAACAAAACTCCAAGTTCTTTCTCCTTTTTGTCTTTAATTTTTAGGTTAGCATACAGAGTAACGAGCCCCATTACAATATGGGCCATTGTTTTCCTTGTCACTTGTTCCCCTCCCCCACCCCCTCTTTCCTTCTGGCTGGCTCCCCGCAACTTTTTGTTGTTGTTTTTTGTTTGTTTTGGTTTTTGGTTTTTAAGACAGGGTTTCTCTGTGTAGCTCTGGCTGTTCTGGAACTCACTAGCAGATTGGGCCGGCCTCGAATTCACAGAGATCCACCTGCCTCTGCCTCCCAAGTGCTGGGATCAAAGGCATGCACCAGCACCAGCCAGCTGCTTTCCCCAGTGTTTTAAAAAAATTTATCATTGCTGGGGTGGAGGTGGCACATGCCTTTAGTCCCATGCCTCCCTCTTGGGAGGCAGAGGCAGGCTGATCTCTGTGAGTCCGAGGCCAGCCTGGTCTACAGAGTGAGTTCCAGGACAGCCAGGGCTACACAGAGAAACCCTGTCTCGAAAAACAAGCAAAATTAACTTTGTGTATGTGTGTGAGTACAGGCACACACATGTGCCAAAGCCTTCCTGTGGAGGTCCAAAGATATCTTTCAGGAGTCCGTTCCAAGGATGTAACTCAGGTCATCTGGCTGGTGGCACTTGTACCTGCTGGGCCATCATCCCCCTGGGTTTGTTTAGTTTTTATTGTTATTTGAGACAGAGCTTACACTAACCCAAGCTAGCCTTGAACTCCGTGTAAGAATGCTGGGAGCACAGCATGAACCACATACTGGGCTTGTCATCTCGGGCCTGGTGGGCATGAGGTGACTGTAATCCCAGCATGGGTTGGCGAGGGGCAAGAAGAGCATTCTCCACTGCACAGGGAGCCCAAGGGCTACAAGAGCCCCTGTTTCAAAAACAAAAACAAAAAAACAAACAGCTGGCAGTGGTGGCGCAGGCCTCTAATCCCCGCACTTGGGAGGCAGAGGCAAGCAGATCTCTGTGCGTTCGGTTCGAGGCCAGCCTGGTGTATATCTCAAGCTCCAGGATTGCCAGACTACATAGAGAGACCTTGTCTCAAAAACAAACAAACAAACAAAAACCCAGAAATGAAACAGTTTTAGGACTGGAAAAACAGCTGAGCAAGCTGAAGAGTTCATTTCTAGCCAGTGTTAGATCCTTAGTATTGAAGGGGAAAAAGAAAAAAAAAAAACTATGCATAAATAGTGCATAAATCCCACAGCCCTACATGGGGTTTCTCTTACTTTCAAATGATGGAGCATTCCACTGCTTATAAGTCATGGAGTTTACTCCTTACCCCCAGCTACCAAGTTTCTTGGCGTTTTTCTAGCCAAGGTCATCATCTTTAAATTACCAAATTCAGTTGCTCTATTGCAGCTATTTCCTTGACTGTCTCTGAGGAGAGGGTGGCCACTGCTCACCCCTCAGAGACCCTGCCTCCTTGCAGCCCCTTAGTTGCCCCTGAAAACCACACCCAGTTTTGGTGGGTGGCTCCTTGGAGGTCCTCCCACTATGTTTCTCGTCTGCCACCCCTGGCATTGATCACCCTTCACATCACTGACATGTCGACTTCTCCCACCCCCAGAGCTCCCCACACACACTGGGGGGGCTGGTCTCATGGCTTTTGGGTCCCTAGAATAGAAAAGATGAAAAGAGACAGGGTTCTGGTTCAGAAACCAGCTCCTTGCTGTGTGCCTTTGGCTAATACACTTCTCCCTTCTGAGTTTCCTTTTGAGAACCTGTTAGAAGGATAAGATGAGCCTGGATGGCAACTTAGAACATGGGAACCCCCTTGCCCTCCTCTGGCAGCCCTACCCTCCTCCCCCACCTCCTAGCTCCCCCACACCTTGTGCTCCCCCACACCTTTCAAGGTTTCAACACCAACACGGAGGGGAGCATGTGGGCCGCAGGACTTCTCAGCATCAGCTGGCAGAGCCTTCCCTGGCCTCATCCTGCCCCTTCAGATCCTACCTAGCACACCTTCAAAAGTGGCCCCTCATCATTACCAAGCTCAGTGCTTCCCAGGCATCCGCCTTGGCACTGGGTCAAGCGTATTAGCTCTACTTCTCACAACACCAGTGTCCTCACCAACTGTGCCCTGCCATTGGTGTGACTGCAGGCAGATGTGAAGTACCTGTGTGTGGTTGGTTTTGCTTTGTTTTGAGGCAGGGTCTGTATCTCAAATTCCCATCTAGCAGGGATTACCATGGTACCTGGCTTCAGTGTGATGACCCCCAAACCCCCGTTCCCCACCTCCGCCCCCAAGCACTGGAGATGTCACAGTTTGCTTCCTGTTTCTGTGCTAAACCACCATGACCCAAAGCAACCTGGGGAGGAAAGGGTTGATTTCATCTCACAGGTTATATAGTCCATCATGGAGGGAAGTCAGAGCAGAAACCTAGAGGCTGGAACTGAAGGAGAGGCCATGGAGGAGTGCTGCTTACCAGCTTTCTCTCCCTGACTCTCTCTCTGCTTGCTTTCTTACTCAACCCAGGACTACCTACCAAGGGGTAGCACCTCATTAGTGGGCAGGGTCCTCCCACATCAATTATTAATCAAGAAAATGCCCTGCAGATTTGCCTGTTGATAATCTGATGCATCTGAGCTATATTTTTAGGACCCTTTTTATTTCAAGACAAGGTCTCCCTATGTTGTCCGAACTGGCTTGAAACTCACTCTGTAGCTCAGGTAAGCTTTGAATTTGTGATCGTCCTGCCTCAGTCTCTCATGCAGCTAGGATTAGAGGGCCTGGGACATCTGGTGTAGCTAGTTGATTTTTTCTTTTTTTTTTTTTAAGTATCTAGGAAGTGCTTGAAGTGCAAAAACACACAAGTAGGTGCTCTGGGCGTGTGCAGGTGCTCTGGGCGTGTGCAGGTGCTCTGGGCGTGTTGGCTGCTGGAGCAATGACTTGCCTAGAGGCACACAGCTGAGTGGCTAAGTCCACATCACTTCAGCAAAGCATATCACACACACACACACACACACACTCCCCAGCACAGGAATTTCCTTGATCATGGACTAAGCATCCTAAAATTTGCTTAGTCAGCAGTTCCAGAAGCTAGACCGAGGGGTCTGGGGATGGAGTCAAGGAGCAGAGGGTCCTGCTATGGAGGGGCTGCAGTGCCCTGGACATCTGTGCTCCAATCTCCTCACCTGCTTTTATCTTTTGATTCTTCCTGTACCCAGTAATCCAGGCCTTGTTGACCAGACCTGTGACCCAAGTCAGTCCAATGGAGCTTCTAAGTGCCATAACAGGGTGTGTTCCAGTGATGGACCCCATGAAGAAGCAGAGCCAAGGGAAAGAGGGTAAGCTACCATCAGCTGTATCCAGCACGTGATGGCTGAAGCCATCAACTAGTTCTGGAAAATTATCTTCATTTTTTTTTTCTTAAATGAGTTTGAAAAATTCTTCCTCATCTACATGGTCCCTAAGTTCTGGTCATTTTTTTCAGTGGCCAGGGATATGGCTGAAACCTGAGTTGACCTAATGGCCCCAGGACAGAGCAAAAGGTCCTGGACCTCCTCTTCAATCTCCCCAGCACTGGGTCTCCCGAGTTCTCTCCTGGCTCTGCGTTGGTAAGCATTTCTTCCTACTATGATGGCCCTGGAATCTGGCTTAAGCGTCTCTCCTCCCATTGGAAAGGGGCCCCTTCCAATATTCTCAAGGATGGCTGTGGATCTCTGTGTACCTGCTGCTCCCTGGGTGGGCAGCCACCAGGTCCTTTTAGCCTACCGCCTCCATTCTTTCCTGTAGCAAGGCTTGGAGAGGCGGATGTGTGCCTTCTGTGTGTACCCAGGCCATGTGGGGCTGAGCCCAGAAGAGGCAGCACAGAAGCGTCAGTCCTGGAGAAACAGTCCTCACCCTCCACCACCCCTCCCTGCTGACTGCAAATGAGTTCAAGTTGCTCAAAGCAGGAAAAAGCCCCTCTCTCACTGGCTGCCCACGCAGACCCCTACTATGGACTCTGCCCTGTTGGCTGGGGACACTGTACTCTCTCCAAGGGAGCTAATGGGCTCTCCTGCCAGGCATAAAGACATCCATTTCCAAGGGTAGGGCTCTAGCTGCACAGCCTCACACTCCAGCTTGGGAACAGGGTGATCTTAGCAGCCCTGGGGGGCGGGGGGGGGGGGGCCCCGCGGTGCTTGTTAGACTGAAAGGGTGGGGAGGGACAGGTCAGTAGGAAGTCCCTACACCTCTCCTCCATGAGATGGTAATTTCTGGTCATTCTGGCTGGGTGGCTCGGGTCATGTCACCTTTGCCTCTCTGAGCCTAGATTCCTGTGTCTTAGTTTTTAAAGATGGTCTTAATGTGCAGCTCTGGCCTGCCTAGCTCCCTCTGTGTAGCAGTCTGCCATTGAATTCCCACTCTCCCCCTGCCTCGGCCTCCCAGAGTGCTGGGATTACAGGCCTATGCCACCATGCCTGGCTTGAACCATCACTCTTAACAGGTGATGGAGTAGCCAGGTCCTAAGCACTTGCCTTATAGTCCCTAGGATCCAGACAGGTATGTGGTATTTCTCTCCCCTCCTCTAGCTTCCCTCCCATGCTGCCATGTGGCTCCCAGTGCTTCTCCTCACGCCCCTCTTGGGCCCTCTAGCTCCCTATCTTCAATCACACTCCCGCGGCCACTACCGGCTCCCTACCGGTATCTTGTTCTTAGCTGACTGTGGGCCTCTGTCTCCGCACCCCCGCCACAGGCAAGCCTCTTAAGAGCTGTCTGCAAGCACTCCACACATACACCTGTTCCTCTTCAATCCTGGCAGTGGCCCAGCTCTTTGCTAAACTGATCTGGCAAATGTCACCTTGTTTTGAAATACCATGGGGACTCCTTGGCCTTATCTGCCTGGTTGACATTGTTGGCAACTTCTGGAAATGCTCTTGGCCTGTGTGGAGGTCCTGCTGGAGTGCCTGCAGGCCGTCATGCTGTCCGTGGCGGCTCCCTCCGCTCGCTGTGCCCAGCTCTTTCTGTTCTGCGTCCCTTGTCAGTTTTCTGTACTGAGTCCCTAGCTATCCTCACACTGGATTTGGCCTGCATTTATTATTTTTTAAAACAGGATTAAAACAATAAAATGCAGCTGCCAATACTAAAAATCCAGCTCTCACACAAAGCACGTGAACCTGCACACATGGTTGCTGATCTGGCAAATCTGGCTTCACTGCCTGGAGGACACGGCAGCCCTGTGTTCAGGACAAGGGGTGGCTACCCCCAGAAGGGTGCCTGGCAGCAATTTCCACCCACCCTGTGCTCTTGCTCTTTGGTATCCATGGAAACTGAGGATGGACGGAGAGGGCTTCACAGTTCAAGAGAAGCAGGAGAATACTTTTCCCTGTGAACTAAAAGATGCTGCGTTTAATATGCTCAGCATGTCTATGTTGAAAGACAGACACATCCTACCTGATCCACTCCCGGTGCTACCTGCTGGGGCCTGTGCCTCGGCTCTCCCCAGGCGCTAATTACAAGCATTTATGTTGAGTGCCCTGCCCCTGGCCCAAGTTCACTCCTGAATTGAAGCTAAGGTGAAGAAGCTAGACTTGAATCTTCAGCTACTTCCTAGAACTGTCTCCTAAACATCCGTAACACTTCATTCATTAAACAAACATTTACTCTTTCTATGTACCAGATGTTCTAGGCTCTGCAGGATACCAAAGACTAGCCCTCTGAGACCCTTTTTTTTTTTTTTTTTTTTTTTTTTCATAAAAGGGATCAGCCTGACGGTACTTAAGACAGGGTCACCCAAAGAACACGTGGCCGTGAACACACCAGGCTGTTCTGACCCGAGTCCCCTCTTCAGTTCCTCCCCTGTTCAGGCTTGAGACAGATGGCAGTCCCTCTAGGATGGTAGAGGGGATCAGTGGGAAGTAGGAACCCTGGGAAATGAAGTGCCTCTACTAAATCCACCAAAACCTATCAAATACAGCAGGAAGGATGGCTCAGTGGTTAAGAGCACTTGCTACTCTTCCAGAGGACTGGCGTTCGATTCCCAGCACTCCAAGTGCTCACAACCATCTATAACCCCAGTTCCAGGGGACCCAATGCTCTCTTCTGGTCTCCATAGACACCAGGCATGAAAGTGATGTACACACATCTATGTAAGTAAAGTCCCCATACACACAAATTAAAAACCATGAATGGCACAAGGCAGAAGCAGGCTTCTTGGAGGGGTACTGGCTTACAAACACAACACAGTACCAGCCAGTCTTAGGGCAATACACGCAGCTTCACACCTGGCTCGGAGGCTATACTGGTTACCTTGGTTACATGTCTTGACATTTCTGAGCCTCATCTAGAAAATGAATAACCAAGGTTGGGAGTATAGCTCAGTTGGCAGAGTCCTTGCCTACAATGTACAAAGCCCTGGGTTCGATTCCCAGCATTGCATAAAGCCAGGTGTCATCCTAGCACTCAAGAGGTAGAGACAGGAATTTGAAGTTCAAGATCTTCCCTGGGCTACATAGTGAGTTCAAGGCCTGCCCTGGGATACATATAAACTTTGTTTCAAAAACAAAAACCAAACAAACAAAAGCAAGAGTCCCAAGATGTGACAGGCACCTCATGCTGCAGCCTCTGCAGTGGAGAGGCCAAGACAGGAGAGGCAACTGGCACTGGAGTCGGCCGGGTGACAGCGAGTTCCAGGCCAGCCTGGGGTGCAGAGTGAGTTCCAGGCCAGCCTGGGGTGCAGCGTAACAGCCTGCTTCCAAAAAACTAACAAGGCCTGGCGGTGGTGGCAAACGCCTTTAATCCCAGCACTGGGCAGGAGGCAGAGGCAGGCAGAGCTCAGTGAGTTCAAGGCCAGCCTGGTCTACAGAGCGAGTACTGGGCTGGGCCAGTCAGGGATACACAGAGAAACCCTGCCTCAAAAAAAAAAAAAAAAAAAAAAAAAGAATTGCAGTCTAGAGAGATGGCTCAGTGGTGAAGAACACTGGCTGTTCTCCAGAGCACCCAGGTTCAATTCCCAGCACACACATGGCAGCTCACACCAGGCTGTAACTCCAGTTCTAGGGGACCTGACACCCTCACACAGACATACATGCAGGCAAAACATCAATGCACATAAAATAAAAATAAATTACAAAAAAAAAAATTGCAGGCACCTGGCAAGGTGGGTGGGGAGATCACATGACGAGTAGGCAGGCTCTGGTACATATTAGATACTTAGCAACATCGTCCATGGATTCCTGGGGCTTGTCACTGGGTCTCCAACACTGCCTTTCCCTGGAACCTGTGTCTCCTCTGCCCTCAGACATTTCATATCCCCATCTAGGGCTTGAGCCTGGCACTCGGCTCCTGGCTCCAGCAGATGACAGGTGGGCTCACATGGAGGTCACTGTCCATGTCTCACATCTGCATAACCACCCCCAACTCCTACCTACTCTAACCTCCAAGGCAGGCCTGACCAGTGGCTTCCTTCACAACTGTGAGCACTGGGCCCAGCACATGGGGTCCGCACTGTACTTCTTCCCAGTGATCATGAAGCTTCCACATCCCCATGAGGACCTCTCTCCGCTCCAAGAACTGTCTTAACCCCCCCTCCTTCTGCCTCAAGTCCCACCATTCCAGATGCAAAGTGGGAGACACAGCACACAGCTAGTACAGGTTTATTGTGGCACTGGAACGAACGGGCCTAGTATGGCCAGCACCAGTGAGTGACGGTGGCGGAGGAAGTGCAGCTAAGGGGATGGTGAAGAAGGTGAAACAGGATTCAGGGAACCCCAGGATCCGGCCAGGAGTTGGGGGTGGGGACAACCACTGCCAGCCCTACCCAGAAATGTTGAGGGTGATCACTCTAGACTTTTCACCCTTCAGGCGGGGTGGGGCGGCCATGGTGTGTGGAAGGTGCTCACACGTGGGAGAAGGCGTGGCTCTTGCAGAGGGGCTTGTCCTTCTTGGAGTAGAAGGTCTTTCCTTCCAGGTTGATTTGACAAATCTGAGGACAAGGAGGGTCCAGTCCCATGAGGCTGGGGGAGTGGGAGAAGCCCGTTCCCAACCTCTCCTACATCCCTCAGGCAGGAGATGGGCGTGGGGCGGTGGGGAACAGAAGACAGACAGACGACACACGCACACACACATACGCGCACACACAGACACAGACACACAGACACACACACGGTGGGGGTGTGCTTACTGCGCAAACAAAGCATGTGTCATGCCAGCTGAAGCCCAGTGCTTCCAGGAAGCGGTCTCCAGCGTCAATCTTGAAGTCACAGCCTCGACATTTTGTGCCAAACATCTTCTCGTAGTCTGGTAATGGGGCCAGAAAAGTGGGTCTGTATTCACCCCGTCCCTTACCCAGCCCCGCCTTGCCTTCTCCAGGCCACCAGATACCTCGCTCGCAGTAGGGCGCCCCTTCTTCCATATAGAAGGCTCTGTTGCGGATCGGCGTTTTGCAGGCAGCACAGGTGAAGCATTGCACATGCCAGGTCATCTTCAGGGCATGCATGATCTCCTGGAAGAGGCCACGGGCACGGTCAGGTCCAGCCCATCCCCAGAACACAGGAAGGCTGGCACGAGCCCTCCCACTGCTATAAAATATTACATTTACATGTGTTCAGCGCCCAGAGCACCACTGCCAGCTCTCCAAGTCCCCATGTATTAGGTCTCAGTTGCATGTCTCCCACAGCTCCCAGACTCTCTATCCCAAACCTGCTCCTCCCACAGTAAATCCCTCCATCTGTTCAGGCCAAATTCCACCTCCTCTTTTTTTTTTTTTTTTTTTTTTAAAGTAGTCTCATATAACCCTGGCTGGCTTTGAACTCCTGATCCTCTGTCTCCACCTTCTGAGGGCTGGGTTTTCAGGTGTGTGCCACCATGTCTGACTCAAAATTCCCCTTTCTCACGCCCCCCCCCCCCCATCAGTGAGTATTGATGGGTCCACCTCCAAGACACACCCAGCCTGGTGAAAGTTAAAAGGCCTGCTGGATACAGAATTCAAATGCCCTGCACAACTTATTAAGATCCTGTCTTTAAAAAAAGCCAAGTCCTGTGCAGAATCCAGCAGTCAGGCCTGTCCTGTTCCCTCCCCTCACTCACACGTTGATCCTGCCACACCAGCCTTTGACCGCCACTAAAATGCCAAGCACACCAGGCTGGGGCTACATCCCAGCTACCTTCTGCCCAGACAGGTCCTCTCAAGTCTCCCCACCTCTGACTTTCACTTTCTGTACAACTGTCACTCACTCCACAGGGCCCACTCTGACGCCAGTGAGCACTCCAAGCCCCCTCTGCTACACCACGCTGGCAGGGCTTCTCACTCTACTATCCTGTACCACTGACCTCACTACCATCCTCCCAGACAGCGGGCTTGCTGCTTATGTCTCTTCTCCCGTCCTTAGATGTGGGAGACACGAAGCATCAACTGCACTAGGAACGGATCTGTTCCGACAGAGCCTAACCCACTGTGGGTCCTCAGTGTCCCCAGGGATAGCCTGGCCATCCTGAACTGTTAAGCCCACCACGGCCAGAGGCTGTGTAGGGGTGCCTGGCCGCTTTATCCTCTTGTAAAGCATGGCTACCTATCTTGGGAACTGAGTACCTGAACCCAGTCTTGTTGGACTGTTTAGAAAACAGTCCCAGTTTTGCAGCCAGTGACTCCAGGTCCTTGTAAGGGCCAGATGGGGTATTCAGTGGGCCCAAGTGGAGCCTGAATCACTTGGGGATTTTACTTGGACTGAAGCAAACAGTGGTTCTGACACGGTCACTCAGAATGACTTGAAACCTTGTTTTTCTTGGTGCCGCAGACAAAATCGAGGACCTCATGTACTAGGCAAATACTCTACCAGTGCACTATACCTAGCCCAGATTTGTAAAATGCTTCCTGACTCAGAAATACAAGTGTGCCAGATGTAACTTTGGGGGACATCTTAGCTCTGGGATGACTCTACATCTGTACTGTACCAAAACTACACTGACTAGGAATCTCTTTGTCTGGCACCCTACTACCCTGGTACAGACCCAGGTCCACTTCCTCCTCACCATCTGACCTGCCCTCAGTTCCAAACTCCTCCCGTTATCCCTCACCTTTTTCAAGTGCTGCCTGTGACACAAACTACTCTTCTGCTTGTGGCCTTCTCTGGGAATTCCGACTTGTGCTCCCTTCCTCTTTTTTTTTTTTTTTTTTCCGAGACAGGGTTTCTCTGTGTAGCTTTTGGTGCTTTTTCCTGGAACTCGCTTTATAGACCAGGCTGGCCTCGAACTCACGGAGATCCGCCTGTCTCTGCCTCTCGAGTGCTGGGATTAAAGGCATGCGCCATCACCCCCCCCCCACCCCCCCCCCCCGGCTTGTTCAAGTGTTTACTGACCATCTTCTACAATGGGGCCCAGTGCTTAAGTCAAATGGCTCTGCTCTTGGCTCCCAGAGTGCACAGCCAGGACACCAAGATGGGACAAAGGACACGTACAGTGAGGCAACTGTGGGGAGGGAGGCCTCGTGGGAAAAGTGGGCATTAAGTAGGGGAAGGGGCAGTGGTGGCACACACCTTTTAATCCCAGCACTGGGGAAGCAGAAACAGGTGGATCTCTGAGTTCGAGGCCAACCTGGTCCACAGTGGGGTAGAGTATGCTGCTTAGGGCCTTGCATGTAAGGTTTTGCATTTGAATCCAGAAGATACAAACTGGCTTCCATTATTGACTGGAAATGCTCTACCCCACTGAAAGAGTGCTATTTGCCTAGTCTCTCTCCTGCCTGGGCCTTAGCAGCCATCTAACAGGCACTCTATGCTATCAGGCCCCCGGAGCACCATTCTAGCCCAGGAATTCTTTTGACTGAAATAAATAACCCCATTTCTGGCAGTGCAATGGTCTTTTCTGTTACTGCAGCCAAATGCAGTCCCAGTTGGTACAACAGCTGTCTCACCATTTCCCTTCTTAGGGCACATGAGCCTGACTTTATTTCAGGGTACCACCCATCCCTTAGTCACCATGGTTCAGATGGAGCGCCAAGCTACCTGTCGACATTGACAGGATGGAGATTCACCTGACAGCTCCAGGGGTGGGTATATTCCAGTCCCTTCCAATCAGACACGTGGAACTTGACAAAAATGACTCCGTGACTCAAGCTGAGCCAAGGAGCGTCAGCATGGGAAGCTCCAGGCACCAGTGGGACTGAGGTTTTTTCTCTACGGGAGCTAATCTGGGGAAATGGAACCGTGGAGGCACTATCACACTGTTCTTGTCTTTCTCCAGAGAAAAGCATGCTGGGAATGAATGAAGCCAACAAAAGTAGAAACAGAGGCAAACTCAAGAGACCATGGTGCTTGGCTATGCCTGAAGTCAGCGCCTCCAGCTACTGGAGCAGACTCAATTCATTTTTTCTCTTTTTCTTTTGGTTCTTTGAGACAAGGTTTCTCTGTGTTACAGCTCTGGCTGTCCTGGAACTCACTCTGTAGACCAGGATGACCTGAACTCACAGCGATCTGCCTGCCTCTGCCTCCTGAGTGCTGGGATTAAAGGCATGCACCACCACCCGGCTCTTCTGCTTTTTTTTGAATGGAGTTTGGTCTTTTAGGTTGGAGAGGTTGCTTAGTGGTTATGAGTACTTATTGCTGCTCTTGTAGAGGACCCTGGTTTCTTTTCCAGCACTTACATGGTAGGTCACAACCATTTGTAACTCCAACTCCAGAGGACACTGTCTTTCTGATCTCTGAGAGCACCAGGTGTAAATGTGGTGCACATACATTCATGCAGGCAAAATACTCAATACATATAAAATAAATACACCAGCCGGGGGGTGGTGGCAGTGGCGGCGGCGGCGGCGGCGGCGGCGGCGGCGGCGGCGGCGGCGGCGGCGGCACACGCCTTTAATCCCAGCACTCGGGAGACAGAGCCAGGAGGATCTCTGTGAGTTCAAGGCCAGCCTGGTCTACAGAGTGAGATCCAGGTCAGGCACCAAAACTACACAGAGAAACCCAGTCTCGAAAAACAAAAACAACAACAACAACAAAAAATACACCAAAAAAAATTTTTTTTTAAAGGCTGATCTTTTAAGAGTATCTTGGCTAGCTGAGTGGTGGTGGCGCACACCTTTAATCCCAGCACTCAGGAGGCAGAGGTGGGTGAATCTATGAGTCTGAGGTCAGCCTAGTCTACGGAGCAAGTTCCAGGACAGCCAGGGGTGTTACACAGAGGAACCCCCATTTCAAACAAACAGAGTATCCTGGCTGTTATAAACTGAAGCCATTACTAGAATGTTTTTATTTTCTTCAGGGAGCGTCTCACTGTGTAACCCAGGCTGGCCTGTCACTCACAATCCTCTTGCCTCTGTTTCCCCAGTGCTGAGATTAGAAGCAAATGCCACCATGCCTGATGAGGCTTGTTTGTACATGGAATGGAACCAGGGCCTTGTACATGCTATGTATTCTCTACCACTAACAATTCATGCTGAGAGCTCCACATCTGGCAGTTTCTAAACACTACTGAACACTGCCGACAGGCTCAACATTTACTTCCTTGCCTGCCCGCCAGCCCGCCAGCCCGCAGGACCGCCAGCCCGCCTGCCCACCCTACTCACTCCAGTGATCTTCTTCTTGCACTTGGCACAGCTGGGTGCATAGCGCACATCATAGCAAGAAGGGCAAAAGATAGCCCCCTTCTCCTCGAAGAAGCCGCCCTCATCCAGGACCTTTCCACACTGGCTGCACACAAACTCTTCAGGGTGGTATGCGTGGCCCAGTGCTACCAGGTAGCGGCCCCTGCAGGGAGAGGGAATGCATGCAAATGAGGTAGACACTCTAGGAGGAAGACAGGAGTGGTTTCTCCAAGATCATACAGGCAGAGGGACCGAATGTCAAGGGAACCCCTATATACTCTCTTGATGATGGAGCAGTTTTGGTGCCCTGGTTTGGGAGGGAGTTGACGGCTTGAGACAACCAAGGCACTCCTGGGGGACTACTGCCCAGTGTGAGGATGAAACCTCAACAGACCCCAGTGAACACCCTGTCCTGCTTGCCTGTTCCATTTGGCCTGAGCAGGGGCCTGCAGGCCCTGGATAAACAGGGGTGTCAGGAGGGGATGTTTTACAAATCCTCTACCTAAGAGCTGATGGGAAACAGGAGCAGTCCACCAGGGCCAACTAGGAAGGTTCTAGAATCTGGCTCTGAGGGACTATGTGACTTGACTGGTTCCAGGGAGCAGCGTACAGAGGGAGGTACCTGTGGCCTATCGGCTCTGAGAGCAGACGCTTAGCAGAGACCAAGCATGAGGGGAAGCAGCAGACAGGGAGGCCTTCTTTATCCAGAGAGTGGCAAAGTGAGAGGCACAGCTTCAGGGTGCTGCTGGCACCTGCCAGCTCTCACTGCTACAGATTAGTGTGCGTATGGTAGGAAGTGTAGGATTAAGAACCTGAGGATCGGGGGCTGCAGAGATGGCTCAGCAGTTAAGAGCACTTGCTGCTCTTCCACAGGACCCAGGTTTGAGTCCCAGCACCCACAGGAAGGCTCACAGGCATCTACAACTCCATCCAGTTCCAGGGAAACACAACACCCTTTCCTAAAGGTTTCTGTGGGCACCAGGCATGCCAGGGGTGCCCAGACACACACACAAGCTAACTACCCATATACAAAAGGTAAAATAGATTTAAAAACATCTGAGGTTCCAGGCTAGATCCCTCTCTGCTTCAACCAAATCCTTAATTCTCTCTGAGTAGCAGCTGAGGCAGGACAAGCAGATGAAACAGGCCAGGGCCAGGCGGCAGGACAGAAAGAACAGGGTTGGAAGGGACACTCACCGGATGATCTTGTGGCACTGGTGGCATATGGGGGTCTTGCCATTACTGCCGCCCACTCCCGTGCCTCCTCCAGCTGCGGCCTGCACTATGGAGGTGCGGTTCTGTAGAGGTGTGGGTGTGGCTGGCTGGCTATGACGGGTCAACACCGTGCTGGTTTTGTCTGGGGCATAGCGCTCAGCAAACGCAGGGTCCACGGCCCAGGGTGGGCGGCTGGTGGGGCTGGGGGTGGTGGGGCCTGACAGCCAAGGAAAGGAGATCCAGAGGGGTATTCAGGGAGCCCAACGTGCACAGGGTAGAGCCCAGGGTAGCCTACAAAAGCCCACCACCCCTATGGCCATGGAGGCCACCCACCCTTCTTCAGACCCAAGCCCACTCTCTTACCGGGCCAGGGTTCCTGGGGTATAGTTGAGGCTGGGGCTTCTGTCCTGGGCACCTGGCTGCAAGATCTGCCATTCAAGGCCCTGCCTGGCTGAGGCTCTGGGCATGGTCCCACCCCCTAACTTCAGCTGTGCTGGCCCCATGGGGAAGCTCAAGGGTATGAGAGCTGCTGGGATGGGTTCCAGGTCCCTCTGGGGTACAGGTAGGAAGGGGTGCTTCCCCTGAGTCGGTTAGAGCTACCTGGTCTGCTGTGGAGTGTGGAAGCAGGGCGGGGCTCCTGCTCCTATGGCAGCCTTTGGGTCTCCTCTGATACGGGAGAACCACAGTAAGGCACATCCATCTTTGTTAGGTCCGTCCTCCCACTGAGAAGCAGACTGCAGGACCCACACCAAGTCTAAAGCATTTAACACCCCGTACCGTACCCCAAACATAACCAGACCCAAGAAGACAGAAGACAGAGGCGAAGGAAGCAGGGCTGAGAACGTTTATTTTCATGCTCAAGGCAGTGCAGACCTGGCAGACAGCAGTACCACAGGGCCAAGAGGGAAGGCAGTGTCAGGCGGGCTGCCAGGACCAGGCCAGGAGGAGGTTCAGGCCAGGGACGTGAGAGCAGTAGGCAGAAGCTGGGGGCACCGACGGGGTGCCCGGGAGGGAGTAACAGAGAAAGGAAAGCAGAGGGCAGCAGGCTGGAAAGGGCCAGGCTATGACTGCACGTTGAGCACGTGGGCAGAGCGCTGGTGGTGCCAGTCCCGGAGGCGTGTATAGCGTGGGCTCTGTAGCTCCAGGACATACTTTTCCCTGAGGGGCAGAGAGAGAGGAGGAGGACGTGAAAGGAAGGAGAGATGGAAGGGAGGCAGGGAGGACGGAGGGAAGGAGAAGAGGAAGGGAGAGAAGAGAGCCCCGGCAGGGGAGGGCCAGGAGCAGATGCGGGGCGGTGGCTGGAAAGGAAGAGCGGGAGGTTAGGAAGAGGGGCCAGTGCCCAGGCCTTTACCTTGACTTCTTCATGTACTCCTCATCCGGGTCTTGCACTGAGAGGACAGAGGCAGGCATTGACCAAGAGAAACAAGGGTCACCCCAGCCTTGAGTCCTGGCAAAGTCAGGCCTAGGCTAAGGCCCAGAGTCCGCCCTGGCCGGGGCCAGCACTTACTGAACTCTGTGCCCGTGAGGTGGGCAAGGATGCGGAAGGAGCGGGACTGGCCCGTGCCCGGCCGTGGCCGCCAGTCTTCGGTATTCTCCATCAGCCGCTGCTTGCTGGCATCGGGGACCAGCTGTCTGAGCAACTGTCTGTGGGGAGGGTGTGGCTCAGAACCTCTGTTCTGGGGAGCACCAGGGGCTGCCCCTCCCAGGACCTGATGTGCACGGGTGACAGGTGAGCGGGGAGGGGCAGGGGTGAGCAAAGGGCCCCGCTGGGTAAGTGGGCCGGTGGGTGAGAGAGAGATGGGAGGGGGCAGCCAGGGTCGGGAGGGACTACCACCCAGAGTGTCAAAAGGGAGGAAGAAAGTGACAGGAAGAGGGGGCTCACTGACTTGTCAGGGGTCTGCACCTGCGAAGGAAATGAGACAGAAGGACAAATAAAGGGACAGACTCGGGAGAAGGAAGATGGGGAAATCAGAGCAGTGGAGAGGGGGGCAGGGAGGCGATGAGGGTCTGAGACTCAGCTGGCCCAATACCACACCCCAACCCCAGGCTGCCAGGAGGGCAGAGCCCGTGCAGGAGCAACAGCCTTAGGTGGGGCCCTATGCCCAGGGCCCTATGCCCACAGCCCTACCCAGCCGCCAGGGATTGCTGCCACACGGTTAAGGGGCTGGGGTACAGCACAGACTGAGCAGCAGCGGGCAGCTTGTGTGTGCTTGTGAACAGACTAGACAGTGTGGACAACAGACAGGAGAGGGTGGGCAGGGCTGACATACCCATTCTGCTGCGGGGTGCTGTCAGCAGGTGGGGGTGCCCCAAAGGGCCGGGCCGTCTTGTTGAGGGAGGCGCTTGGTGCAAAAGTATACCTCGGGGGGTCGGCAGGAGGGGTCAGGGCCTGGGCAGAGACAGAGCCGGGCAGGGTGGGTGGGAGTGGGGGCTGAGGTAGGAGCAGAGTCACCACCACCAAGGACAGTGACGAGTCCAGCTCCACTTACACATCTGGCCAGAGGCTAAGGGTGAAGGGGTAACTATGATTTCAAGGGGCCAATTTGGAAGTGATGAACTTAACCCACTCTGGGCCAAGGGAGACCAAGGATGGGCAAGGCACACACAGCACAGGCTCGTGGGAAGAAGCAGACGGACAGACAGACAGGCAGGCACGTATGGCGCCCAGACCGTGCGGCAGCCCCTAGCTCCACTCTCAGTTCCCCAGAGACTGCCCATTCTGGCATCTGCCCTCTGCTCTTAGCCAGGAAGAGGGGTACCAGGCTGGGCCAGGGAGGGCAGGGCAGCCCAGAAGCCCCAGGCCCTCCCTTTCTCAGCCTAGATATCTCCTGGACTACCTACCTTCTGTGGTTTGCTCTGAACAGGCTGGGCTCTGGAGAGACAGAGAAAGCAGTGACGGCAGGTGGGTCAGACCAGAGACTGTCTTCACCCCCTCATCCTGTCGGCCCCTATACCTGCTAAGACCCAGGCTGAGGCGCTCCCCACAGGCACGGATCTTGTTCTGGGCCTCGATGTGTGTGAGGTTTCCTGCGTTCTCGCCATCGATGCTCAGTACCCAGTCTCCGACGGCCACACCAGCCTGTGCGGCTTTGCCTCCAGGAGTGAGCTGTGGAGAGGAATGGTCAGAGGCCCACGGGTGCACACCCAAGCTGCACAATTTACCACCCCACCGCTGAGGTGTCCATTCTTCTCTATGGCCCTCCCTCACAGTCCAGACACTACGGGCCAACAGCCACCTTCAGGCTAATGCCCACACTTGCAAGTCAGGACCACAGGCCTTGAGGTCGCTGCTGGTCTGCTCTAAAGGCTATTTCCACCCACCAGATTGCCCTCCACCGATGTCATCTACCTGTGTTGCTAAGACTGGGCTACAAAGGCCTAATAGGGTTGATCAGCGTTACCCACCTCAGGGTCCTGACAAGTGTCCCATCTGATATCTAAGAACAGCCACTTGCACCCCCATCCCCCGGTCCCTTCCCCAGGCACTGAATGCCTTCACAAATGTACTCTTGGTGCACTGTTGCATATTCTTTTGTTTGTTTGTTTATTGGTGACCAAAGCCCACCACTTCCCAGGAATCAGCCAGTGCTGGTGACCACCATTCTACCAGACCTACTATATTCCCTTATTTGCCAAACAAACTAGAAATTCCCAACTCAAAGTCAAAAGGATTGGAGACATGGTGGTCATCCACAGGTCTGAAATCACAGGGCCACTCACTCAACCATTGGACAAAGGGCCTGGCCCACACAAAGCAGGCTTAATTTATACTTTACAGGTAGTAAGGAAAGTGGAGTGCAGGCCGCCAAAGGCCCCAGCAGGCTCCTCAGGTGAGCTGATGCAGTGTGTACTGAAGCAGAGGGAAGGCTGAGATTCTGGAGATGCTAGGGACAGAGGAGCCTGACTCAGAGACTCCCAACAGTAGGACAGAAGGGGGAGCTGGACTTGACAGCTCTATTTTGTGTCTCAAGGGGAGGTTAGCAGAGGAGAGCACAGCTGAGTCAGAGCCCTTTCTTTACCTGCTAACGAACAGAACTCACAGAACACCTAGTACCGACACCGCATCTCCCAACATGCTTACAGGAGTCTGGGCTGCACCTTGCTCACACTCAGAAAACACTGCCAACACCTGAGCTCATATCATCCAGTCAGCAAGAGGTGCAGCCAGGGTCTGGTCCTGGCTGGAAGGCTCCACCACAACAGGGCACCTATGCTGCACAGGAGGTCCCAAGTGAGGGGTCAATAAAGACTACCTCACACATGTGAGAGCTCCCCATAGACTCTGGGGAGCTGGGCGGTGGTGGTGCACGCCTTTAATCCCAGCAGCGGCAAGTGGATTTTTGTGAGTTGGGGGCTAGCTTGGTCTACATAGTGATTCCAGAACAGTTATGATTATAGAGAGACTATCTCAAAATAAATTAAATTTTTAAGAAATTTAAAAAAGAGCCAGGCAGTGGGGACACACGCCTTTAATCCCATCATTCAGGAGGCAGAGGCAGGAGCAGGTGGATCTCTGTGAGTTCGAGGCTACAGAGTGAGATCCAGGACAGCACCAAAGCTACACAAGAGAAACCCTGTCTTGAAAAACAAACAAACAAAAAGACTGGGTACGAGGGATGGTACAGCAGACCTGCAATGCCAACACTCGGGCATGCTGAGCAGGAGGGCTAACAGTTCAATTCCAGACCTTATCTGAAAAGAGACTCCTCCTCCTCTGTGCCTTGGCTAAGTCTGGGGTCTCCATGCCCCTCTCACCCTTATTTCACTCCAATCAGCCCCTTATCATGGGGACGGGGAAGTGACACCCTAAAGGGGAAGTGACTTACTCTTGGTCATGATGAGTCAATAGAGGGAAACCTGGTTTAGCCACTCCTTCCTATACAGGCTGCTTCCTGAGAGGTGTGGGGTGAGGGGGGGTCTTGTGAGGGGCAGCAACTGGCTTCTAGAAAGGAGTGGAGAAGTGAGGAACTACTTCTTTATGGAGTGAGGAGGGCAGGAAGCATGTGAGGGGTAAGACAGGGCCGGAGTGGGAGAAGCGGCATCAGGGGGCCCTTTGGGAAAGGTGGCTAGCGAGATGAAGGAGGGAAGGGCCAGGGGGCTGGACAGTGTTATGGATGTGGGTGAGTCAGCCTGGGAGCTCCACTGAGCAGCCCAACCCCCAAATCCCAGACATTACCTCATTTTCCAGGCCTGGGCCCACAGCCAGCCTAGCCCCTCCTTCCTCCCTCCACTCTGGGGTCAGGGGAGGGATAGTGAGCGGGCAGAGCGGGCTGGCCTAACTTAAAAAAGACCACCCCACCCATCAGGGCCCCATTCCAGGGCAGGGCTCAGCTGGTGGCCCCACCCACATGTTAGGGCTGCTGACAAAGGAGCCCAGGGGCCAGAGTGCCCCCAACAGGCAACATCTGAGAGGCCACCATTACCAATGAAGAAACCAGGACCTACACCACACTGGCCAGCACTTTCCCAGAGGGGAGGAGGAAGATGAGATGTATGTGTGGGGGAAGGGTCCACAGCTCTTAGTCACCCTGCTGGTTGGGGCAGATTCCAAGACAGCCCCAGGGAAGGATCCTGGGAAGAGTGCAGTCTGTATGCCTGCCTGCTCTGGCCACCATGTCCAGCTCCCACAGAGATGCAGCCTTGACACCCCCTCTCTAGCTGAGCAGTGCTGGGAAATTCTCAGCCTCCTTTGGGCTAGGCTTGCCCTGGGCTTCCTGCCAGCAGCTGCCTGCCTACACCATTGGCTGGGTGGGCCTCTCTAGGCAGGCGGCTATCAGGGCAGGAAGTCCCTGCCCCTTTTTGACCCCCTAGGCCAGTCGGAGATACCAAGCTGGTGTGCTGGCCTCACCCACGCTGGCATCAAGTCTGCTCTGAGTCCTACTGACACCAATGACTGACGGCCAGGTGAGGGGTCCACCAATGCGGCGGAGGGGCCCAGGCCAACCCTTCTGGGTTCTGTTGACTGGCCACTGTTGGCCATCCCAGCTGGGCTGCATTCTTGGGCTTATAAGGCAATCCCCCTGCCACAGGGAGGAGTCAGCTTCCAGCCCCACCCCCCCATGGGGCAGACTGAGGAATGGGAACAAGAATCCTAGAGGCTAGCCTCACTCCACCTCTGCTTAGGGTCAAAGGCCACTCCAGCCGGACTAGAACCAGCAGACTGAGACTCGGGTCCTCACTCAGCTTGGGAAGATACTCCCCTTCCTTAAACTTACAGACAGAACAAGCCATTTTGTGCCTCAGTTTGTATCCTTGCTCTGGCAGGGGCTTGCTGAATGAGCTCCTCCATCCCTCCAAGTTCTGTCACTTGGCAAAGCAGGACGACAATTGCTATTCCTTGGATAGCAGTGAAATTAAAGTTAGGTCCTGCCTGGCACCTGGCTCCACACACTGCTCTTCAAGCTAAGACACTTCCTGGAGCCGTCACCATCCCAGACTGCAGAATAGGCTTCCCCTTGGCACTCACAGATGGCCAAGGGGGCTTGGTGGGAGAGCATCAAGTCCCATGTCGAAGTCGGGAAGCTGGGGTGGGGGGTTCGCCCCCTTTATCCATCTAGTTGGGAGTCCTTGCAATATGTGTCCGTTTGGACCTGGATACTCCTGTCCTGTTGGCTCCCATCATTTGCTGGAAACATGAGCACCCAAGGAGGCTTGGGGAGTGCATTCCCCAATCTAGGCTCACCCGAGAGATGGAGAGGGGCACGTTGAAGTCCTTGCCCCCTTGCAGCCGGAAGCCCCAAGGTGCTGGCCCCTCCAGCACTACCTTGAAGGAATCCATGGTGCCTACTCCTGTGAGGAAAGAGGAGAAAGAGAGTGGCCGCACTGCAAACTGGCAGGCAGGTCCTGATCTGGTCACTAGCGCTGGCCAGGTACCAGGAAGCACAGCAGACGCTCAGCACACACTGGGAGGCAGGTATCTTGTCGGGTTTGGGGGGCTCCTGGCAGGCAGACCTCACAGGCAACACACAAGTCAGTTCCCCACCCTGCCCCCTGCCACTGGGAGGGTGAGGAAAGTCCTCATCAGGCTGAACTGCTTTTCCCTTCCAGGGGTGGGCTGTGGGGCCAACTGGCACTGCTTCGCCCATGCTAACCTGGAATCTCAGGAGGGCGGCAGGGTGAGTCAGGGGCCAGCTCCCCCTCCTTCCCCGCGTCCCAGCAGGCCGCTGGAGCCTGCTCGGACTATATAAGGCGTGTAAGCTGACACTGTGGACGGCCCGTGGAGGGAGCACTTTAGGGGCTCGGGATGTGAGGGGGAGGGGTGGGAAGGAGGCCGCTGGAGCGGGTCCTAGCCATTTTGGGACAGGTCGAGGCAGCTGGCAGCCAGGGCGGGACCCCTGGGCACTACAAGGGAGGAAGAAACGGGGTACTGGCCCTGTGGAGAGTGACGGGGGCCATGTCCCTAACGCGTGGCCAGGGAAGGGATCTTTTCTGGAAGCCAGAGAAAGTGGTGCCACCCACGTACGAAGCTCCCTTTCCAACGTGACTCTGTTTCCCCTCGTCTCCCGCCCCAGCCGGCCCGGCGCTTGGCCGCGTCCTCACCGCACACGGCGGCGCAGGCGCCAATCAGCCCCACTTGGCCGCAGGAAGGCGGGGGCGGAGGCTGCGGCCGAAGCCAACCGAGGGAATCTGGCACAGGCCACGACCACCCACGCCCTCACCAGCGCCTCAGCAGGCCACAGGACCCCACGGGTTGCAGCCCATGAACCCCCTCGCGGTCGCCCGTACCTGTGTGCCCGGCTGGGCCGCTTCTCGGCCGCCTCCCGGAGCCGCGCTGGGATCCGCCGCTGCGCTCTGACCCCGCCTCCGCGGACGCCACGCAATTTGAGCCCGCGGAAGGGGGCGGAGTCCTAGGCCACGCCCTCCCCAGGCCACGCGAGTGGACATCCCGGGGTCGGTGGGAGGCCCCACCCAGCCCAGAAGCCCTGAGTCTGCGGGAGAGGGAAGGAGAAGTCGGGTATTTACCCGGGCACTTGCTCTCCCGAGCCTGATCGCTGCCCAGCCTGCGCCCTGCTCCAGGCTCTCACCCGAGTCCCTTGCGCCTCCCACTGGCGAAGTGGAAGAAAAAGCAGCCTTTTAAAACACCCAGGATTTAGTGGTCTTCTCTCACCTTATTCTCCCCTTGTGGGGGTAAATGTCATCATAACAGCCTTCTGTCAGGGACACTGAAGAGGTCAATATGGTCGGCACCATCAGAGATTTCAGATTTTCTGAATTCCAGGAGATGGAGAAGCGAGACAGGGTACTTTCAAGTGTGCTTTCCGGGGGTTAGGGATGTAGCTCAGTGGTAGAGCACGGGCTTAATTCGTTGGAGGCCCTTGGTTCAGTCCCCCAAACCAAAACTAACCAACCAAAGTTAGGCTTGGAGGACAATCTGGAAGCCAATAAATAAGTAAATAAATAATAGATAAACAAATAAATACTAAGAGCCAACAGAGTTGGAGGGGGCCGTTAGCGCCACTTGGGGCCTGACAGTGTGAGTGCCGTCTAGACACATCCAGCAGTCCACAGCTCTGAGACTTCTACCCAAGCTCCCAGCACCACTACTGGGATGGATTGTACCCCCTTTACACCCCCACCAGAGTACACAGTCCCTCCTATGGAGGTGGGGTGGAAGGGGCTGCCATGGCCTGTTCTCAGAGTCCCCACTTTACCCTCAGCTCTAGACACGGTGGCTATGACAGGCAGAAGGGCAAGCTGACTGCGTTCTCCCCACTTCCCCATCACTGTCCTGACTGGTCAGACTCCTTTGAAGGAATCCTCCTCAGGAGTCTGCGATCCTTCTGTCTCCATTGCTTTCCTCTGGTTACCCCTTGTCTCCTACAGTACTCTAGCAGCTTTCTCCAGGTCTCTGTGACCTCCATCGAGTCAGCTGTAGCCTTCAGGATTCATCCTGTCCTGCTGGAGGAATGCTGGTCAAGGCCAGGTTGGCCACTTCTTTTTACTTCTTCTCTTTCTTTCTTTTCTGTTCTGTTAAGATCCAGTGCCCTCTTCTGATCTCTTCAGTCACTGGGCACACATGTAGTGCACATAGTTACATGTTGGCAAAACACTCATACACATAAAGTAAAAGTAAAATAAAATAAGGTCTCCCGATGTAGACTGGCTGGCCCTGAACGTGCATGGATTCCAGATTCTTCTAGCCTCTACCTCCTGAGTGCTGAGATCACATCACCAAGCCCAGCTGCTTCTTCATCTAAAATCACCTTTCTCCCAGGCTTCTAAGGCTTTCTTCCCTCAATAGCTCCTCATCTGCCTCCTGTCTGGGCCATCTGATCCCTATACTCACATCTTAAGAGCCCATATTGCCTTTGGCTTTCAGGAACACCGAAAATGGCCAACCGGTACTTCTCCCTCAGGAACTGCAGACGTCAATAATTGATACCTTGTCTGGATGTCTGCTAGGCAACTATCCCAAACCCTATGTCCCAATCCAAATCCGTGCTTTCTTCTGGCTCCTTCCTGGTCCCAGTCGATGATGTCATTCACCCAATTGGCTCAGCAGAGCCTATGAAGTTATGTCTTTTCTCATCTCTATCCTCTCCCCAATTCTGCAGATTCCACCTTTAAGATGTTTTCACAGTTAATCATCGCTGCTGTTCCACTACCATCCAATGCTTCAACACCTAGCAGTCTCCTACTGGCCGCCCCGATTTCACCCTTGCCTCTTCCCGTCTTCAGGCAGTCGCCTATGTGATATTCTTAAAGCAGAGATCACACCTCATCTTTTAGCATTCCAGTGGGCTCACACTACATTTAAAATAAAACTAAAATCCTTAAGACCTACGCAAGACTAAAAAACTGGGTCAAGTGTTAAGCCTGGCGGCATAGGCCTGTGTAATTCCAGCTACTGGGGAAGCTGAGGGGGCGGGAGGGTTACATGTTCAAGGCCAGCCTGAACAATTTAGGGAGACCCTGTCTCTAAATAAATAAATAAAATATAAACGAAGGAGGAAGGACGTTGTGCTTGGCTTCCGCGGCAAGGGGCTAGGTCTAAATCTCTAGTACCGGAAAAGGAAGAGAAATGAACGGGGTCAACCTCCTTCCGTTCCTTCACACGGCACTTACACCTCCCTGGCCTTTTCTCTACACCTCCAAGCACATTCTTGCCTTAGGCCCCTTTGCATTTCGCAACTCCTTTTGCTTAAAACACTTTTTTTTTTTTCTGGAGACTTAAAAAGATTTTTTTTTCCTGTGTTTGAACACTGCCTTCTCCAGGGGGTCTTCTCTGACCATCCCATCTAAAACACTGGTCCCAGCTGGAGAGATGGCTCAGTGGTTAGCAGCACTGACTGCTTTTTCAAAGAACCCAGGTTTGCTTCCCAGCACCCACACGGTAGTTCATAAACATCTATAACTCCAGTTCTAGGGGATTTGGGCACCCTGTTCAGTCCTTCATGTGTACCAGGCATGTACATGGTGTGCAGATATACAAGCAGACACTTATACACACAAAAAATAATAAAAATAAATTTTAAAAAATTTATCCAGGTGGTAGTGGTGAATGCCTTTAGTCCCAGCACTTGGGAGGCAGAGGCAGGAGGATAGCTGAGTTCTAGACCAGCCTGGTTCAGGCCATCCAGGGCTACAAAGAGAAAACCTGTGAGGTTGGGGGGGGGGGGGAACGACACATGACATCAAAAAATTAAAACAGCAGTCTCAATACCCCACCTGTATCACAGCCTAGTCCCTTAACCTACTTTATTTCCCCCACAGCACTTTCCACCCTCTGACGTACTGTGTCTTTATTGTCCCATGAGATCTGGGACTTCTCTGTCCTGTCCACAGTGCCTGCACGGAGTTGATGTGAATGAACAGAAAGAAGGAAGGTTTGCAAAAGTGAAATAAGAAATGAGCAAAAAAGGGTCTGGCAGTCTGGTGGTTCCTGGCTATGTTCCAGCAACAGGGAAGACCTCCAGGCCCCTTTCTTGCTCCACACAAAGGCATGGGACTGGGTGCTATGTCCGGATCTGCCCAAGAACATACAGCCTTAGGATTGGAACAGGCACTGGACTAGAAAGGATACAGCGCCCCCTGGTGACTGGTGACCTGAATCCCTGCAGCTCTGTGGCCAGGGCCCCTCCCCGCCCCCAACCTCCTTATTTATTTATTTTCCTGACAGGGTTTCTCTATGTAGTCGACTGTCCTGGAATTCCCTCTGTAGACCAGGCTTGGCCTAGAACTCACAAAGATCCGCCTGCCTCTGCCTCCCCAGTGCTGGGATTAAAGGCCTAGGCCACCACTGTCCAGCATGGCCAGGTCTCTTAGTCCTAAAAGACCCAAAGACTATCTCTTCTAACCTGGTTGGAACATGATGGAAATATCCATAAAACAGAGGCCTTAATCTAACCTTTACTATCTGAACTACTACTTTGTAGCCCCGGCTGGCCCAGAACTCTTTAACATGTCTCAGCCTTTAGAGCTGAATTTACAATGGGCCATGACCCCCAGCTAAGGCTTAGATTTTTGACTCTTGTAGTGTTGGGGATCAATGCAGGGTCTTGTCCATTCTGGAACAATTCTCTACCACTGAGCCATATCCCCTGCCCTGAGGCTTAGATTTTCAATTAAGGAAAAGGTTACCAGACTGAGGATTCAAGAGTTCTGGATTCTAGTTTTGGTCATGACCATGGCTCCAGTGTGTCCCAGTATTTAATGAACTAACAAGTGCTCTAGCCACTGTGGGAGATGGTGTCCCTGCCACAGCAGTTCACACAGCAGCTTCCTGGACTCGTCTGCTCTGCGACATTGTGATCAGTTGTGGAAGACGTTACTTGTCAGTGCTTGGTGAGTGATGTGCAAACTTGCCTCTCACAGTTCTAACATCCTTCTAGATTTTCCTCTCTGTTCTCAAACATACCTGGAAACAGTACTGCACAGAGCCCCAATTTTCCAACTTCTCTTCACACATTGAGCTTGGAGATACTCTTTCTTTTGGCAGTGTTAGGGATCAAGGGCTTCAAGAATATTAGATAAGTGTTGTACCCCTGAGCTACAGCCCTAGACCTAGAAATGCCTTTTAGATATCCAGATGTGCATTGTGCAGTTGGATTCTTAAATCTGGAGTGTTGCGGCATAGACTACTTGTTTAACTAGGTAAAGATGTGTTGTTGTCTCACCTGGCCTGCCTAGGGCACCTAAATGGCCAATAGCTAGGCAGAGGAGGGATAGGCGGGGCTGGCAGGCAGAGGGAAAAGGGGAGCCAGCCTGTGGCCAGACAGACAGATGCAGAGGAAGCAGGAAAGCAGGAAGGACATTATATAGATGAGGTAAACAAGCCTCGGGGAAGCACGTAAATTAATAGAAATGTGTTGTGGGATATTTGTGCACTGTGTGAAGATATACTGCTGTGATTGGTTTAATAAAAAGCTGAATGGGGCCGGGCGGTGGTGGCGCACGCCTTTAATCCCAGCACTCGGGAGGCAGAGGCAGGAGGATCTCTGTGAGTTCGAGGCCAGCCTGGGCTACCAAGTGAGTCCCAGGAAAGGTGCAAAGCTACACAGAGAAACCCTGTCTCGAAAAACCAAAAAAAACAAACCAAAAAAACCAAAAAAAAAAGCTGAATGGCCAATAGCTAGGCAGGAGAGATAAGCAGGACTTGTGGGCAGAGAGGAAGCAGAAGACACCACCGAGCAGCAGAACAAGTTGGGCCCACAAAACGGGAGAGAGGTAAAAGCCACCTAGAACAAAGATTAATAAAAATATGGATTAATTTAAGTTATAAGTGGGACAAGCCTAAGCTAAGGCCAAACTTTCATAATTAATAAGTCTCCATGTTGTTATTTGGGGCTGGCAGACCAAAGGTAAGTCCAATTATAGAAATGAGTTATTTTAAGTTAAAAAAAAGGCTAGCTAGAAACAAGCCTAAGCTAAGGCCACCGAGTCTCTATGTCATGATTTGGGGGCTGGCAGCCCAAGAAAGCCTGCTGTACTGGAGTGAGTGGAAAGCATGTGTGTGTGTGTGTGTGTGTGTGTGTGTGTGTGTGTGGTGTGTGTGGTGTGTGTATGGGATGATGATGATGATGTGTGTGTGTGTGTGTGGTGTGTGTATGGGATGATGTGTGTGTGTGTGTGTGTGCGCGCGCGCGCGCGTGTGTGTGTGTGTGTGTGTGTGTGTGTGTGTGTGTGTGTGTGTGGTGTGTGTATGGGATGATGTGTGTGTGTGTGTGGTATGTGTGTGGGTGGATAGGGGTGATGTGTGTGGTGTGGGGGTGGGGGTGGGTAATGTGTGGTGTGTGTGTGTGTGTGTGTATGGGATGATGTGTGTGTGTGTGTGTGTGTGGTGTGTATGTGTGTGTGTGTGTGTGGTGTGTATGGGATGATGTGTGTGTGTGTGTGTGTGGTGTGTATGTGTGTGTATGTGTGTGTGTGTGTGTGTGTGGTGTGTGTATGGGATGCTGTGTGTGTGTGTGTGGTATGTGTGTGGGTGGATAGGGGTGATGTGTGTGGTGTGGGGGTGGGGGTGGGTAATGTGTGGTGTGTGTGTGTGTGTGTGTGTGTGTATGGGATGATGTGTGTGTGGTGTGTGTGTGTGTGTGTGTGTATGGGATGATGTGTGTGTGGTGTGTGTGTGTGTGTGTGTGTATGGGATGATGTGTGTGTGTGTGTGTGTGTGGTGTGTATGTGTGTGTATGTGTGTGTGTGTGTGTGGTGTGTGTATGGGATGCTGTGTGTGTGTGTGTGTGGTATGTGTGTGGGTGGATAGGGGTGATGTGTGTGGTGTGGGGGTGGGGGTGGGTAATGTGTGGTGTGTGTGTGTGTGTGTGTGTATGGGATGATGTGTGTGTGGTGTGTGTGTGTGTGTGTGTGTATGGGATGATGTGTGTGTGTGTGTGTGTGTGTGTATGGGATGATGTGTGTGTGTGTGTGGTGTGTGTATGGGATGATGTGTGTGTGTATGTGGTATGTGTGTGGGTGGATAGGGGTGATGTGTGTGGTGTGGGGGTGGGTGTGGGTAATGTGTGGTGTGTGTGTACGTGTGTGTGTGTGTGTGTGTGTGTGGTGTGTGTGTGTATGTGGGTAGATAGGGGTGATGTGTGTGGTGTGGGGGTAGGAGGTAATGTGTGGTGTGTGTAGAGATTCGTTAGAGATAGAGACCAGAGGAGAGTTGTATTATTCCATGGTGTTGCAGGCATCTGTGAGACACCTCATGTGGGTGCTGACATACAGACACTGGTCCTCTGCTAGAGCAGTAAGCACTCTTAACCATTAAACCATCTCTCCAACCCCGGAAAGTCTACGTTGAAGGTGGACATGCCTTTGGAAGTTATCAGCATTTACATGGCCTTTAAATTTTAGTGATGTGTGGGGTTGGAATGATGACTCAGCAGTTAAGAACACTTTTCGGTCTTGTGGAGGACAGGTTTGGTTCCTAGCACCCACAGGGTGACTAACATAACTGGAGTCTGTAACACCAGTTCCAGAGTGTCCATGCCCCTCACCCTCTTCCAGCTGTCATGGGCACTGCATATCTTTGGTGCACACATACACAAAGGCAAAACACACATGCACATAAAGGAAATATAAATCTTAAGAAAACTAACCTAGTGATTAACTCGCTTATACCAGTGGTTCAGCTCAGGATGCATGTTAGAATCATCCCAGAATTTGAGAGACCAAACACTGATGCCAAACTTCCATGTATCCAATCGATAAAAATCAGAGCTCTGTGTGTGAGCCTAGGCATGGGTATCCTTCAAAGGTCTCCAAGTGATTCCGCACAGAGCCAGACTGAACTACACTTTTAGCTGAAGAACTCTAAGAAGAACGGTAACAGAGAAGAGAGGAAAAGAGCTGTTTCTGCAGCTCAGTGGAACAACATGGGCAGCGTGGACAAAAGGCATTGGCTTCAATCCTGAGCACTGAAAAGTGACTCACTATGAAGGAGACACAGACACGGTACGGGAGCAGGAAAGCTCCGCGAAGCATCGGGAAGGGGCAAGGAATGCCAAGAAGCAGAGGGGTCCAGGGTCTCAATGTGCAGCCTGGTCTGGTAGGTAGCTGTTGACTTTGAAAGGTTATGTAATGGAACAGTAGACAAAGAGGAAACAAGTCAGGGAGAGAGTGGGGGGGTGGGAAACTGGAAATGAGAGTAATTCAACTCTTGAGGAGTTTCGCTGTGGAGCAGAACAGAGAAATGGGGGAAGTTGCAGATGGAGAGTGTGGGGTAAAGGCAGTTTCTTTTCAGATGTGGAATCAGAGAGCATCCTTCAGTTTCTGTACGGCCAGAGATGGTGATGGCGGGATGCTGATGCTGGGGACTGAATGAATGCATGAGGAAAGTCCAAGAGAAACTCACCTTCTTTGCATATGGATGTGTGTAATATGTGTACATGTGTGCTTTGCATATGCATGTGTGTAGTATGTGTACATGCGTGGGTTTCACATACATAGGTCTCTCTGTGTGTATGTTGTGTGTAAGCCAGAAGGTGACACGGAGTGTCTTTCTCTACTGCCTCCCACTTTGTTGAGAGCCTCTCACTGAAGCTGGAGCTCACTGACTGTCCAGTCTACCTAGCCCGTTTACCATGGTGATCTTGTCTCTGCCTCCCAGGAGCTGGGATGACAGGTAGCAACACACCTCAGCTTTTATGTGGATTCTGGGAATCCCAACTCCAGGGACACATTCTTTAGCCACTGAGCTATCTCCCCGCCCACATTCTCAATAAAACGCTTTTAAAAAATATTTGTGTGTACTGGATGTTTTAACTGCATGTATGTCTGAGCACTGCATGTGTGCATTGTCCGGGGAAGCCAGAAGAGGGCATTCATTGGGTTCCCTACAACTGGAGTTACAGATGGTTATGAGCTCAGATCCTCTGGAAGAGCAAGCAGCCAGTGCTCTTAACTGCTGAGTCACCTCTCTAGCGCCCCGCCCACCCCAAGTAAAAATTTAATGATTAAGTCTAATTTATACTTTAATCTTTGATGTTGTTGGTGGGTTTTTTGTTTGGTGTGTGTGTGTGTGTGTGTGTGTGTGTGTGTGTGTGTGTGTGTTTGGTTTGTTTTTTGTTTCGTTTTGAGGTATGCTCTCATTTGGCTGTCTTGGAACTCACTATGGAGATGAGGCTGGCCTCAAGCTCACAGAGATCCACCTGTCTCTGCCTCCTGGATATTGTAGTCTTTTTGTTTTACGTGTGTGTGTGTGTGTGTGTGTGTGTGTGTGTGTGTGTGTGTGTGTGTAAGATTGAACCCAGGGTCTACCTCATACTAGGTAGGTCTTGTACCACTGAGCTCCGCCTCTGGTCCCACAGGACTTTATTTTTTAATTTTTATTGCTTCTTTATAGTTGATAAAGCAGGCCAGAGGTTCTGCAGGTGTGTCTGCAGACTGGTTGAGCTCCATTAGGCCCGAGTGTTTTGAATGTGTGCCCTCTAGAGCCCTTCTTCCGGTCCTTCCCCACCACACCGCTCCCACCTCCGCCTGTCACCTCCTCCACAGCTTCACTGCCTTGCTTTCCTCTATCCCCCCAGATCCAGCCTTCTTTTCGTTCCCTGACAAGTCTGTTATCTCTTCAAGGACGACACCCAGTTTACTGCAGGGCAACAGGCAAGCACCTACTCTACCCCATGAATGGCCCTCCGGAGCCTGGAAATGCCAGGCTCACAGCCTCGTTGTGCTTGCCCTTCTAACGCAGTGCAGGGGCACTTCTGTCAGCAGATCTTGTGTCTCCATTTGGCTGCCACTCCTGCTGCACAGAACCGCACAGAGCCCAAACTACCTGTCTCCTGTCTGTCGGCTCAAGTGGATTTTAGCCCAGTGGTGACTGAAGTCAGGCTCAGAACACTCAGTCTCCGGGGGCCAGCATAAAGGCCTGGAGTTTGCTACAATGAACACAAGGGTCCTGTGTGCCAGTGGAGACCCAGGAGAAAGAGAGGCAGTGTGGACTGTGGGCCATAGGCAGAACCAAAGGGGGCTGGTAGGCAAGCTTTATTTTTTATTTTATTTTTTATTTTTTTTTGGTTTTTCGAGACAGGGTTCTCTGTGTAGCTTTGCGCCTCTCCTGGAACTCACTTGGTAGCCCAGGCTGGCCTTGAACTCACAGAGATCCGCCTGGCTCTGCCTCCCGAGTGCTGGGATTAAAGGCGTGCGCCACCACCGCCTGGCTAGGCAAGCTTTATTATTGGTCAATCTGTACACTGTCCGCTGGGAGGGGGTAGGGCAGCGTGCGGCTTCTTCCCAGGCTGCCTGTCTTGTCCCTGTAGGTCACAGTAGACAGGGGATATGTCTGAAGTTGCTCCCTCCAGTTCCCGAGAGATCACCTCTGTCCTGCTGCCACTGCACAGGCCTTCAGGGCCGGTCACAGGGAGGAGGACCCTTCTTCCGTTCCCGAGTCAGCAGAGTCACCAGCTTGGCCTTAATGCCTGTCTGTGCACCAGAGCGGACAGTTCCTCCAGCCTCATCTAGCTCCAGCTCTAGCAGCCTCCGGTACTGGGCTTCCAGGTTGCTGTCCTGGGCCGAGCCAGGCCAACTCAGGTCATCGCTGTTATGATAGATGGGGCTGGCCACGGGGCTGTGGCCACCAGGAGGGCCCTCTTGGGACTCAGGACCCCCATTGGACAGCCCAGGACTGGCCTCCAGCATGCACAGGTTCTCATAGAGGTGCTCCACAGTGGCTGTGGGCCTGCTGGTCTGCTTGCACACGGACGCATAGAGACTGGATACTGTTCCTTCTTGTGTGGGACTGAGCAGCAGCGGCAGGCTTTGGGGTCCAGGGTCAGTCACAGGCAGCTTTCTGGAAGTGGCCAGCTCAAATCCTGGGGCCACCTCCCGAAGCTCTCCAGGGGGCTCTAGGGAGGGCAGGGAGAGGGCCCGAGGCAATGGGCAGGGTGGGGATGTGGCCAGTTCTGGAAGCCGTTCCCGCTGGCGGGCAATGGCAGCAGCCACAGCTCCACATATGTCTGGGGCACGTGGACTACTGAAGGCAAAAAGGCCCTCACCCGAGTCACAACGGCGGCCGGCCTCAAAAGAGAACACTCCCTGCACACAAGTGGCACAGGCAGGGGTCAGTGGCTGGGGAGCCAGGACACTGACCACCTACCACCTTTCCCGACAGGCACCCGTCCCGTGGGTCAGCACCTCACCTTGTCAGAGCCGAACTTGCGCAGGAAACGGTAGGGCCAGCTGTAGCAGGCCTGGGGGCTGGAAGTCTCCAGAAGCTGAATGTCATCTTGGCCCAGCACCAGGAGGTAGGGTCCTTTCAGCTGGCAGCGGGTGGTGGCCTCTGTCCGCTGCACTACCACTGGGAACTCACTGACTGCACTCAGGAAGCAAGGACATTGCATCAGTTCTCAGAGACCACTGCTGGGTGGGTGGGAGGCTGCCCGAGGGTGTCCCCTGAGTCACCTTCCTGCCAGGAGGAGTAGATAGAGTTTTCCTCCATGGGAACAAAGCCCCTTTTTGGAGTCTCAGTCTGTCCTGATCCGGAACATTCTCCGGTGCCCTGAGGAGTAGATTTTAATCAGCAGTTAGAGCCCTGCCCGGGTCCTTCTCCCCGGTCCTCCTATGGGGTCAGCGGGCAATAGCTTCCATGCACCGGTCCCACTCTGCCTCCCACTCTGCAGGGGCAGCGATCCCCACTGGGTTCCCCGAGTGCTGGTCTTGGAGCAAAGCCATCTCTGTAGTGCTGGCTACTCCTAGTGCACCAAAGCACCAAGGAGTGCTTCTAAAGCTCATGTGTGCGGCCAGAGGCTGGGCTGGCTTCCATAGGGCTCTGACAGCGTGGAGCAATGAAGACGCATCTGCAGGTCACCCCTGACCTTCCCTGACTCCCATCCCACAGCCAGTCCCGAGGTTCTTTCCGTTTCTGATTGCCCACCATAACTACCTTGACCCGTGAGCACGGCCAAAGCCAAACCCCACTTCCTTTCAACCTGTGCATTTCTTTTTTTTTTTTTTTTTTTTTTTTGGTTTTTCGAGACAAGGTTTCTCTGTGTAGCTTTGCGCCTTCCCTGGGACTCACTTGGTAGCCCAGGCTGGCCTCGAACTCACAGAGATCCGCCTGGCTCTGCCTCCCGAGTGCTGGGATTAAAGGCGTGCGCCACCACCGCCCGGCCTGTGCATTTCTTAATTTAAAAACAAGTGGTACAAATCAACTTTACTGTTTTTTAAGTGGTTTATTTATTTTATTTTATATGTATTGGTGTTTTGCCTGTGTGAGGGTGTCAGATCCCCTGGAACTGGAGTTACAGACAGTTGTGAGCTGCCATGTGGGTGCTGGGAATTGAATTCAGGTCCTCTGGAAGAACAGCCAGTGCTCTTAACTGCTGAACCCATCTCTCCAGCCCCAACTTTACTATTTTAAGGTACCCAATTCACTGGTTTTTAGTATATTCACAAGGTTGTGTAGTCATAGCAGCACCTAATTCCAGAACTTGTCATCACCACAAACGGCAGTCCAGCACCCATCAGCCGTCGCGGCCCACTCCCCTCCCACGGCCCCGGCAACCATGCACCTGCATTCTGTCCATACGGATTTGTTTGTTCTGGATAGATCACACAAATTTAAAAGACCACATGTGCTACCTTTTGTGTTTAGCTTCTTTCACATTGTATTTCTTCAAGGCTCCTTGTTTTTTTATTGTTTGTTTTTTGAGACAGGGTCTCAAGTAGCCCAGGCTGGCCTGGAACTGGCCATGTAGCTAAGGATGACCTTGAATTGCTGAACCTTCTTCCTCCACCTTCCAAATGCTGGGGTTACAGGCCTGGGCCACTCTGTCCAACTTAAGGTTTTACTTACGTCTTCATCAGGGGATAGTCCTATGTTGTTTCATCTCTTGGCAATGGTGGCTGCCATGAGCACTGGTCTTTTCATTCTCTTGGTTATACATGAATCAGGAGAATTACAGCCATATTGTAACTCCATGATTGGTTTTAAAAAATGTTTATTACCTATTGCTATGTGTATGGGGGTTTTGCCTGTATGTGTTTGTGTACTATATGTGTATAGTTCTCAGGGAGGCCAGAAGAGGGTGTCTGATCCCGTGGGACTTACAATTGTGAGCTGCCAAGTGGGAATTGAACCTGGGTCCTCTGCAAGAGGAACCAGTGCTCTAACCACTGAGCCATCTCGCCAGCTGCTCCATGATTAACTTTGTGAGGATCTACCAGGCTTGTTTGTTTTTCTATCATGAACTCTGTGTCTTCACAATCATTATCCTCTGGCTTTACTACTCCAGGACCATCCTTTCTGATCAGTCTAAAACCTCCAACCCACACATGGCCCAAGGTGGTTTCAATAGGCTCTCACTGAACTTCCCAAATGTACTGACTTGTATGCCTCGGTGGCTGGCTGGCCCACTTTCTGCTCTTTAAACCACCGTGTTTCCCTGCCCCAGGACCTTTGCCCGTGATACCAGTGTTATCAATATTTGTCAGTGTGTCTTAGACACCTTTCTCAAACCTCTGCCTGATGAGTCCTCACTTGTCATTTCAGGGCTCAGGTCCACTGTCTCCTTAGAGAGATCTCCTGATCTACCGTTTGATTTTCTAGCATGCATGGGGATCTGGAATTCATGCTGTGGGTTCTGAGCTGTTGCCCCGATTTGCCAGGTTTTGGCATGCTTACCAAGTGGCAGGGTCTAACTAAGCAAGGACATGAGGAAGAGGGTTGAGGTGGTCCCCCAGGCCAGTTCACTTTACACTCACCGGGAAGGCCAGCTGGCAGATAGGGCCCATCCATGCCTGGCGGTGCTGGGCGGCCAGCAGGTGGCTTCGGTCAGTGGTGGTAATCAGGAAGGCACCAGTGTCCCTGGGACAACTCTCAGAGTCCACAGGCAGAACAGACACACAGTCAGCCAAGCGTATGACCCGACGTTCGCCTCGCCGGCCAGGCCCTGTGGCTCTGTCGCTTGCTGGCCCCAGGCCACCATCACGAACATCCCAGCTTTCCAGCCGAGCTACGCCTGATGGGCCTCCTGCATACAGCAGAGCCCACACTTTGCGCCAGTATTTCTGTAAAGAAGAAGACCCTTGGGAAGAAGGCTCCCCCTGCCACTTGGCTCTGTACAAGCTGCTGAGCAACTGGCCACCTGGCTTCTGCCTGCCTAAGACTGTGGAAGGAGGAGGCCTTGCTAGGGAAAAGGTAAGCAGGAAGAAGTCTGTATTTAGGGTTGGTCAGCCTTGAGTTCAAATCCCACCCTGCCCTTTTCTGAATGACCTCCATAGCAATAGTATGCTTCTCTCTCAAGGCCATGAGAGTATGAGCCTGGGACTTCTTCTGGGTTGTCTGTAAATCTAGTGGTTGGGGCAGGCCGACTGACACGGCTGTTATGCTATCTATCTACTGCCATCCCCCAACCAAAAAGGGCACTTAGGCCAGGGCTGGGTGGGGTGGGAAGGAGGCCTCAGCTTCATGCTGGTAAGGAAGGAAACATGCAAATGATATCTAGCAAAGGAAACAGTTTTTCTACCCAGGGAGCAGCTGCGGCTGAACTGTGGGTGTACAGTCTGATGCTCAAGAAGGAAAATGGACTCCAGCCCCTTTCCTCCCCAGCATCTGGATGGAGACCCAGTCTTTGCCTGCAGGTTGCTGCTCCATCCTTGGAAGGCTCCTGCCACTCAGGCCTCGACCTTCCCCAGGAGCGTTGGAACCACCACACACGTAGGTTTTGATTCTTAAGACCCTTCCATGGTCTTGGCATCTCTACCGCTCTATGGGGCAGTCTTAAGGGATGCTTCAGCCCTAATCTCAGGCCAAGAACCTCCACTCCCAAATCCCCAGGTCTCAGCCCACCCAGACTCCTTTCCCAGTTCTCTCAGATCTAGACAGGCTATCTAGCTGAGCAGAGGTTTCTCTCTGCCCATGGCTGGCAGCCTGAGGTCCCCACCTTGCCAAACTTCACGTGCTGCTGGTACAGGATGCCGTCCTTGACAGGGGTCTCCAGAGACTCCATGGCCACGGCTGTTGAGGAGACTGGTGACAGGCTGGACAGGAACTCCTCTCACTTCCCCTTCTGGCCACTTCCCCCTCCCTCTGTCCAGAGACAGCTGCAGGGCCAGGGGGAGGGGAGCCTGGTCTTCAGTGAAGGGACAGTAGTCAGGACCAATCTCTCCCTTAGGGTTCTGGCTGTTCCAGGACCACACCTGCCTACTGGGAGCTTGAGGCCACTGGGGGGCCACTGCCTCTTGCGCATGCACCTGGATCAGCTGGTCGTGAGTGTCTGACCACAGGATGGATGCCCTGAGTCACGAGCTCTGAACCCTCCCCCATCCCCAGGCGGCTGTGCACCCCAAGGATCGGAACTGTACAGCCCGGGCCCTATCCTTGGACCCTCCCCTCCTCTCTCCAGACTGCTAAACTCCTGGCTGCCATTCTGAGGCCTACACGCCTCTCTAGCAAAGTACTGGATCAATCCAGGGCCTTGGGTATGCTAAGGCAATTGCTCTGCCACTGAGCTACACTCCCAGCCCAACCAGAATTTCTAAAGTTCACATTCTCCTCTCCATCCTTACCCAACCTGGGCCCACCCTGACCGTCCACCAACCCCATTATTCCCTTTCAGTCTAGTCTGGGCCATTCCACCGTGTGTTCTTGCCTTTACCTCCCGAGTTGTGTTTCTTCAGATCAGTCCCTTCTGGGTACCCTTACCACTGCTCTTCCTGCCACAGGTGGCTGCTTCTTCCTGGAGGCCTTCCCTGACCACTCTTCAAGGTTAGAGACTGAAGCAGCCCCACAGCACGTCCATCAGGCAGCAGTCCACAAGGGCTCCAGCCAGGTTTACTGCTTGTCACATTGAGTGTGGGTGGCAGGCCCCCAGTGTGCTCCCCAGGGAGGTCACATGCTCCTTAAAGCTTTGCTTCCTGCCCGGTGTCTTCCCCCCACCCCACCTGCCTTGCTGGAGCCCTCTATTGGGGCTGTGCATGAGTATGAATTATGGGAAGTATCTTGTCACTCATGTAATGTCACGTTGGGAAAGAATGCTGTAACCAGGCTGAGAAATGCTCTCTAGGGGTCACACCATAGACATGGAAATACATTCAAGGGGCCTTTTGGCTCCTGGCTCCTTGCCCACTCTGGTCCAGGCGGCTCCAAGCTTACACAGCCTGATCCTATCCTTTGCATTCTCACTGACATTTCAACAATGAGGAAATTAAGGCTCAGATGTGTTAAGTAACTTGCTGGAGGCCACACACTAAGTGACAAACGGGTTGAGCAACTGCTATCTGCTGAATCAGCATATGTCTTACAATGTCCTGGCGCAGAGAAGCCGAGATGCCTGGCGACTGCTGTGCACACTTCTTTGCCCCCTCTTGCTGCAGGGTCAAGTTCTGGTTGGTGGGCTAGGCTACAACAGGCATCTGCATGTAAGACTCTTACCTGTGGCTCCCAGTCAGGGCAGCATCTGCCTGGCTCATTTCTCTCCTTACAGCCCAGAAGAGAGTGGGGCGGAGCAAGGCAGAGGTAGAGGGTGTCTGTGGCCGGAATGGCAGTTCTGTGGCATCTACCACTTCCTCAGCAGATGGAGCCAAGGATTTCTGACTGGGCGCCTGCACAGGCAGGGAGGGGTAGCCAAAGAGGCTTCAGAGGCCCTGGCGCAATCACGGGAAGAGGGAGACGAGCAGCAGGGTCAGACGGCAGGGAGACCAAGGACCCAGCCATTTCCCCGTGACCCCAACTGTGGCTCCTCTGAGCTATTGGGCATTCCTGACCAGATGCCCCGAGCCCCAGATGGGCACACCAGTCAGTCAGTCAGTCCCTTCTATAGCAGGCTGGCAACTCTGGGAGACGTTGATGTCTTGCCTCAGGGTGGTACTGGAGCAGAGGGTGAGGCTTGTCCAGGAACCAGGGGACAGGTGGGTTAGAAAGAGGAAGAGCTGGTCTGAGATAGAGGGGATTGTGCTTTAATGGCAGCTGGGGAAGGAGAACAAAAATAGTAATTCTGGGGGGCACTGGGATGGCCCAGGCCAGCTGGGCCAAGGGGGCTGGCTTCTTGTCTTGAGGGCTGGTGTATGCATGGCTGGAGTCTTGCGACTGATGCCTCTTGAGGAGAAGAGGGAAGACAGACGGCTCAGAAGTCCATGGAGCTGTGGGCCAGGTAGTCCTTGCGGCCAATATTGCTGACCTGCTTGGTCTGCATAGCTTCGAGTTTGGGGCAGTCAGTGATCCGATGGCCAAGGCCTCCACAGAAGGCACAGCCACGTTCTCCTGGGAGTGGAGAGAAGGGTCAGCAAGGTCATAGGACCAAGTTTCAGGCCTTAGATCTTGACCCCAGGCTGGCCCTACCAGCCTGGGCTGATTTCCTGGTATTTCAGTCTACTTGCCTTACCAGCCCCAAGCCACCCAGCTGTACACTGGAGGCCGGGGCTCCTGCTCCACACTCACCTCCGATGTCCAGCATGGACTCATCCCCACAGTGCAGCACTTGTAGAACAGGTGGGACCTTCTGCTTGGCCTCCAGCAGCAAGGCTTTGAGGTCCATGAGCACTGACTCATCTAAGGAAGAGGGATAGCGGGGACCATCAGGCTCCCTCCTGGAGCTACAACCTGGATAGCGACACGTGGGGGACCCAGGGGAGAGCCAAGGTAGCTATGGTGAAAGACTCACCACAGGCCTTGTTGATGAAGGTGGTAGCAATGCCCGTGTTTCCTGAACGCCCAGTGCGGCCAATTCGGTGCACTGCAATGAAAGGAACCCCTTCTAGCCCACTACCTGGACGCCTGGTCCCCCTCCTGTCCAGCCCATCAATCTCACAAGCTCCCTACCATAGTTCTCGATTTCTTCAGGCATGTCATAATTGATGACGTGCTGGATGGCAGGGAAGTCCAGGCCTTTGGAGGCCACATCTGTGGCCACTAAGACATCCTTTTTGCCTTCCCGGAATGCCTCAATGGCCTTGGTCCGCTCTTCCTGGTCTAGGGTAGATGACGTATGTGTCAGAACTATAGTAGGAATGTTGGGAGTAGCACAGGCTGGCCAGGCAATGGGAAGGCAGGGAGCTGTCACAGCAGCAGGTCTATGCCAACGTAGTAACTATCCTGACCTTTGCCCCCATGAATGGCCACAGCCTCGACCCCCTTGAGCAAGAGGTATTCATGAATGGCATCCACATCTGCTTTCTTCTCGGCAAAGATGAGCACCTGCCCGAAAAGGTCACCTCTAGTTAGAGGGCATCATACCATCACCTCATCCTGAGAACCCTGGGACCAGCTAGTCCAGCTGTACTCACAGGTGGGGGTGTCTTCTGCAAGCACTCGAGCAGGTACACCATCTTGGCTTCCTCCTTCACATATTCCACCTCCTGCCAACATAGGGGTCAAGTCAGGTGATCTCAAGGTTAGGCTGACCAGTCATAGCCCTGACACTGCAGCTGGGCCCCCAGTGTGGGGTAGCTGACCTGGAAGCCTCTTGCCACTGAGGGCTGGGCAGCCTAAGAATGGCCTTGGCTAAAGGTCACAAGGTGGACTCTTCAGTTAGCATCAGGGGAGCATGGCTAGCTTCAGCCTGTACTGGTAAGACTGCCCATTAGGAGTACCCACCTACCTGGATGACATCCAGGCTGGCTGCTCCAGCACGTCCCACATTGATGGTGACAGGCTTTACCAGGGCACTCTTAGCAAAGTTCTGAATCTTCTTCGGCATGGTGGCACTGAAGAGCAGAGTCTGTCGCTGGCCCTGAGAAAGGGTGAGGACTGGGGCTAAGGCAGGTGGTTCTCAACCTGTGGGTCGTGATCCCTTTGTGGGTCCCCTATCAGATATCCTACATATCAGATATTTACATTATAATTTGTAACAGTAGCAAACTTAGAGTTATGAAGTAGCAACAAAAATAACTTTTTGGTTGGGGGTCACCACAACACGAGGAACTGTATTAAGGGGTTGCAGAATTAGGAAGGTTGAGAACCACTGAGCTAAGGGCATGCAGGGCTAGATGGAGGATAAAGGGGGATGGGGTCTGAGGATGTTGAGTAGCTGAGACACAGACCCTGAAAAGCAGAGGACATGACAGTGCAGAGACCCTCTGCAGGTCAAGATGGAGTATGCGAGTATGTACACATCTGTGCAGGAGTGCCTGAGGGAGGCAGGGTCGGGCACCTTGAAGTAGGAGAAGATGGTACGGATGTCACCCTCAAAGCCCATGTCGATCATGCGGTCAGCCTCATCCAGGGCCAGGTAGCGACAGATGTCCAAACTGACCATTTTCTTCTGCAGCAAATCCATGAGGCGTCCAGGTGTGGCCACCATCATGTGCACACCACTGAGAACAAAGAGAAATCCTGAGGTCTGGGCTACCTGGCTCTCCCTATCACCTCCAAGAGGCTACCCCTCGCCTTCTGCTTTTGCCATTTCCTTCCCTGCCTCTCAGCACTTCCCTGTGCTACCCTATATACAGCACATGCTGCTTGTTTGGGAGGGACTGCACCTTTCTGGCCTGCACTTATCCTGACACACCTTCCTCAAGAGGGCTGTCCTGAGCCTCTCAAGAGAGCCCTGGTTCCTGTATCCCTTTGTTGGTCTTGCTGGGCTCCCTTTCCTGATAAGGTGACTTTATCTTCCCTGTGCCTGTGGACACCCCAGACACAAGGATGGGTTCTAGTATGACTATGATCTCAGGGCCTGGTCCAGAATGCTGAGGATTGCACTGGTCCAGAGATGTCGGCTGGGGACTGCACTACTACTACAGAGGTGCTGCTGGGGTCTGGCCCCACATCAGTACCTCAGTCTCCTGGTTAATCAGAGTGAATAGCTCTGATTTTTCTGGACACCCTAGGTTTCAATCTGTGCGCTTTCTGCCTGAACTGCCCCGCTGCAAAATTCAAATGGCACCTCCCCTGCAAAGTCTTGACTTCTTACATCCCAGAGAATGGGACATCCCATCTACCACATTCCCACAACACCCAGCCACATCCTTCCATCCCACCCCAACCTGTCTTCCCTCAAGGGCTGGATTCAAAGAGCTCTGTGAGGATTATGCAGAAGGTAAACTAAGAGTTCTTTTACTTCTCGGAGAACTTTGGGAATGCCTGTGGGACGGGGTGTTTGTACATACTGTCGGATGGTCTCCATCTGTTCTTTCACTGACATTCCCCCAATGCAGAGAGCACAGCGCAGTAGGGGTGAGCTGTCCTCCTGTAGCAGACGGCAGTAATACTCCAGGATGCCATGGGTCTGCCGGGCCAGCTCTCGCTACAGGCACAGAGACAAGGCTGGTACCAGAAGTTAGCCCCAGTCCTTATCCCGACCCCCAGGCTAGCCTATCTTACTGAGGGGCAGATGATGAGTCCATAAGGCCCTTCACGCTTGGAGAAAGGCAACCGCTTCTCTTGTTCCAGGCAGAACATGATGACGGGCAGTGTGAACACCAGTGTCTTGCCTGACCCCGTGAAGGCAATGCCAATCATGTCCCGACCGGATAGACTGTTGGGAGAGAAGAGCTTCAGGACTGGGCCCAGCAGAAGACAGTTGGACAAATGGGCACTGCTTCTCTGCTCTTCCCTTCCCTCAAGGACCCCATGCCCACAGCCCATACTCACATGGTAGGGATGCCCTGGATCTGAATAGGTGTTGGGTGGAGGATGCCCTTTTTTTTTAGGCCTCGAAGGATGGCTGTAAAAAATAATGGGTGTTTTATTAGAGTCCTGGATCCTGTAAAATTAGCTCTTCCCTGTAAGTTGCAAGTCATGAAACAGGCTTGAAGACATCAACAGTGGCTCCACTGTCCACTGGCTCACTGGGGCCACATCTATCCAAGCCTAACATAACGTTCTCACTGAAGCTCTACCTGAGCAGAAGACTGAACGTGTACAGCTGAGGCATCTGAAAACAGGCCAAAAGAAACCCTTTCTCTAGCCAGGACTGGTATACACATCTGTAACCCTGAAGCTAGGAGGCACAGCTAGGTAAATCTGAGTCTGAGGAAAGCCTGCCCGTATCAAGTTCTGGGACAATTACAACTCCATAATGACGCCTGGTTTCACACCTACCCACCTTCTCACCTCCACACAGGGCATGGGAGGTCATGCCTACAATGTTAGCACTAGCATTCAGTAGGGATAAAGTAGGACTGCTTTGAATCTGAGGTCAGCCTGGGCTGCAGAGTGAGATCCTGTCTCAAAAGAACTTCCCCCCCAAAACTAACCACCACCACCACCACCACCACCACCACCACCACCACCACCACCACCAGAGGGAAATCCCATCTCAAACCTTCCATCCCCACTGCTGAGCTCAGCTGGGGCTGAGACACAATCTCACAGAGGCATGATTATAAAAGCATGGCATCTCCCCTCTCCTCACATGCGTACCGGCAGGAAACTTCATTTCCTTGAAACTCTTGATGGGTGGTGGGATACCATCTCCTTCTACCAGGATGTGGTACTTCTTTCGAACTCGGTCATGACGCTCTTCAGACATGCTCAGGACATAACGTGGGGGTGTCCAACTATGGGTAGGCATCGTACAGGAGAGGTCAGCACAGGCTCTTAGTATGGCTGGGCATCAGGGTATCACTGCCAGTCTTCAGCCACATACGCTGACTGGCAAGACATACCTGGTTTTGATTGGATCATCATATGTGATGCCTTTGGCCATTTCCTTCACGGACATCAAGGCTGAGGAGACAGACATAGCTCAATGGGGTTCCTGCTTCCCAAAAGCCAGACCCCTTGGGACACAATCTGCTTGAGGTTGGGAGGAGGTGGCTCAGTCCACATCCTCTTTGCACCAGATATAATCATACCTCGGCCTTCAGCCACACTCTCCAGAATCTTTTCTTCTTCCTTCAGTTGCTTTTCCTTGGCCGACTCCTTGCGCGCTGACAAAAGAAGCCAAAGATGTCAGAGAGAGAGGAGCACTGTGCCCCAGGCTCAGCCTCTCTCCTCTCTGCTCAGCCCACCTTCAGCCTTCTCTTTGAGGTGCTGGTGCTGATCCAGGAGGCTGACATTGGACTGAGGGCCCAGGGGGATGTCGTCCTCATCTCCTCGGGGCTCACTACCACTGTCCTGCTGCTCTTCCTCCGCAGCTCCCTTGCGTCTTCGCTGCAGCAGCTTCTGGAGCTGAGGTCCCACCAGTGTCCCTCAGAGTCAAGCCCAAGACTCGGTAGGTAGGGGGCATAGCACCGGGATGGTCGGCGCCAGGACCCTGGCTTTTTCCGGGAAGGGGGTCGTGTGCACTGAAGCGCACGTCTGTCCGGACCTCAGCTAGGTCATCAGTCCCTCATCTGCCTCCGAACCACGCCCCAAGGTACTACTCCGGCTCCCCAGATCGCCCCTCCCGCTGGCGGCCGGGGACACGCCCCCGTTGCCTCCTGGAATGCCGCTCCTCACCAGTAGCTGCCGGCGCTGCCGCAACGGCACATAGGGTACGTAGTCCTCGTCGTCTTCATCCTCGTCCTCGGAGCGGCTCCCTCCCGCGGCCGCCTCGTCCGCGCGAGCCCGCTGCAGAGACCCAAGTCAGCCCGCGGCCCCTCCCCCTTCGCGCTCCCCCTCGCGTGGACCCAGCCTCACTCCCACCTTTCGCTCGGGTTCCGACTCCTCCATCTTTGGTCGCGCACATGCGCAATGCCAGGGCAAAAAAACCCCACGCCTCATCTGAGCTCCAATCAGACGGGGAAAAACTGTAGTCGTCGCCTAGCAACGCTTGAGCGCTGGATCGCGTATTGGGACAAACTTTCTTCAGCGCTTTTGTGGGCGGGCACCAGAGCTTATTGACTGTGTCTGGCAAAGCTTTGTGGGTAACGGAGGACTTGAGGCATGCGCAGAAGACTCAACTCGTGTGGTGAAAGGATGAACTCGTTGAGCAACGCCAACAGCAAGACGTTCTTCCCCGCACCCTGGGGGAGGGGGGGGGGGAGGGAATGCTGCGCCCTCTGGTGGCCAAAAGCCCCAGCCTTGCAAGAGGGTTTCCCGGGGCTGCCTAGGCCAGGAGTCGCCGGGAGTAGGAGACCCCTCATCTGCATGAGGTAACGCCTCTGCCCCAAGGGTTAGAAGTAAAGTAATGGTCACGGTGGGTTTTTGGGTTTTTTGTTTGTTTGTTTCTCTGTGTAGCTTTGGCGCCTGTCCTGGAACTCACTTTGTAGACCAGGCTGGCCTCGAACTCACAGAGATCTGCCCGACTCTGCGTCCTGAGCGCAGGGATTAAAGGTGTGTGCTACCACCGCCATGCAGTGTTTTTAACCGAGGCCCTCCCTGTATGTGTAAATGACATAAATCTGAGTGACCGCCTGGGAAACTAGAGATAGCTGAGAGGAGACGCCGCTCTGGGCTTCTGCGGAAGTGAAGGAATCACCACCAGGAGAACAGGAAGGAGGCTGAGAGTGTACAGCAAGTACAAATTCTTCAGGGCACAGAGATCTCCGTGGCTGGAGGGAGGGAGGGAGGGTGAAGAGAAGACTGGGCTTAGGTTGTCAGAGTCCAGATTCACTTTACGGAGGAATGATGGCAGTGGTATTGGCTGCCCCTTTGTAAGTCTGTATCTGTAACAGCAGCATTGGTCACCATGCAGTAGTGCCAAAGAGGGAGCGGAGGACAGGACACAGTGAAGACAGAACCTATTTACTTGTTTTGAGTAACTTGTGAACTTCCTGCCTCAACTCCAGGAGTGCTGGGATAGTGTGTGCCACAATACCTAGCATGGAATCATCACAAGGGCAATGCAAATCGATTTTCATGATATTCATAGCAAAAGGCTTCTCTTGTAAGATGCAAAGGATGAGCAGGAATTGAAAGAAAAAACCAAAGCCAAGTATGGCGGCACACACCTTTTTTTTTTCCTTTTCTTTTTTGGCTTTTTCGAGACAGGGTTTCTCTGTGTAGCTTTGGTGCCTGTCCTGGATCTCGCTTTGTTGACCAGGCTGGCTGGCCTCGAACTCACAGAGATCCGCCTGCCTCTGCCTCCTAAGTGCTGGGATTAAAGGCATGTGCCACCACCACCCGGCAAAATATGTAGCCCAGGCTGGCCTCAAACTCGTGATCCTCCTGCCTCCGCCTACCAGCGTGGGCCACCACAACTGGCATGCAGTGGCACACACCTTTAATCTCGACACTTAGCAAGGCAGAGCAGGAAGACCTCTAAGTTTGACTACATAGTGAGAACTTATCTTAGGGAAAACAAAACAAAACAACCTCCCCCACCCCAGAATTCATAAAGGAAGAGTAATTGTGGAAGAGGGGAATGTGAGCGAAAGCTAGAACTAAGGCCACAAACTTCACTGGTGACTGCATGTGCTTGGAGCTAGTGCCGAATGCCAAAGACAGACATCTTTGTAGGTACTTGACCAGACCTTCACTTACGGCACAACTGGAATTTTAGATAGCTGTTCAAAGTGTGAGAAACACAGCTAACAAATACAGAGAAAGGCTTCACTGTATCTTGCTGTGTCTGTATCTTGTTCCCTTTCTTTAGAAGGAAACCGACGACGACGACACCGACGACACCGAGTCCTCTGGTGGGGAGAGAGCAAGGGTCCGTCTGTGGAGGGCTCCTTGCCTACACAGTACACCTGTGCTACCCACAGAAGCTCACCTAAGAACAGCATTCAGGGAGCAATGGCTCAGGAGTTAAGAGCATTTGTTCTTGCAGAGGACCTAGGTTTGATTCCCAGCACCCACATGGTATCTCACAAACATTTGTAACTCTAGTTCCACAGAATCCAATGCCCTCTTCTGACCTTGGACACCAGGCTCATGGTGTAAGCAAAACACTCTACACATAAATCTTAAAAAAAAAAAAAAAAAAAAATTAGGCATGGTGTGGTGGTATACACCTTAATTACAGCTCTCCAGAGGCAGAGGCAGGAGGATCTCTCTATGAGTTTGAGGCCAGCTCTGTCCACATAGCAACTTCTAGGACAGCTGGAGCTACATAGACCCTGTCTCAAAAAACAAAAAAACAAAACAAAAATTGCATTTAATAGAAAATAACTACTCTAGGGCAGTTTGGACATAGTATATGTGAGGTATTTTTAGCAAACCTATTAAATTACTAATTGGGAAGATAGATGGAAGTGGATTCCTTGACTTTATAAATGTTCATTACTTGTTTTATTCTCAGGTCTATGGGTTCATGTTTCATTCTCACTAGGCAATCAGACCTAATTCATAAAAATTCAGTTTGCCCTTAACTGCTCCAATTGTGCTGGGTGTGGTGTGAGTGGTTCTCAATTGGCCATGGCTATAGGTGCGAGGTATGCAAAGGCCTCAGGGCCTTTCGTAGACCTGGTCTCATACAGATGTAGGAACACCATATTCAGCCTGCATCCACATGGCCATCTTGAAAGGGGAAAACTAAGTGTAAAGGTTAATATTGCAATCAACTAACAGACATACCTCTGGGTGGGTCTGTAAAGGCATTTCCAGGAAGGATTTACTGAGGGGTGAAGACCCTCCTCCAGAATGGGCAGCATTTTCCTAGGTGATAGCCTGGACAGAAGGAGATCCACGGGAAAAGCTTTTTGCCTGCCTGTTTTCACCTTACTGGTGAATGCATCTACTTTGTTACTGCTACCACCGCTGACATCAGAGCCTAGCTTCTTCTGCCTTCCAATATGGGCTAAAGACCAGGAACTCTCTTGGGGGCTGGAGAGATGGCTTAGCAGTTAAAAGCACTGTCTACTCTTTAGTGGACCCTGGTTCAATTCCCAGCACCCGCATGGCAGCTCACAACCATCTGTAACTCCAGTCCCAGGGAATTCGATGTCTTCCTCTGGTCTCCATGGCAGTGCATGCATGTGGCATACATGTGGACAAAACACCCATACACATAAATAAAAATGAGTAAAAAGAAATAAAGATCAGTGGCTCTCCAGGAATGCTCCAGGCCTTCAGCACTAGATTGGAATTGCTTCATGGACTGAGCAGTACTGGGTTCTCAGCTTCTCCAATGTCCAGAGAGGCAGCCACTGTTGAACTACTCAGCCCATATAATGTTCCAGGCTCATGTACCTGGGTCCTCCCAATGGAAGGAAGGGCTGGGACAGTGGAGTCCAGACTGTTCAGTAGTCACTTTACTGTCTTGCCTTAGGTTCCTCTTCTTTAAATTGGGCTATCAGTCCCATTTAGGATTGCTTGGAGGACTCTAAGGATTAAGTGAAACTATGACCAATTGTTTATACTTCTCCATAATGGTGACCAGGACAGATCCTCTGTTTGAGTACATATATGCCACCCACTCCCCATTCAGACCAGCAAATCACCATCACACTAACTCTGTGTCCAAATGTTTGCTTTATCTTTCTGCATGAAAGATATTCACAGTATCAAAAGTAAAGAATTAAAAAAACAAAACAAACAAAACAAAACACAAAGAGAGCAGTGTTGGGCCAGCAGTACCATCAGCCCTTGGCTCACAGGCCAGCCCATTCCCTGGGCTCTGAGTGTGGAGGCTGCGTAGCACCAGGAAGCGGCTCTGCTGAGGTCCTGTAAGGCCCCAGCACAGCATGGCATCCATTCAGCTTTTGGTTGGTCAGGGTGGTGGGAACAGGGAGGGTCAAGACAGGTAGAAGGGCACACGGAGAAGAAACTACATCTGCAGCTTGGGTTGGGGCCTTGAGATGACCTGGAGAAGTTGACCTGGGCAGGGCTGAGGGGGAAAAAAATGGCAGAATTATAGTAAGCATCAGCTCTGTCCCCACCCCCTCCTCACCCTGGCCCCAGCTGGCCCTGCTGGCTCTGGGTTAGGGATGGGTCACAGCACCAGTCTCTCCCCAGCACCCTGCTGGCTCTGGGTCCCTGTGGAGGTGGTAATAAGTTTTGTTTTTGTTTCTTGGCCTGAAGACAAGCAACAGACTTCCCGAATGAGAATTTGAAAATTTCCAGTGGAAAATGAAGCTTAAAACTGTTGAGGGACAGAGTTCCAGTCCTGAGGTTCTGTCAACATATGGGACAACATTCCTGTAGCACATCTGTCCAGGTCAGGGCTGAGTGAGAGCTTGGTTGCTGGTTCTCTCACTGACAGACACTGTTAGAGGCCAGTCCTGTATTCAGACTCCTATTCAGGTTCCAAGGAAACCACCTGGACTAGGTCCTGAGTCTGCCAGCACTGTAGCTTCTGATCCTGTCAGAAGAGACTCAAGGACACTCACTCATGAGGGTGGGGAGGAGGGTAGTAGCCTTCCTATTTTGGAAGAGATCAGCCAAGGCAGAAGATGGCTGGATTAGGTTTTCCAGAAAACCAGTGAAATTGGGCTTATATGAGGAGGTGTGACCCTTTTTCTTTCCACAGGGGCAACAGATAAATGCCTGGGGTCTTTGTTATTCCTTGCTCTTGTGGTGGTGAAGAAAGGTAAGAGGATGCCTTAGCCTTAGAAGATGCTTTTGGGGTGTGGTTATCTTGGTGTGGCAGAGGATCAGACTCCTCAAAGCACAGGAAGCCTGAGGGATTGTGAAGAAAACGGCCTTCACTGGAGGCATCATGTGCATAGCATGGGGGCCTCAGGCCTCTGTCCTGCCCCGGGGAGTTGTGCAGGGTTCAGGAAGCTCACTGCTTCACCCCAGAGGGGAATTTTTTTAAAGAGCAGAGGAGCAGAGAGACAGATGAGGACATCAAGAGTATGCATATAGAGATGAGGCCGCCTGTCCAAGCCTCCCACTGTTAATAAGGGCAGCTAAGTAGCTGTCAGACAGAAAGACCTGATCTGGGTACACAGCACAAGATTAATACACGCAACTGTGGGGATGGAAAGATGGTTCAGAGGTAAAGAGCATTGGCTGCTCTTCCAAAGGAACTGTGTTTAATTCCCAACATCCACACGGCAGCTTATAACTATCTGTAACTGGGACCCAACACCCTCTCATTGACATACACAAAGGCAAAACACCAATGCACATAAAAATAAATCACTAAAAAAAGAAGACATGGACCTGAATAGCCTTGGGCCCCAATAACTATGTACAAGCTGCCTATCTCTTCTTCAGTAAAGCTCCTAGCCTGGAGGCTTTCTCCAATTTTGGGCACCCAGCCCCAGAACATTATCTAATATGTCAACAGTTCAGATAAAAGGATTTGTGCAGGTGGCTGAAGGGAGGCCAGAGCTGCTTGTGGGCCAGTTTCTTCCTAAAAGGCAGCTTACCTACTAGTTCCTCAGGGAACTTGCCCTACTGGGGAAGAACCCTCACTAACACCTCCATGATTATCAATGACCTAGCTCACTTGCTCTAGCTCACTTGCCCTCCCTGTTCCTAGGGGCTGCTCTCTTATACTGCTTAAGGTGGATGGCATTCAGACAGTCTGCACTGAGGAAGCAAACGGGACTTAAGCCTGATGCCCAAGCATGGTGCAGCTCCATGAAGTCTACTGCTGTCTGGAGGCTTCGGGAGGGAGGTTGAAGGAGGCCCAGTGATGACACCCTAAGAGGCAGACCTTCAGGAGAAGCAGCAGCAAGATTCAGGGAGGGCCTAACCAGGGAGATGTGATGGAAGACCAGAGGCCTTGCGTGAGTAGACATACAGAAAAGGACAGGGTGCAGATCATCAGCAACTGTGCCTGGACAGATGTTTGCTACAGAGATGAAGAAGCAGGGACAGCAAGCCCTGAGCCCTACTCTCCAGACCCAGAATACAGAATGGTTTAGAGGGGCACAGAAGGTGGCAGGGCATGGGAAGAATGGGGTGCAAGTACCAGTTGAGGTCTCCACCTCACTGAGCTGTGCTAGGAGTGGTTTTCTTGAGGCTGAAGTTGGTCCAGTTGACAGCAACTTTCTGACGAGTTTGCTTTGCAGAATCCAAACAGAACCTATTGGGTTTAGGAAATATGGGTAAAACACAGTGATAGGTTCTCTCCTGTCCTCACTGGACCCCACCTCTAGATAAAACATGTCTCATTCACAGAAACCAACTGGAACCCAGAGTGGTGGTGTACACTGTAATCCCAGCACTCAGGACTGCTGTGAGTTTGAGGCCTGGGCTACAGCAAGACTCTTTAAAAAAACAAAAAGAAAGAAACAAGTTGGCTCTAAGTAGACACTGTGGCTTCCAAGTGTTTAACAGGCTGAGAACTGCCCATGAGGCCAGGGGACAATGCGAGACAACTGCTGTGAGACACAAACTGTCATCATCTCTGCCTTACCCTTGCTCTACTGACCTGGTTTTTACCCTCAGACTTCTGTAAACACTGACCCACCCACTGTTACCACTTGACCTGGTGAGCTCAGCTCAGTCTTATCCACCTTTCCCAGAAAGGACTCCTCCACTAACCTCCAGGTTGGTGTGATGGCCACCAGCATGCCTTTATGTCTCTACAAGCATGGATCAGTGGGCTGTGTATTTCTGAACCTCTCCCTGTCTAGACTGTTCCTAGATCTTGACTCACTAGAAACGAAGTACAAATAAAACCTAAGCACTTGGGAATCAGAAAAGGGGATCTCTGTGAGTTTGAGGCCAGTCTAGTTTACATAATGAGTTAGTTCTAGGGCAGCCAGGGCTACACTGAAACCCTGTCTAAAATGAGTAAGAAATACAAATGTATAAAGCTGGGAGAAGCCCTAGTTTTTCTGTCCTAACATGGCTCCTTCTCCTTATGCCTTGCACCTCAGATGCTCTGTCTTGCCAAGCGGCTCCATGGGTTCAGGCTACATAGGGGGCCTGGAAGGGTGGTGAGGAACCCCCAAGGACTTTTTCAGGCCTGAAACACAACATGGGGCTTGGGCATGGACATAATCTCCCCTCAGTCAGGGGGAAAGCAGGCAGTACACACCTACCTCTTGAAGTACTCCACTTCTCGGTCTGTCTCATCCATCTCCACCCCATCCATGTCCTTGGGCAGGAACACATCGTCTAGGAAGACACAGCCAGGAGGGCTCAGTGCCCATGGCCAGGCCTCTGGGGTCATGCTGGGAGCAGTGCTGCCCATACACGGGGACTGCCCTCCACCCCGTGGCTTGGTTGGGGTGGGGGTTCTGCCACTTGGTTCCTGGTGCACTCACCCAAGGAGGAGGCTGACTTCTCTTGTTTGCGGCTCCGGCGGCTGCGGCCCTTGCCCTGGGACAAGCTCTGTGGCCTTGCTAGGCCTGGGGTCTGCACAGATTCCTGCTCCAGAGTTCGAGCCTTGGCCTCACCCGGCCAATTCTGCCAGGAACTACCCTTCTTCTCAATTTTGGGGTTGTCAGCCCAACTTGGTCCTGGCCGGCTCCCCCGGCTGTCCTCTCCAGGTTCTGCACAGTTACCCACTTTGGCAGGATCTGGGCCCTTGCCTGGCTGCTTGGGGCTAGATATCTGGCTCTTGGCACTGGGAGCCTCTAGGTTGGCTGGAGGCCAGGGGCCTGGACCCGCCTCACTCTTCTTTGCTTGACTTCCCTGTCTCTTGCTCTTTCTTAGCTTCCCACCTGTGGCCACAGGCTCAGACAGCTCCTGTTTCTTACTGGGGACCTCCTTTGAACTTTCCTCAGAGCTAGGGTTGCCTGGCTTGGGCGTCTTGACCCAGATCACCCGGGACAGGTTGGGCACAGTGTTGAGTCTTCTCACGAGCCCATTCTCAGGGATACCAGGAGGGGGGCCCCTCACCTCTGTCCATGGTGGGTGAGGGTCTCTTCCTTCTGCCCATGGTACAACTGACTCACTTGGAGCTTGTAATGTGTGGCTGTGAAGGGAGCCCAAAGTCAAAGGGGACAGGTCAAGATTGATATCAGGCTGTTGCTCTGAGGAGCCGTTGAGGTCTGAAGGGGTTAGAGTCTGGGGCTGAGGTTCCACAGCCCCCTCCTTAAAGCCACTGCTATCCATGCTGAGCTCACACATGCTGAAACTGGCACAGAGGGAGTCTTTGACAGTACTCTTGATCTCTTGCAAGCGGCTGCTCAAGAAGCTGTTGACTCGGTCCAGCTCCTGGTCAGGCCAATCTAGGAGCTTCTCCCTGGCAGGCCTCAGCTCCTGGCTTCCAGAAACACGATTCACCTGCTTCAGAGCTTCCGTTGCCAACCGGGCCTTCTCTTTCTCCTGCCAATAGAAGAGGCAGTTTCAGCAGAGGTCTGCCAGTGACCAGGTACAATATGACACCTGACACATCAGCCTGGGACCTAGCTTTGCCACTCACTTGCTGAAGGCAGAGACTCGTGATCTCCACATGGCCCTCAACCCTGCGGGAATGAGGGGACAATGAAACCAGACAATATCAAGTCTTGGGGTACAAGTATAAATAAGCTCCCGAGGGTAGGGTTTTGACAGTTTACCCATCATGAGCCTGTGTCAGTTCTGGGTCTAAGAATGCTAGGATCTGCTTCCTAGGCATGAGTTAGCATGGGGAGCTTGAGTAATTCACCCACTCCCCAGTTAGGCACCAGTGGACTCATCTGCAAAGTAGACAATAACTCTGGAAAAAAGAACAAAGTGGGAGCCAGGCCGTGGTGGCACACACCTTTAATCCCAGCACTCAGGAGGCAGAGGCAGGTGGATCTCTGTGAGTTCAAGGCTAGCCTGGGATACAGAGTGAGTTCCAGGACAGGCACCAAAGCTACACAGAGAAACCCTGTCTCGAAAAACCAAAAAAAGAAGAAGAAGAAGGAAAAAAAAAAAAAAGAACAAAGTGGGAATGCATGGCTATGGAGAGGCAGTCTCTTCAATTCTGTGTGTAGCAGGGAAAATGTGTTATTATTATGCAGTCTTGTGTAAGAGCTGAGATGCTGAGTGGCTAACATGCAGGTGCCTTCCTAATGCTGAATTATTGAAGAGGGCTATCTCTTAAGGTCTCTCACTGCTCAGCAGCTCCATATATCCAAGCCCACGTCTAAAGTGTCCTATAGCATATCATGATCAGTGACAGAGCCCTCACAACAAGATGCAAAAGCAGCCTGAGCCCAGGTGAAGACTAGGAGGTCCCAAGAAGTTGGGTCCTGTAAATCACCTTTGGCAGACTTGAGTCAGGACAATGGAAATCAGTCTGTGGCTGAGCTATCCCTATTTGTCTGCCTAGATACAAGGTACTAGAGGCTAATGAGGCCTTTACAGGGACCTAGGAGTCAGATGGGAAGGATATGGCAGAGCACCACCTTACGTATTTCCAGCTGACTTGCAAACTGAGGAGGAGACAGGAAAATGAACCTGGGGAGAGAAGACTTGCCGTCACCTCAGAATTAGCATGAACACGGTGGGCAGGCTGTATTCTCGTCTCTTCTGAACAGTGACTACATACCTAAATGCAGCCTTCCTTAGAGTTCCTGGACAAATCACCTCCTCTCTTTGAACCCTAACTTCCAAGTTTGTAATTCAGGGAGAAAAAGTTGCTCTGAGGACAGCTATAAGGGTTGGTGCCAAGTCTCCTTCCCCACGTGCCAGGACTCTGCCTTCTCAGGTGAGCAGCAATGTGGCCTGGAGCAGTGTTTGCAGGTGAACTGGAGACCGTAGGTGGTCTCTCCCTGTATGCCTGAGTCAGCACAGCCTGGCTTCTGGATGTTATGGATAAGGAAGTTTTACTCACTTATAGAATGTTTGCTATGTGTCCAGAAACCCTGAAAAGCACTGGTATGGACAGCACCTCCTCATTACAAACACTGGCATCAAAAGGAGAAAGCACAAAAATGCACAGCGGCTCCTCACAAACCTGGCTCCGTGCAGCAGGTCACGTCTTAACCCTCACCACTGCCCTTGTTGCAGTATAACGCCTAGGTTCACAGGTGATGAACTTCAACTTCGGCAAGAATGTGAAACTGGCTCAACGTTAGGTGGCTAGTAAGTGGCCAAATCAGGACAAGGCACAGGGATGATTCAGAAGTTCCAGACTTCTCAGTTCCATTTGCTCACTGACTGTGAGGCAGTGGCTAAGCTTTGGGAGTGAAGCTGGACACAAGACAGTCTCTGTTTCCCAGCTTTAGTCAGCCAAGGAGGAGAGATATATATACATGGACTGCTTAATTCAGTGATAGTGTCAAATGCTACAGGGCAGAGAGTACAAGGTGCTTTTAACCCAGCCTGGGTTGTCTGAGGGCATTCCCAGAGGGGCACTGAAGGGTGAGTGGAATTATCCTGGAAAAAATGAGATAAGCACATTCTAGGTTGAAGGAACAAGTGTAAAATAACGGGAAAATGAAAAATCACATCAATAGGAAGCAAAAATTATGCAGAGGTACAGCTAGAGCCTCAAGTTTTGTTTTGCTTTTGCCAGGGGAGGTGTGGTGTCTAGAGGTCTTAGGAGGCCGGAAGATAGGCTAAAAAGTAAGAGGCTGAAAGATGGAGCTAGTATGCTAAGCAGCAGCTGGATCCTAAGGAGCTCTGCAGGCTGTGCAGACGTCTGGGTTTGAGCCTGAGGCAATCAGTGCTTACCAACTGAAGGCTTGAAAAACAGATGTTGTGGGTGGAGAAAAGTGGACTGGTTTGAGTTGGGGGTATGGGGTTATCATGGATAGGGATTTTTGGGGTTAGGCAAGAAGGTAAAATGACACATGTCCAGAAAACATTACCAACTACTACAGCTGCCACAGTGGCCCCCATGAACCGAGCACTCAGGTGCCAGGCATTCTGCCCAACGCTCCATACATCATTTCATTTCATCCTCACAACCATCTATGGCTTAGGTTCCTGTTATTCTCATTTTATAGATAGAAAAATTGAGGCTGAGAGATTAAGTGATTTGCCCAAGGTCATACAGCGAAGTGTGATCAAGCTGAGCTTCAAACTGAAGTCAATTCCAAGGCTCACTGCTTTCAGTCACAGTGCACTTTCCCATGACAGTGCCTAGGGCTAGGGTCAAGCAACAGAGTGAAGTGGTCCCTTTTACTAAACAGATAATATAGACGAGAAGGTAGGCCTCTTTCATGATATACTGAGTGTGAGGTACCTGCAGGATGTCCCCAAAGAGGACCAATAGTTAGCAGAGATACCAATGTCAAGTACAGGGTAAAATACTACCTAGATGGCTTTTCTTTCCAGAGATGTGCTCTACAAAGTCTAGGTGAGGGACAAGAACTCAAAAAGGAGAAAGAGGTCAGAGAGGCAGGTGAGAAATATGGAGAAGACGGTGACCCCACTGCCCCTTCCTAGGCCCTGCTTGCCTGAAAGCCAAGGAGCCAAGGACAAGGTTTAAAGGGGCGCACAAATAAAATGTCAAAGGTTGCTTAGTGGACAACTCTGACAGGCACATAACCAAGACATAACTTGGATTTGGCAATAAACTGGTGCCTGAAGGGTGTGGACAGCAGTCTTTGGTGAGGTGATGAGTGGGAAGTGAGAACAATGGACATGGATGTAAGGCTGGCAAAAATTACAGCTATGATGAAGGAAGCAAATAGGGAGAGCAGGAAAGGCTCCAGCTTCCAGAAACTGTCTGCCTTTGAAATTCAACAGTGGGCACAAAGACATGTGATGGGACCTAGGCCAGAGGAAAGACTGCAGATCTCTTTGCTAGAGTATGGGTTTGAGCCTCAGACCATGTTTACCAATCAAAGGCTTTGAAAATAGAGCAAGCAGCCTAAGCTGGGGAAGCAAAAAGGGGCTATAGGGGCTGGGGTGGGAGAAGGACAGCCCTTCCTTTAGATGAGGAGGTATGTCCAATGGCTTTTTCCTTGATGAAAACAGAAGTGAAGTTATTTGCTAAAACACAAGGGAGGGTCTGACGAAAGGGCCATGTGAATGGGCATGACAAGGAATGAAGGATAGGGAACAGGCCAGCCAGGCAACATGAGAGCTAAGCAAGTGGGAAAGCACCTAGCTGAGTGTCACATAAACAGTCACAAGCTATCCTCTGGGTGTAGAAGGGGAGAAGGATAGGATGGGAGGCGATTTTCTGAGCAGGTGTGACAGAAGGGAACGGCAAGGAGTGAAGAGAGCCAGTAAGGAGTGAGGATGATGTCGGTTCACTTGCTCTTTACCACTGCTTCTCACCTCAAGTGAGCGAGTGCTAGACTGGCCTGGGAAGAAGACAAAGAGAGGGTCAGATGGCAACACGAAGAGGACAGAGAAGACTGGCTGTGAGGTTGCAGACGGCAAAGGAAAGGGTGCAGCTTCAAAGGATCAGGGACTCGTGCCTAAAGGCAAGAAAAAGGAAGTGGGGTGAGGGAACGGGAAGACCCTGCTTTACCCATCTCCTAAGGTGGTAGAGAGTAAGCAGTCATCACTACATGCCTACCAGGGAAGCTGGACCTCAGAGGGGAGGCTGATCTAATACCGAGACCACCTATGTATGTTTGTCCTAGCCTACAAGGCTGGGTCTAGTAGATAGTGAGCTAGAGAGCAGAAGGGTGTGATGAACGGCAGCCTAGAGATATGCAAGGTGAAGGAGAAGTACAGCAGGAGACTTCCCTGAGGGTGTCTGCAAAGGAGGAAACACCTGAAGTGTTTCACCTGGAGTGACAGTCATTCAGGAAAGGTCCATGGGTTTATAAAAAGCACACCAGACCTGGGAACTACTGAGCAAGCCCTCTGGGGACTGCTCAAAGAGGCCAGAGACCACTGTAACCTACTGAACACCTCAGGAGAGCAACTTTGGGCGGAAGCAAAAGAAGGTTGACCATTCTCTGAAGGTAACAAACAGCAGGACCTTTCGGCTCACTACTTCAGGCTGCAGAAGGATCTTGGTTGTCCTTGGGCTGGGAAGATGGAGAATCACTTCTGCCTTCTAGAGCTTTAAGGTTGTTTGACCACCCAAGAAATGGAACTGGCTGGCTACCAAACCAAATCTCTTCAGATGGTGGCTCCTGTGTATGGCACCGTGCAAGACACAGCTGGGGGTAGGCAGGCGAAGTAAGGAAGCCGCAGGTGGCAAGCCATCAAGCTCAGGGCTCATCTAGCAGCAGGGCTGTCCAGGAACAGCACCGAGGACTGGTTCGTTCCCATGGCTTCAGTTACATCTCTGCTCTGACAACTCTAGTCTCATACCTGCACTTGCACTTGACTGTCTCACGGGAACCTGAGTCAATGAACCCAACTGCATCCAGTCTTCCTTCTCAAACTGCCATGTTGGCTCCGGCACAAGCACCATCAGCATACTGGGAGACACCCAACTGTGTCGTCATACTGTCATCAGAATACCCAAGCCTGTCACTTCTGCTGCCCTCAAATCTCTCCAGTCCCACTCTCAGTCACCTCCCCCTTGGTCTCGTACTTCCCTGCCTGGGGTATCAAACTCAAAGTTTTCTTGCCCTCATCTTCCCACATGCCTTCTGTACCACCCCACTGCAATCAAAATACAGCCTTGACAAGTGCACTATCTGATGTCACCCATCCGCTGACACGCTCTCATCTGCAGGCTAAAGTCAAAGCTGATCTTCAGCAGGGCCTCTGAGACTGTCTTCTACCTCCACTACCTGCCCCACTTCTCTGCCACTTTCAGCTTTGGCTTTACCACACTGCCTGTGAGATGTGCTGTGCCTGCTGCCAGGAGAAGGGACCTCCTGATGAATCTGTCCTTACTCCCCAGGACTCAGACGGTGAGTCAACCTCTAGTAAAGCCACTTCTGGGCAACAATGGGCACTTCCCTCCCTCTGGTACTTGTCACACCCTAATGTGCTTGTCCAGTTTTGTGTCAGTCTCCTCACTAGACTAAGCTTCTTTCTGGTGGGAACTTAACTGTTACATTTTGGCTCTCAGTATTTGTGGAAGTACTTGCTGAATGAATAAATGACCAACTGTAGCAAGTCCTCAGCTTGGAGGACTTGAGCAAGCAGCTTGCACCTAAGACATTTCCTTCTCCAAAACTTGCCCCCAGGTTTTCCCTGACCTTGATGCCTCCCAGATTCATCCAGACTTTCCCATAGCAGTTGAGCCATACCAACATTTTTTTGGGCAGCCAGCACCAATCACGCCCCAGAGGTGTTAGGGCTTGGGGTGAGGGATTCCTCGGGGAGGAGAGGCAGTAGAGTTGAGCTCCCCCCACACCCACCTTCTTTTTCAGCTTGTGCCGGGCCCGCTTGGCGGCCCTGGCGCTGTTGGGGACTTTGGGCTCCGTGCTGTTGATGAATTGCAGCAGCTCATCCACATCTCGGTGGTCCACCGCTGGCTCCCCAGGGATCCCGCCCAGGGTGCCCCCCTTCATGGGCAGCTCCTCTTTCCGCCTGGTCAGCCTCGAGCGGAGCTTCTCCCGGATCTCAGTATAATTCCGACTCGTCGGGGCAGCGGGTGGCTGGGGGAGGGGAGGTGCTGACATTACACCCTAGGCCTGGGAGGCCCATAGCACTCCCACCCGCTGGCACCATGTATGTGGTGAGAAGCCAGATGATTATTCTCTCTAGCATCAGCAACCAAGGCCAAATGACTTCATCCTCAGTAGGCTCTGAGCTGAAGCAGTGGTAGGTGTGAAGACGGCTCGGTGACCAAGGACTGGGGAGCCAGGAAAGCAGATTTGAGCCCGGGCTTCATCACTTGGAAGCTGTATGACCTTGGGTGAGCCACTGAGTCTTTGTGAACCTCAATTTTGTCACCTCTAAAATGAAGATAACAATTCCTAGCTCAAAGGTGACTAGTAATTTTGAATTATTTCCACGTTTCCTATCCTCACCTGCTCTGCCCTGGCCAGCAGCCTTTCCCTTCTCTCCTTCCGAGACTTCTGAACTGCTCCTCTGTCTAGAGACAGCATGTACCCTGATCTGAGCCTCCTTCTTGGTGCCATTTGTGCTCAGGGCCTGTACCTCAGCTGGCTGCCACACTTGGGGAACTTTTTGCTCCCACCCTGCCTTCATCATGCACAAGCATTCACTTCTCTGGGATTACACACGTATATATACTCATCAGAATCATACATAGCTTTTTCTCTGCTACTTCCTTTTCTTTTGCCTAAAGAAAAAAAGTCAATCTTAAGAGAAACCACAGAACACAGCCAACAAAATGTTAAGAAAACCCAATCTCACAAATGTGCCTTGAGGTTGAAGCAAGCAGATGTAGGTACAAGGACTCTCAGTCCCAGTGTGGCAATCACTGCCATGAGCAAGGGGTCTCTCCTCTGCCCTCTGGCTGCCCAGCCCTCTCTGCCCAGGCAGGCTCACTCACCGCATTGTGGCCGAAGAACTCACAGTAGCAGCAGTCACAGAACTTCCCATCGCGTGGGTGGGTGGAGGACGAGGTGCAAGAGCTGCGCTCAGAGCTGCTATCCTCTTCCTCGCCCAGACCCTCATCTGCCTCACAGGCCAGGCCACTGTGTGCAAATTTGTGCCCTTTGCACCCAGGGTCCCTGCTGCAATGGAGAAGGGCCCAGAGGTGAGAGTAAGTGGTGCAGGCACAGAATATAGCAGGAGCCAGAAAAGTGTCCCAATCCCCAGTCACCATTCCAACTGCCTTTCACCTGCCACACCAGTGCCTCTGGTAAAGAGCAGAGCCTGATAAGCGTCTCCACTGCCTCATAGGCCATCACAAATGCAAAGTTTGACTGTGGAAGTTTCCTGCATATACCTCTTTGAGGGCACTGTGTGGGTACCTCTCTAGCTTGCTGTTTTATCAAGCCTTGTGATAATGGGCTGTTCATCATTTCCTTTAAACTAGGTAAATAGACAGTATGTACTTAAATTCTGGAGGAGTCCCATTACACAGCACGGCAACCTTGCACAGCAAGTGCTTGGCAAGCAGGAATCTGAACTGACTTGTGGGTTGATGGGTCCTCTGATACAGCCCCAAATGATCAATGAAAACTTTCTACTTTCCCAGGGTCCTCACAACACATCTGTCTGGCATCTGTATCAGCAGGTAGAGCTTCCTTAATCAAGAGCTCTGTGATGAGAAAAAGCAGATTTGTCTCCTGGGAGCTATAAACTACAAGAGCTACTGCTTGGACCCAGAAACGTCCTCAGTATGTTATCTAGCCATCCTTGAAGTCCTAAAAAAATCAGCACCACTATCCCCTTTTAACAGTTGCAGAGACTGAGGCTCAGGGCACAGTCCAACAGATAGTAAAACATAAACCTGTGTTTCCCTGTGTACAGAGTTCATGCTTTCTCCACTTACATTCTGCCTCCAGACTCTGGCAATAAGTTGGGGCAACTTATATTATATATAATTTCTTCCTAAGGTAAAGATGAAACAGGCTGAGAGGTCCCAGAATCAGAGCTGGGAAGAACCAGAGCCCTATGATGGGTCAGCAACAGCTGGAATACTGCAGAAGCTGGACCCGTGTTTCAGAGGAAATAAGAGTAAGGTGACAGTCTAGGACAGGCCTGTGTAGCCCATGTCTGCTGTTGGAAAGGTCGGCAAACACATGCTAGGGTTTAGAAAAGGCAGCAGAAGTTGGTATCAATGGTGCCTATAGTTTATTCCAAGCTCACATTTCTTCTATTACATTAAGCAAAATTCCTTTTAGGAAAATTAAAATATTCAGTTTCTGAAGATACATACAGACCACTACTCTTTATTGGTGGATACATGGATTCAGAGAACCCTATAAAAAGCAGTTTCCCCACCTATTCTCAGGGCCTTCTGCATCTACCACAGAGGGAACCCCCAGCACTCATATGCACTTGGGTGCTCTCTCCTCTTGTTGCCTTCACTCACACTTCACAGTATATCTTTCTACAAAATTGAGGCTGGCCTTGAACTCTAGATCCTCCTGCCTCCGCTTCCCAATTGCTACGATTATAGATGTGCAGCACTGTGCATGGGAGAAAGCATTTTGCCAATGTGTGTTAAGAACTCTCCCAAGAAACAGTGATGAAAAAGTCTAAAAGAGGAAAAAGCTTTAAGCCAAGACATCTTTAGATGTTGGTTATGTTAAAATGATGATAATGTTCTGCAACTGGAGACCAGCAAAATGAATTATAGTTAATATTCTCCAGCCCCAAATACTGAACATTAAGAACAGAACACAGGAACACACTACTACTACGTGAAAACTGCAAGATCCAAGTCTGTACTGACATCATTAGCACCACGTGAAAGACATGTGAGTTGACAAGTCAAGAGTAGTGGCTGTAGGGCAGTGAGATCTCAGACTGTGGAAGACAGATAAATAGCCAGGGTCAACCTAGAAAACATCTGCCTTCAATACATTCACATTCAAATAAAGCCAACAGAACCACAGAGCTTCCTTTGGGGCTATAAAGGGCCCAGATCTATTCAAACAGACTTAGGACGCTTATCACAACAGTATTTTTCTTGGTTAAAATCTGGAAATGAAAGCCAGGCTGTAGTGGTGCATACCTTTAATCCCTGCACTCAGGAGCAGAGGCAGGAGGATCTCTGTGAGTTTGAGGCCAGCCTGGTCTACAGAGTGAATTCCAGGACAGCCAGGGCTACACAGAGAAACCCTGTTTCGGGAGGAAAAGTTTGGAAATAAGCCAGGCATGGTGGCGCACACCTTTAACCCCAGCATTCAGGAGGCAGAGACAGGTGGATCTCTGAGTTTGAGTCCAGCCTGGTCTACAGAACAATTTTGGGACAGCTAGGAGTAGAGAGACTCTGTCTTGAAAAACTAAAACAATAACATGGCTACTTAAGTTTTAAAAGGAGTTTTAATTAGGGAAATGATCATGATATTTAAAAAGTGTTGCTATGCAGGCCAGAGATGGTAAGAAACACCTGTAATCCCAGTAGTAGAAGGCTAAAGCAGGAGAATCACAAGTTACAGGCTAGCTTGGGCTACATAGCAAGAACCTGTCTCAAAATGAAGAAAATAAAAAAATGCTACATAAAATATTTATCAAATATAGACCAAATTGTATCATTTATATACAGAAGTATCTTCAAGAAAATAGGCCACAGTTCTAGAAGTTTCTCTTTAGGTTGTAAAGACCCTTTTCTTTTTTACATATGAATTGTTCTAAGCTTAAAAAAATTATAATGAAAAAACTCTTAATTTAGAATGTATTTATTTTGGTGCTGAGTGTGAACACAGGACCTCATGCATGCTAAGACTGTGCTCTAGCACTGAGCTACTACTTCCAGCCCAATCTACACTTTGATTTCCATCCTAAAAGTGTTCTTGGCAAGTTTTCCATAACTCTTAGGCTCCAGTGAGCAGGGAGTGGTGCCTTTCACGCCACTCACTTACCTGTGAGTGCTAGGGAGTGGCTGAGAGTTCGGTGGTGGGAGGAGAGGCCCACCGCAGTGCCCACCGCAGTGCCCGCTGCAGGGGTGGCTGCACCCAGAGAATGGTGGAGGCATCTTCAGGAGTGGCATGCTGGTGGAGGGCAGATGGGGGCTCTGACAAGGCCCTGGGGGGTGGGTGGCAGTGGCAGCAGCCACAGGGCACTCTGAAGCCTGGGCAGGGAAAGGTGCTGCCGGGGTGGTGGGCAGCAGGTGTGGGTGGGACGGTGAGCTGAAGGAGCCAGGGTGAGAAGGAATCAGAGATGCTGGATGTGGGGGGTGGCCGGTGGGGCTGTTAGGGGGAGCAGTGAGGTCTGAGTGCTGGTGGTGCTCCGAGACAGGGAAAGCCTCACCTGTAGGTGGAGGGGAGAAAAAGGGGTCAGACCTGGGAAGGAAAGCCCACAGGCTCACTGCCACATCATCCTGTTTAATGGGGCCAGAGGGCATAGCCTCTCAGCACAAGGCCCCTGAAGAGGATATGGATAGCAGGTCTGCTGGACAGATTTGAGTATCCCAAGCCCGAGGAGGCTGTGGCTCTGCTGCGGTGTGAACAGAAGGTATTTCTGCTGTTTCTCTGGGTCTCTCTAGGAGCTACTTATTCTTGGGCATTCCTTAGGCCTGAGAAAGGAAGCTATAGCAACCTTGGGATCTGCCTCTGGGCCACATGGACCAAGCAGCCAAGGTATGCCTGACTCCTGGGAGGTGACAGATCTCTGACTAAAGTAGGAAAAAGCTCTGATGACTCTCTTCAGCATGGACCAAGATAACTGGAGTTATGCATTCAATTCACATAATTTTAGACAGTACCATTCCAAAGGCTTTCCCCTCTGGGTCTCTGAGCATTAGTATTGAGTTTAAGGAAGAGTCCTGTGGCCTGCCTGCCACCTGCTAGTCTCCTGTGGTTAAGTACAGTGCTGTACAGCTATCCCTAAGGTAGACAAACAAAGTCCAGTGAGGCCAAGGAAGCAGAGGTGGCTCAGGTTGTCAATGGTATAGATAGCAGGTGTACATGATCTAAGTCTCGCTTCCCTATGGGCTTTCCCAGGCCACTCGTTCCTCAGACAGTATGAGGATCTCTCATGGACCCAATGTTAAGCCAATGACAGCTATGAGGGCATTCTTTTTTTTTCTCTCTAGGCAGTATTTTATAACTTCAGAGTCTTGCAGAAGGTCTTCCAGAGAAAGACAAAGTCTAGGTTGTCTCCGCTGCCATCAGAACAGGTCTACATTTACTTATTTTAATAACCAAGTTTCTCATTGACTGGGCCAAAATAGAAAGGCAAACAGCTATCTACCTAGAAGGGGCCCAGTACTTTCCGGAAGCTTAAAGACTCACCAGGGATGGCAGGAGGACTCCCAAGCGAGCCGCCTGGCACAGCCCCGCTGGAGTGTGGGGAATTCCAGAGGCCTGAGAGCTTATGTGCTGACAGGAACGAGCTGGGATCCCAGTCCCCTGAGTTCCCATGGCAGGAAGAGGAGGAGGAAGATGAGGATGATGAAGAAGAGGACGAGGATGAATGAGAGTCACCCCCACAAGACTGGGATTTGCAGGATGTGTGTGACAAGGAGATCTGGAAAGGAGAAAGAAAAAGGCTCATGGTCAAACAGTGGGGCTGTCCTGTCCTTCAGGCCCTTAGTAACGTTATGACTGAAGCCAATAAGCACAAGTCATGGTGAACTATAATCAAGGGCCAATGAAGTACTTGGAAGGGACTATGGTGTTCCCAGTTCCGTGGCTGTGTGGATAGCGGGCAGAGCCTGTCTATGAACATGGGCCATTTGTGTGTATGAAGAGCCGCCAACAAGATGAAGTCTTTGAATCAGAAGTGCAGTTTAGCACTCATGCTCCCCCTTCCCCTTTCTCCTTCCTTCCATTTATTTTTAAAATCTTTGAGACTTTATGTGTATGAGTGTTTGCCTGAATATGTATCTGTGCACCGTGTGCACACAGAGGCCGGAAGAAGGCAACTGATCCCTAGGACTAGAATTACAGCAGGTCATGAGCTACCATGTAGGTGCTGAGAATCAACCCCAGTGCTCTGAAAGGGCAGCTAGTGCTCTTAACCAGTGAGCCATCTCTTTAGCCCCAGCCTTTCATTTATTTCTTACTTTTATTTTTTTGGCTTTTTGAGACAAAGTCTAATTCTCTATGTATCCCTGGCTGTCTTGGAATTCACTCTGTAGGAAAGACTAGCTTCAAACTTAAAGAGATCTGCCTGCCTCTGCATTCCGAGCACTGGGACTAAAGGTGAGTGCCACCACACCCAGCCCTTCCTTCTGTTTATTAGGAATATCTGTGTATGTGTATGATATGTATACATGCATGTGTAAGTGCAGGTGCACATGTGCCACAGTGTACAAGTGGAGACAACCTTGGATGTAGGTCCTCACCTTCCACCTGGTTTCCTACAGGGTCTCCTTGTTGGCTTGCCATTATGTAAGCAATGCTAGCTGGCCCACCAACTTCCAGGGGCTGTCCTGTCTCCACCTCCCACTTTACTGCAGGAGTATAGGGATTACAGATATGTACTATCACATATGGCTTTCTGTGGGTTCTGAGGACTATAAGCAGGTCCTCAAGCTTGTGCGGCAGGTGCTTTGGAGCTTTTACCCACCAAGTCATCTCCCTGGCTCTCCTTTCTTTTTATTTTTCTTCCCAGCACACACAAGACAAACATTCTACCACCGAGCTACATTTCGAGCCCCAAGTGAGAAGTCTTGAAACTGAACTGATTCTGGGTAAATGCAAGTCTCCAGGGGAAAGAGAAGTGAAGTCTGGCTGACATGCCTCACAGACAGCAGTCTTCCACGGCTCCCAGCTATTACTGTTGTCTTCTGACTGAAGTACATCTCAGCCCCTCTGACTCATCTGTGTCATAGTGGTGGCCTTTCGAACAGCCGTAGGCTGAAGGCATCAGGGTCAGGTGACAGGACAGGATCAAGATCTACCTCCGTCCACTAGCAGGCCCATGTCTTCTTCCTTCAGATCTAAACCAAACTTGCAGACACTAAGTGCAGCCGGATGGTTTCTAGAGCAGCCTGGGCAGAGCTTCCTGAGGCCAGGGGAAACAGCCTGACTCCCTTAGGGAGGAAGCAGTCCTGCTTTCAGAGGTCACCTGTCAGCTGTTACCTACCGCCACTGCATGTTCTCGACCTGTCTGCCTCTCATCTTCCTCCATGCTCTTTCGGCAACTCTGGCAGACCCATAGAGGCATCTCGCCTAGGAGATTCTTGACGAGCTTTGGCATGAAGTCAGGGGGCAGCTTCTCACCCTGCAACACCAGTCCATTTTGTGAAGGGCCTTCTTCCCAGCCTTTGCGCTCGCGGTGACACAGCAGGCAACAAGTCTGCACAGACTGGCTGGAGGTGGGGGGAACCTGTCCAACACACAGACACAGGGGTTCCCAGGAGGGGGAAAGGCTGTCCTTAGAAAAGATGCTAACAGTATTCATAACACCATTCATTACGTGCCAGGCACTGGGATAGGCACTTTATCAACATAATTTAGCTGTAGTCCTTGTGACAGCTCTGCAAACAAGGTGTTCTTATTCCCATTTTTTAAGATGAAGAAACAGATTTCAAGAAGTTAAATGAGTTGCCCAAGGTTACAGAGCTAGTGAATGGTTGAATCCCAGTAAATCTGACTCCAAAACTCATGCTCAGCTGTCCTCAACATCAAAGAACAGAGAAGAGGTTTCTCCCTCTCTGGAATGCCTAGGAAGGGCCACAGTTCTATGCAGGCTACAGATCAGTCCTCACCTGAAAGGAAAATGGATGTGCGTTTTCTGGAGAGACGAGCAATTCCTTTAGTACTGCAGCAGGAGTTTAGAACGACAGACCCTGGTGCCCTTTTGAGTAAGAATGGTGGAAAAAAACCTAGACTCTGGGGCCAGACAGACAAGCACTCTCACCTCAGCCTCAGCATGAATCAGCCGACGATGACCTTGAGCAAGTTATTTAACTCCTCTGAGCTCTGCTTCCTACCCACCTTGCAGAGCTGTGCAGAATGCTGCATGCCATCGCTCAGGCCCAGATCATGACTTGGCCTGTTTCTTCCCCTTACAACAGATCGGATCCACTCATTTAAGTTTCAAAGTTTCCTTTCACATTGGGGTTCTAACTGGGAACCTAATTATATTTATAGCCCAGTTAATGGTTTTCCTCGATTTTCCAACTCTAGTCTCCTTCCACTGACACTGCACATGGCCCCGTCACTTCCTTTGGGCCAACAGGATGGTGTTAGCAGATGTGCTGGTAGCACCAATCTAAACAGTGTGTATACACTTCTCCTGGTATCCTTGCATGGATAGCCTGCCAAGACCTTGTGCCTCTGCCACTCCTGCCCATCTGTGGGACTTGAAGAAAGTGAGTGTTCTTAACTAGTCAGTCAGCTGACAGATCTATGAGTAAGCCCAGGTGAAATCCCACCAAGCAGTAGATTCAGTAGGAATAGGAAGTGGTAGTGTTTCAAGGCACTGGGTTGCAGGGTGGTTTGTTCCACAACTCTGCATAACTTTCAGATTCACCCTCCACTAGGTAATGTGTTTGTAAGGGGTGCCATTGTTGTTTCATGTGACATCACAATGAGTTGGGTATCCTTAAGTCTGCCATGTTGCCATCATACTAACCTGGGTCCCTGGTTTCTCAAAAAAGAAAGGAACCAGAAGTGACACTAGGAGCATAATGAAACACTTGGGGAAGGACAATGAATGTGGAAAAGAGTACCACAGGTGGAATGGATAAAAGACACAGCCAAAACACTCTGCCAAGGGGCTGTCTCAATGCGCAAGGTAGCTGCTTAATGTTAAGTGTAGACAGAACTCATCTGTCATCTCACAGGCATGGAAGATTGATGGAGGAGAATGGTTTGAGAAATTAAGGCAAAGGATTAGCTTTTCTTTTCTTTTCTTTCTTTCTTTTTTTTTTTTTTTTTGGTTTTCTTGAGACAGGGTTTCTCTATGTAGCTTTGCACCTTTCCTGGATCTCACTCTGTAGACCAGGCTGGCCTCGAACTCACAAAGATCCGCCTGCCTCTACCTCCCGAGTGCTGGGATTAAAGGCGTGTGCCACCACCGCCCGGCTTTTTTTTTTTTTTTTTTTTTTAAACACAAGTATTTATTTGTTGTGTGTTTGTGTATGCACATTTGGGCACCCATGCAGAGGTCAGAGAACAAGTTGCTGGAGTTGCCCTCTCCTTCCACCATGTGGGTTCTGGAGGCTGAACTCAGGTTGTCAAGCTTGGCAGCAAGCTCTCGTACTTGTTAAGCCATCTCACAGGCCCCAGAGGGGACTTTCTGAGAACAGCACTTAGTTCGTTTCTCAAAGCTGTAAGGTGAGTTGTAGTAACTGCAGATGTGTGTGTGTCGGGGAACCAGTACACAGGACTTTGTTCCTAGTGGTATAGTGAAGAGTACCACAGGCAACACCAGGATGAGGATCTTCATAACAGCTCCTGCTTCACTTGGACATGAGGGTCCTAAAATCATTACATGGGGTTGTTGTTGCTGGGTTTTTTCTTTGTTTTGGTTTTTGAGACAGGGTCTCATGAAGGTCAGGTGGGCTTTGAACTCATTATGTAGCAAAGAATGGTTTTGAATTCCTCATCTTCCTGCATCTATTCCTAAGTGCTGGGATTATGGGCATGTGCCAGCATGTCTAGCCATGAGAAATATTTTGAAAAGAGTATAAATCTTCTTTAAATCAATCTTTTCTGTCTCAGTGCTAAAGATCAAAATCAGGACCTGTGTATTTACATTTTTTGGGGGATGGGGTTTTGAGACAGGGTTTCTCTGTGTAACCTTGGCTGTCCAGGAACTCACTCTGTAGACCAGGCTGGCCTCAAACCCAGAGATCCACCTGCCTCTGCCTCTCAAATGCTGAGACTAAATGCATGTGCTATCAATGCCTAGTTAATTAATGCTTTTAAACAATAATTCAAGTGTATAATGTATGCTCCTTAGTACAAAAAAAAAAATGCCTTCTCAGAGATCTCTCAGGGCTAGAGAGATGGCACAAAGGCTGCTCTTCCAGGGGACTTGGGATTGATTCCCAGCACCCACATGGAAGCTCACAACCGTCTCTTAACTCCATTTCCAGGGTGCCCAATGCCCTCTTCTGCCCTCTGCTCTCCATAGGCATGTACATGGTACAGTCATACATGCAGGTAAAACATCCATACACATACATTTTAAACAATGTTTTCTGGGGCTAGAAAGTGGCTCAGAGGTTAAGAACACTGGCTGGTCTTCCACAGATCCTGAGTTCAATTCCCAACAACCACATGGTGGCTCATATCCATCTATAATGGGATCTGGTGCCTTCTTCTGGCATGTGTATACATAATGAACAAACAAATCTTTTTTTTTTTTTTTTTTTTTTTAAAAAGGACTGGATTTGAACACGTTAGAGGGAGACTTCTTATTTAATAAAAATGTTTTCTATCTTCTCTTTCAAAAGCAAACAGAATTCTTATCATTTGAGTATGTAACAAATGTGAGCAAAAGTGATTGTGGGTAGTGCTGTGGTGCAGTGAAAACACTGGCTTTGGTATTAATCCTGAGCTACCGTCACTTAAAGCTGTATGATGCCAGGCAGTGATGGCACATGCCTTTAATTCTAGCAGTCGGGAGGCAGAGGCAGGGGGATCTCTGTGGGTTTGAGGCCAGCCTGGTCTACAGAACTAGTGCCAGGACAGCCAGGGCTACACAGAGAAACCCTGTCGAAAAAAGCAAAAAAAAAAAAAAAAAAAGGCTATAGGATACTAGCAGGTCCTACTTACCCCTCTGTTCATCTAAAATGGGATGAAGGGCTGGAGAGATGGCTTAGAGGTTAAGAGCCCTGGCTGCTCTTCCAGGGGTCCTGAGTTCAATTCCCAGCAACCACATGGTGGCTCACAACCATCTGTAATGAGATCTGGTGCCCTCTTCTGGCCTGCAGGGGTATGTGCAGATAGAACACTTTATGAATAATAAATAAATATTTAATAAATAAATAAATAAATAAAGCGGGATGAAGTCCTAACTTGTAGGATAGTTTTGAGAAGGAAATGTGATGGAGAGCCTGCACCAGTGTTAAACAGGCGGCACTAAGGAAACAATGTACGGTCACTGAACTGTAGACGAAGAAGAACTTGTCAGACACAATGAATGCAAGATGACTTATTAGACACCTTTTTTGTGTGTGGGGGAGGCGGGGGAGATTGGGTTGGGGGCTGACAAGGTCTCACACTGTAGCCAAGGCTGCCCTTGTAGCAATCCTCCTGCTTCGGCCTTCTAAGTCCTGGGATTACAGTCATAAACCTCCAGCCTGGTTTCTGTAAAACATCTTAACTTCTGCCTTTAACCCCAAAACATCAAACGCTTAAGTCCCCCAAATACTCTGCACTTCCCTACCTCTCCCTTTGCTAAAGGGAGTCTTTACTTAAGACCCTTTATCCCCATTTCCCGACAAATAGTTGAGTAGGCCTTCCTTAAAGGCCCCCACGTCAAGTCCACACCCCTCTAGACAATCAGAGAGAGGTCCTCTTAAAATTACCTCTCTTCCCTATGCCCATCTAGTACATTGTGGTATCTATCCCATTTACGTTCTTGTTTTGTCTATCCTCACAGTATTATAGCTGGCCGGCAGCTTCCTACAGAGTAGGTCCTCATCTCTCCATCCTGTCCCTCTACCTGTATAGTTCCAATTTCAAACATGGAAAAATGGGGGGCTGCAGTCTTCAAGGATTACAGTATGCTCCCAGCTAAGGAAATAATGTGACTCTTTTTAGAGGTCAATTAAGCCACAAAACAAATGAACCAGCCATTAATGAAAGTTATCCTATAGGGCAGGCTGTCTTTCTTGGTAAAGCTAGTTAAGCTTTAACTGAAGCAGGGACATCATCTGCACTGCAGTTGCCAAAGGTCTAGGTGACAGAACATTCAGCTAAAGGGATCCAGACCGTAGGCACTCAATTTATAAACCAGGCCCTTGGCTGTTTGGTTCCTAACAAGTCTACTCTAGGGACCAGCTATCCACAGTTCTCTCTTAAGTTAGTACACTCAAGTCACGCTTTTTGGGACCATGCAATGTGGAGGGCCACCCTCAAAGCCTCAGGCCCCGATGTCTTTCTATGGATACAATGTGCTGTGGGGCCAGTGAGGAGATGTTCTGTTTCTTTTCTTGTTTTAAGAAAGGGTCTCGGGCCAGGCGGTGGTGGCGCATGCCTTTTTAATCCCAGCACTCGGAAGGCAGAGCCAGGCGGATCTTTGTGAATTCGAGGTCAGCCTGGTCTACAGAGCGAGATCCAGGAAAGGTGCAAAGCTACATAGAGAAACCCTGTCTCGAAAAACTAAAAAAAAAAAAAAAAAAAGAAGAAGAAGAAAAGGGTAAAGGGTCTCGGGCTGGAGAGATGGCTCAGTGGTGAAGAGCACTGGCTCCTCTTCCAAAAATTCTGAGTTCAATTCCCAGCATCCACAGGGTGGCTTACAACCATCCATAATGAGATCTGGTGCCCTCTCTTGGCCTGCAGGCATATATGCAGGCAAAACACTATACATAATTATATAAATCTTTAAAAAAAAAAAAAAAGAAAAAGGAGGAGGAGGAGGAGGAGAAGGAGGAGGAGGAGGAGAAAAAGAAAAGTCTAAGCCGAGTGTGGTGGCACACCTTCTTTTAATGATTTATTTATTCTTATTTTACATGCATTGGTATTTTGCCTGCATGTATGTCTGTATGAAGGTGTTTGATCCTCTGGAGGCAGTTACAGGCAGTTGTAAATGGCCATATGGGTACTGCAAATTGAACTCAGGTCCTCTAGAAGAGCAGCCAGTGCTCTTAACTGCTGAGCCATCTCTCCAGCCCCATGGCACATACCTTTAATCCCAGCACTTGTGAGGCCGAGGTAGATATCTCTGAGTTGAAGGCCAGCCTGGTCTACAGAGCAAGCTCCAAGAAAGCCAGAGCTACACAGAGAAACCCTGTCTAGAAAATCCCAAGGGATGAAAAAGGGTGGGGTGGGGGTGTCTCATTATATAGTCCAGGCTGCCATTGAATTCACAATCTTCTTGCCTCAGCCTCCTGAGTGCTAGAACTATACGTGTGCCACCACACCTGACTGTCTGATATTTTCATCTCTGCTTTAATTTTTATTTATTGTTTTAAATATTTATTTTTATTATTTTTAATTATGTGTATGTGTTTACAAGTGCTTTTAAAAGCCAGAGGTATTGGAGATAAATTATAGGCAGTTGTGAGCCACCCCAACATGGGTGCTGGGAATCAAACTCAGGTCCTCTGCAAGAACAGTACATATTCTTAACCACTAAGCCATCTCTTCAACTTTAAATTTTAAATTACATTCACTGCATGTGTGCTTGTGTGCATGCATGTGCATGTACATGCACAAAATGGTACATGGCTGAAGGTTGGAGAACAATTTTCAGGAACAAACTCTTTTTCTACTATGTGGGTCCAGGAATCTGACTAAGGTTATTAACCTTGGCAGTACAAAACTTTTCTGATGAGCCCTCTTGCGGGGCCCCACAACTCTGCTTTAATTGCTAAGGGTGGTAAGACTCCCAAGACAGAGAAATACTACAGGTCCTTCTAATTAATGCTACCACAGAGAGAAGCTCTTGGCTCGCTCGGGGTTCCTTCTCACTGCAATCTCCTGTTAGTCTGCCAATTCTGGCAAACATGGCACCGTATGCCTTGAATCAGTGAACCTAGGCTTTCAACTTGCTGTTCTCAAAGCTTTTATTGTTATCCCTGAACAAAAACATTGTCATCAAGTGAATGAAAACACACAGTATTTTCTTTGTCATAAAGGCTCATGGAATTAATTCTTAAACCCAGAATCCCTGGGCAGCAACTAATTGTCTTCACTCACCTTAGATTAAATTTCAGAGCCTCTGGGGTATAGGTTTAGTCTTTAGCAAAACACCAAGAAGGAAAGTCCTAGTGGTTCTTCTGATTTTCCATCTTGTCACAAAGACTTTAAGATGGTTGTTTTACCCTTCACGTGAAAGCAGAATCTTTGTACAGTGGACCTGCTCACAGGGCACCCATGCTCTAGTTCGGACACCTCCAGAACAGAGGAGCAGCAGAGCTGAGGAAGCCGGGAGCTGTACCACTGAAACCACTGTCTCTGCCCCCTTACCAGCCAACGTCCTCTGCTTGTCAAAGAAGCATTAAGACAACCAGTGTTTCCTGGATAAGCACATCAAAGGGAAAGTTTTTTTGTTTTTGTTTTCTGTCATGTAATACCAGTTTTACCTTGAAAGAATGTCTGTTATCCAGACATGAGTATTAGCAGACATTGTCTCAAAAAGTAAATATATAAACAAAACAAGCCCATTACTTCAAGAAAAATAGCCAAGTATTTGTGGCCAGTGATAAAAATTCAAGCTTTTGAGCAAAAATTCAAATTTGAAAGTTAGGCATGGTGGCTCACACCTCTAATCCCAGTACTTCAGGAAGCTGAGGCAGGAGGATCACCATGAGTTTGTGGCTAGCATGAGCTACAGAGTGAGAATCTATCTCAAGAACAAAAGAACAAACAAAAATTTAGAATTTGGGAAAGCTTGTATCACTTACCATGAGCATTAGAGTATTTCAATACCTGTCTGAGGAAATCAGTGTCATTAAAAATGTTATTTTTTTGGCATGATAAATGAAATTCATTTTCCAAATGACTAAAGCATGATTTCACAGAATTATACATTGGTAAAGATCTATCTGAAATGCAAATGCACAACAGATTTTATTCATTTCTTTTTTTTCTTTTCGGTTTTTTGAGACAGGGTTTCTCTGTGTAACAGCCCTAGCTGTCCTGGAACTCACTCTGTAGACCAGGCTGGCCTTGAACTCACAGAGATCCACCTGCCTCTGCCTCCTGAATGCTGGGATTAAAGGTATGCACCACCACCACCAGGCTCAGATTATTATTATTATTATTATTATTATTATTATTATTTTTACTTTTGTTTGGAGACAGGGTCTTACTATGTAGCTTTGGTTGCCCTAGGACTCACTATGTAGACCAGGCTGGCCTCGAAATCAGAGATCCACCTGCCTCTTCAATTAAAGGTATGTACAACCATGCTGGGTTCAGACAATAGGTTTTTAATAAAAAATGAATACAAAGTCTTCAACACTGAACTCATGGCTTTGTGCAGGCTGAGCAAGCCCTCTACCACCTGAACTACATCTCCAACCTGAGAGTCCAGCTTTATTTCATACGTGCGTGTGTGTGTGTGTGCGTGCGTGTGTGCCTGTGTGTGTGAAACCACGACCACTCTCTGCCTTATTTCCTTGAGCTCAGGTCTCTCACTGAACCTGGAGCTTGTCATTTCTGACTAGGCTGGCTGGTGGGCCAGGAAGCTTCAGCAATCCTTGTCTTCACAAATACCCACCTCCAGCTCTGTGTTGGGGTTACAGGTATATATGACCACAGTAGCTTTTTATTTGAGTGCTGAAGATACAAACTCTGATTCTCACATTTACATAGCAAGCCTCCTTCCCCAGCTTTTCTTTATTAAAAAATTTGCAAAAATGAAAACAGGAACACTTTTCTATTCAATGTATAAAATTAAATATATATAACTATTATTTTTAAATGGCACATACACTGTATTATGTGTGTGAGCATCAGAGGACAACTTCCATGAGGCTTCCTTTCCTTCCACCCTGTAGATCCCAGGGATTGAACTCAGGTCCTCAGGCTTAGCTGTAAATGCCTTTACCTGCTGGGCCATCTCACTAGCCCCCAAATAATTATTTTTAATAAAAATTGCAATTTATGTTAATGTGGTAACTTATTAAATATTATTAGTCTTTTTTTCCAATCCTGGAGATCAAACCTAGGACCTACTATGTTCTAGTCAATAATCCTTATTACTAATTATATGTCTTGTGGTGTATCTGGACAGCTTTTGGGGCACAACTCAATTTTTCACACTGGCCTTCTGTCCACAGTTTGGCAAGTGTCAGAGAATAACCCTGACCACCACGCCAGACAAGTGCCAAGATCTGTTCTGAATTAGACTGACTTTCAGCATTTAGCCTAGTCTCATTCTCCTAAGGGTTCCTCCCAGTCCCAAGAGTTCATGTGTGTTTGCACCAGATTTCCCAAGACACATGCTGTATCTAGCCAGCTGCCCTGCAACAGGTTCCAAATCCTATTCTGAAATAGCCCATGAGAGTACTCTCCTCTCAAGATACCAAACTCCAAAAGCTTCCCTGACACCAAGGCAAAGTAGGTGACAACAGCAGCTAAAATTTCTTATGTCAACTACCATGCTACATGCTGGGAAATCCCTTAGTAAAATCCTAGCATCCCATAAGACCCTAGTCAAAGGTCAAGGAAACTCTGTGTACTAAGCTAAGGTAATTCTAGTATAGCACCTGTCACACCGTGCCATATCCCTGGTAGAATGGAGCTCTCTGGAGCATATGTTCAGAAATCACATATGGCTTGTTGCCTGTCACATAGCAGGCGTTAAATAAATGGAATTTTAATGCCCTTTTGGCTCACTGGCTCAGCTACATCAAGAATAGAATTTAAAACAGCAAAACTAGTCCCTTTCCTGAAATGTTATGCTGAAGGCATGGCTCTGATAAGAAGGCAACCAGAGCTAAGACTCTGAGAATTCTAGAAATCAGAGCTGCAGTTAATGCTCTGGAAGCTGACCAAACCCCACCTCAGTGGTTTGGAACTTTTACTGCAATTCTTCCTCAGATGTGGCCCTTCCAGGAGGCAGCAACGGTTTTACTTTATAAGGCCAAATGGTAGAGAGCCTTCTTTGGGTTACAAGCTGAGTAAGGACAAAGCAGTGAGGCTGCTGATCCTAATGACCCCAAAAGCCTATCCAATCCACTCAATTTGCTTCAAAACAAGTAGCCAAGAGAAGGCCCGAGCTGCTCACTTAACCGAATCCTTGGGCCAACCTCTGTTTTACTACCCTTAACTCCAAGACAGGTTTCTCACAGGGAAAAGAGCATGAACTTTGGAGACATGGTTCTAAGTTCAAATCGTTGTTCGGCCATTTTCCGTATTTTGGAGCATTACTCAAATTCTCTGAGTCTCAGGTTTCTTGATTTATGAAATGGGAATAACACCATACTTCACAGAGTTGTGAGGACAGAAGGAAATAAATTATGTAAAGTACCTGGCCTGGGTCTGGCACACAGTAGGTGCTCAATACCCGTTAGTTTCTTTCCTCTTCTGCCCTGGAAGAAATGATAGGGAAACTTACTAAGTGAGACTTGCCCAAACCAAATTTATTACTTGAAGCACAGGACAGAGGACTAAACAGTGACCTTCAAGGCATCTCTGAACCCCCATGTCATACAACATGGCCTCATTTCCTGATAAAGATCTTCAGTGTTTACAGTGCCTTTGGCCCGTTTTCCTGCCTTAGTTTCCCCACACCCCTTTTCAGAATAGAAATACCTACTTCTTTGATTCTAAGGGGGAGAGGGGTCAAAAAGGGAGCCAAGAGCTTTGGCTAGAGGATAAGGGAAACGGACAGTATATGAAACTGCAGCATGTCCCTCCTGCTACTCAGCTAATGGTTATCTAATGTGATCGATGAGGATATATAAAGGCGCAAACTCAGACCCTTCCACGTATACAAGCTTGCCTTTCCTTAGTTCTTACCTGACCTTGAAGGACCATTAAATACTCCCTTCCCCAATTACATATGCACTGCCTCTTCTCGTTTTTTTCTAAAGACTCAACCAGGTGTCAAATTCTCTAAGTGCATTGTCAGAATGAACAGGGCTTCATTTTAGACTGCCCTATGCTCTTTCACATTTCTCTAAAATAGAGGTGATCTCTTATCTTAAACAAACAAACAAACCAAAAAGCAGGATCTTATTATATCGCCCTGGCTGGTCTCAAACTCACAGAAATCCACCTGCCTCTGCCTCAAATACTGGAATTACAGGCATGCATCACCATGCATGGACCTATCTCATATATCTTAATTGTTTAAACCTGTTATCTCTACAATACCATGGGATTTCCAAGGACAGACACAGTGTTCCAAGAATCACTGTATTCCAATCATTCAGCAGAGGCACAACAGAAGACTAGCAGATGAATATTATTAACAAGTCAACAACTGAAGAAATGGAGGAAGGCAGGGTTTGTTTTGTGTGTGTATAAATGTTTTGCCTGCATGTGTGTCTGTGCACCACATTCACATCTAGTGCCCATGCAAGACAAAAAAAGGTGTTGGATTCCCTGGAACTGGTGTTAACGAACAGTTGTGAGCCACCATGTGGGTGCTGGGAACTGAACCCAGGTCCTCCAGAAGAGCAGCAAGTGTTCTTAACCCCTGAGCCAACTCTCCAGCTCCTGTTCTAGTTTTTTAAAGTGATGTGAGGAATCAAACCCAAAGCCTTAAACCTTAGGCAAGTTTTCTATCATTGAGCTATATTCTCAAGCCTCCAGCCCCTTAAAAAACAAAACAAAAACCCCCACAATGTTAGGCTTCCTCAATTTAGCAGCTCCCAGATCCAGCCACACTCAGAATCTCCTACAACATCCAAAAATGGATCCTGGGTGGGCTCTAGCCCTAGTTGGGTAGATCTGGGATGGAGTTGAACAAAGAACAAAGGATCTGGCCATTAGTTAGGCTAGAGTGAGGGAGACAGGGACTAGAGAGAGCAATCCCGGCTGCCTCTCCCACAGAGAATTACTTCCTCACACAGCATCGCAGAGGGTTTACCACATCTAGTTTGCCTTCCTACTTAACTTCATTGACTCCTCACTGTCCAAACAACTTGAAGCGGAACATCAGCTGACTTTTCCCTGCTCTCCAAACGAGTCCAGGCAGTGCTCACCTCCCTTGCAGACCAGTGGTTCTCAACTCATGGGTTGTAACCCCTTTGGTGGGGGAGAATCCCTTTCTAGGGTTCGAATATCAGATATCTGACATATCAGATATTTACATTATGATTCATAACTAGCAAAATTAGTTATGAAGTAGCAACAAAAATAATTTTATGGTTGGGGATCACTTCAACATGAGGAACTGTACCAAAGGGTTGTAGCATTAGAAAAGTTGAGAACCACTGCTCTAACTCCTTCCTTTCTCCACCTTACTTTCTGGAAATATTCAACCATAAAGACGAGGCTCTGAAGACCATCTCTGTCTCAACTTTCCCTGGATTACCATCCCAAGCAGCAAGCACCTACAATTATAGCTCCAACTGTGCTAAGTGCTTGCCGGGGAGGAACTGTTGGTCCCTAACATTAACCCAGTAAGCCTGGGTTTACTGTCATTTCATAAAGCAGTAAACAAACCAAGAGGCCAAAACACTTCCAAAGGCCACTTAAAAGGATGCAGGATTTGAACTTTTGTTCAAAGGCAGCCAACACTGTGCCTTCTTCTGGTACTACTGCAGTTACTATACATATATGCTGTACAGTACTACAGTACAAGCTCCTTGAAGACAGAAGCCAGGGTTCATTCACTTCTGATTTCGCAACTAGTCCAGAGCCTGGCACTGTGGGGTCACTTAGTGTTGGCAGAATAAATGAATGCTAGGCAAGAGGACTACTGGGTATGACAGTGTGTGTGCCATAGCTGGCCTAAAAAAGTACCAGTGAGTCTGGCATTGTGAGGTATGCGACAGTCATGTATTGAGCAATAAAGATCATGCATAATACATACCCTAATGTGACTTAATTAAAATGGTCCCTGCTCTAAAAAACTCTAGATACAGTAAGTGAAGGTGTTATGACTTTAATCATCCATCTATTATCAGACATTAAGCTAATAACTCTGAGACAGTTTAAGGAAATTATTTTTTTTTTAAAAACTGGGTGGGCAAGTCTTTATCTTCAAAGGTCATTGGCAGTTTTGCACTGAGAGTCTTTTCTGGTTTACAAAGAACTATGTGGCAGGGTTGTCCCTTCATATCATTTCCTTCCACTGGCCATGGAAGTGGTGCAGGCCTGAATCAGCAGGGTTGTCTCTGAAGATAGGAACCACCTTGGCCTTCTGTGTACCTCAAACAAAGGCCCTAGTTACAGAGATCATTTTGAAGCTTTTTGAGTGAGTTAAACATAACAAAATGCTTTCAATAAAGATACTGACTGATCACCTTGGCCAGTTCCTCAAGAGAACAGATTTACTCTGAGCAGTGGAAGAACCGGGTCTCTGGAGGCCCTTTACACTAAACTGGACTGTCCCAGGGGGTGCTGTAGAGAGACAAGAGGGAAAGGAAAGGATGAGCTCATTGCCACCCACCCCAGCTTCCTTAGCAAGCCTCCTGGGTGCTAAGTGCACACACAGGTTACCAGCTGAATGGTGTGAGACTACAATCAGCTGGCAGAGTAGTGGTAAGGCTGGCTGTGGCCACTTAACACTGCTCCTGCCACCCAGAAGAGACTCTGAATACTACGCTGCTTCACAGTCTCCTATGATGGGGCTCAAACAGGGAAAGAAACCAGCTCTGAGACACAGAGCAGGAGGAAAAGTGGGGAGCTCAACCCAAGTCAGTGAACTGGTTTTCACGGTCTCCTTTGCACTGCTTTTAGGTTTTCTGAGTTGACCTGCCTCTACCTTACTACCATCCTTTGCTAATAAGGCAGCACCTGTTTAAGCTTTATCTTGAAGTAAAAGAGGGTTGGAGAGTTTGGGTGACTAGGCCAGATTTAGGGGTTAGAACAACTGAAAGGACTTTTGGGATCCCCAATAACCTTAAGGGCTTGTATCTAAAAGTGTAGGCTATGGAAATGAATAAAGAGGCATGGAAAGAACCAAGAGGCTGGAGCACAGGCTGCCTAAGGGAAGCACATTGCTTAGACACCATAGATGACTGCTTGGAGACATGGGTTCAGCATCACCAAGACTTTAGGGTTTTAAGAAGAACAAATGCAAGTATGAAAAATCTTTTCCCTATTGCTACTGAAACAGGAGATGTAGCCTAGGCTGGCCTGCAACTTGCTGTGTAGCTCAAACTGGCTTTGATTCAAAGCTATCCTATCTCAACCTCCCAAGTGCTAGGATCACAGGCACAAATCACCACACCATGCCACATATTTGCTTCAGAATATCAGCTTACATTAAGATTAAAAACAAAAATAAAACAGTGTATGAGTTTGGGACCTTAGAATAAGTCTATGGACTGGAAGTGGTCTCATTTGTCACCCATGGATTTGGTTCAACAGGTAACATTAACATTGAATTTCATCTTCCTTATCCACTCTACACCCAGACAGAACTGAGTGAGTGGGGTTAGGAACCAAGACCCTTAAGAAAGGCATAACAGTGAACAAAGAAGCAATGGTCAACCTCTACTCGGACATCAGGTACTTTTGACCAGGGCACAAAAGGCTGTTTCTTGAATCTCACCTCTACCCATAGCAAAAAGTGGGACAAAATCAGAGTTTGCTGGTGTTTCAGTTCCCTTGAGTATGTAAGAGTGAATTTTTATCTGATTGGATTTTTGCTTTATATCTCTAAGTGGGAATCATTTATGTAAATATTTAAATGCTGTGGGTTTCTGTTTCTCTATCTGAAAAACACGGTAACTGTAGTTATACCTCTAGTTTGTTTACTGATATTTGTTAATCACTAGGAACAGGGATCTGACAAGGCTCTTGCATCCTAGAACCTATATAAAAAAGCAGACAAAGGGGCTGGAGAGATGGCTCAGAGGTTAAGAGCACTGACTGCTCTTCCAGAGGTCCTGAGTTCAATTCCCAGCAACCACATGGTGGCTCACAACCATCTGTAATGAGATCTGGTGCCCTCTTCTGGCCTGCAGACATACAGAACATTGTATATATAATAAATAAATAAATCTAAAAAAAAAAGCAGACAAAGAACTGTATCAGTGGTTATGCACAGTACTAGTGCTAGATGCTGAGGAGAAATACATGAAAGGTGGAAAGGTTAGAAATAAGGCATGTCAGTCACCTGGCAGGAATAAAGGAATGAATTCTTAGGTCAAGCAATAGAGTAGGTAAGAATCTATAAAAACTTGGATCAGAAGAATTAATGAAAGCTATAATTTTGGGGAGAGTTGTATTTCAATAACACTGGATGTTAAGACACCACCCAACTTTCTGGCCTCTCTGTGGCAGGCAGCCTAAAGTACTGTATGTCTGATGGGAGACAAAGAGGACAACAGACAGCTCCATGGCTCTCTCTTCTAGATAACAACACTCATGGTGGGGGGTGGTCAAAATAGGTTAGAAGGGGAGGTGGCCTTTGGCTGAAAGCTAGACCCAGCAGAAGTAGAAGACTCTTTGTAAGTCTTATTTGAAACTTCTCACAGCCTAGGCTACAAGGCAGGATGATGGAGAGGCTTCTAACATTCAAGAATTTGTGACAATTTCACTAATTAAAAATCTTCTCACCATGACTAGAGAAACAAAGGAGACCAGCATCAAAACTGGGTTACAATAAGCACAGGTTCTCAGCAACTCGTTCTCTTTCTCATTTACCTACTTAGTTCTTTCTATTCTGGAAAGGCAAAGCCTGGAATAGGTCTGGAGGATCACCAAAATGGCTCCTCTGAGTCCCTTGTGTTTACAGTTCAGTGCTTGGGTCAGACACATCAACAAGTTTCATCACAGAAGGAGTGGTGCCACCAGAGGGAAGCAAAGAGGGCTGTGGGCACAGAGGGGGCACTTGGTGTAACTGGGGAGGTCAGGGAAAGCTTTCCAGGAATGGTACCCCAAATGGCATCCCCACTCACATGCACAATTCCAGAGATTCTACTAGAAGGCTGTCAAGAGCCATGCCTTCAGGCTGCACCAGCCTCCCAGAGTCCCCTGCTGCCCGATGCAGTCAGTGTCTGCAGAGCCAAACGCATCTTCCGCCACGCCTCATCCTCATCCGGGCGCTGCATCCGACCCTCCAAGACTCCTGCAGGGGCCTGCCTTCCTCGGCAGGCTCAGCCAAAAAACCAACTCAAAACTCTTTTGTCAGAGCAAGCTTAGGGCAAGCCACCCAGCCCCTGGTGCCACAACCCTCCCTGAGCAACTGTGGCCCACGCCACCCCCACCTCTCCTGTTCTCTCCTGCTCAAAAGAAAGTGACCTTCCAGGTGGCAAGCTGGACGCTTTCAGGAATCCTCCCGTATACTCTTACTCTCACAGAATTCAGCAAACTAGGGGGAGAGCGGGGGTCGGGGGCGGAGAGTCGGGGACGCCTTATGGGACAGGAGGTAGGGAGGAGAACAAGGGTTTCCTCCTCAGCGGAGTTGTTCCAACAGTCTTTGGGGCAGCCTGCCTGTTTGCTCCAACTGTTCTGCTGGGTGGGGAAGGGAGGGAGGTCCCAGAAGGCAGATGCAGAGGTACAGCTGGTGAGGGTAGCGGCTGCAGACAGTGCTGGGAAAGGAATGAAACTGCTGGGGGCCGGGGGGAGGGGGCGCACAGAGGCTGCAGCCTTGCAGGTTCCAATGCCCAGAGATGATCTTTTAGGGGCCGGGGGAACCAGGTGGGTCCAAAGGGAAGTGGAGGGCAGAGAACCAAGCTGTGGTCTCAGGACCTAAGCCAGCCCCAGTGACCCGAATGGCCAGAACATTTAGCTCCGGAGTAGGGGTTGAACGGATAGCTTCAGAAGGGTCGCAAGAGGGTTGGCTGAGCTTTGGCTTTGGAGAGGGGTCCAGCCTCCATTCCCCGCAAGGGGGTAGAAAGCTGCTCCGGACTTGGGATCTGGCCCCAGCCGGATAGCATGTCCATGCCCAATCCCGCCCCACTCCCGCTCCCGCTCCGGGGAGGTGAAAGCAGTCGAGCAGTCGGAGTCGCCTTGCTCGTTCCTACCTGAGGGCCTGGAGCCAGTTTGGGCTCGTCCTCCTCCCTGGGGCTGTCGCGATCCGGCTCCGCAGGCGCCTCCGGGGGCCCCGCACCCGCTCCCGCTTCCAGGCTTGGCGGCGGCTGCGGCTCGGGCGCCTGGGGCTTCTGCAGCCCCGCGGCCCGCGCCCGCTCCCGCCGGCCCGCGCCGCCGCTCGGCCTGCTCCGCCTCCGCGTCATGCTGCCTCTCGCGCCGCTCCCCTGCTCGCTGGTTCCCCTCGCGCCGCCGCCGCCGCCGCCGCCGCCGCTGCCACCGCCGCTCCCCTCACAGGACAACAGCCAATATGGCGGCACCCGGCACCCCTCCCCGCCCGCTGCCAACAGGTCAGAGGGCACGCTGAGTCCGCGCCGCCGCACTCGCCTCCGAAGCCTCCCGCGCCATTTTTAATAAGGCCACCACCCTGCGTTCCGCGGGAGACCAGCCCAGAGGCGAGGTCCTGTCCTAAGCACACGTCGGAAAGGCTACGACCTGCCGGAGAAACACGTGTGGCACTGTAATAGCGGGCCTAGTAGCTTAATTGTCCGTTAAATGATGAGTGAATTAACTAATCTCTGCTGCGATACTTTCACACTCATCGCCTGGCTCCTCCCTACAGCACTTGGAGACAGGTACGAATTATTCCCATTTTGCAACGGAGAAATATGGAGGCTGCAAAATGACTACGTAAGGTTGCTAGATATCATCCAGGCACAGCCGATGGGCTCGTGGTCAGCCTGAGGCGAAAGACACCAAAGGAACGTGCCTCTTCACTTGTAATGTGTCATCCACTGGGAGTCCCGCGTTCTGCAGGACCCAGACCCAGATCCTTCTTGAGTCTAGTGGGAAAGGTGGTCACTTAAATACGTAATTACGACCAGTGTGACAAGGATGAAATGATTAGGGCACTTACTAAGGCAGTATTTTTTTAAGGGGTATGTGCAGGAGAGGACTTTAAGGACACACAAAGGAGAATTTGAAATATTTAACAGTTAAGCATTTAATTGTTAAAATGTCATCTCCACCCGTTTTTGTGGGGGAGAAAAATACAGGCACATGGAACAAACTTTTTTTTTAAAGTTTCAAATGTTATCTGTCTTATGCCTTGGCCAGTGGAACTTTGAAACTTTCTGGTAGTTAGAAATGGAATTTATATTGGTATCATCCAGAACTGAATCTGGAACTTTAACTACCAAGAAGTAAGTCAAATTTTAAAAATTATTATATTTTATTTATCTTATTTTATTGTTTCAGTAGTGTGTGTGTGTGTGTGTGTGTGTGTGTGTGTGTGTGTGGTGTCTCTGCATCGCTGAGTGTATGTGGAAGTCAGAGGACAACTTTTGGGAATCAGTCCTTCCCTTGCGATGTGGACCTTAGGACTATCAGGCTTGATGACGAGGGCTTTTATCCACTGCGCATGTCACCTGACCCAGTTCTGGTTATTGAAACAGTGTCTCATTTAGTAGCTGCCTTGGCCAGGAATTCACTTTGTAGACCAGACTGGCCTCCAACTTGCTTTGATTCTCTGGCTTCTGCTTCCCAAAAGTGTAGTTACCATGTGTTTGGAAGGGTCTACTCTTGACTGTGTGGTGTGCTTTGATCTTTCTAGGGGGAGGTCTTTTGCCCCGCCCTTTGGCATTGTTATAAAAAGCCCTTTTGAAGAGGGGGGGGGGAGGGGGGGATATTTTGTTCCAGGTCCTCCCAAAGCTATCCTGTCTTTCTGTCCGTCTCCTCTCCATTTTCTTTCTTTCTTTCTTTCTTTCTTTCTTTCTTTCTTTCTTTCTTTCTTTCTTTCTTTCTTTCTTTTTTTTGGAGCTGAGGATCGAACCCAGGGCCTTGCACTTGCTAGGCAAGTGCTCTACCACTGAGCTAAATCCCCAACCCCTCCACTTTCTATCTAATATTTTCTTATTCCTCTATGCTCCTCATAGGAACCCTGGAAAAGGTGCAGCTGGTCTCCCACACAGGCCCCATAAACGAAAAACAAAGGAAAGAAAAAAAGCCACTTCCCAATGGAAATAGAGGAAGAAAAAAGGTTCTTCCCAAAAAAAAAGAAAGAAAGAAATTGAGGATAGCTTAAACTCTGGCTACACTCTGCCTGGCAGTTCTTTCAGGGACAGGTTGGTTAAATTCTATAAAAATATAGCACCTGAAACAGTGGGTTACTAACTTATTAAATAATGTGGCTGCTAAGGCGAAAGCTCATAAAAAATAATCTCTTACTGATAAAGAGCCTACAAAAATTATTTTTCCATGAACTAAAATACAGGTAAATTTTTTGATCTACACTGTTAATAATTGGCAAGTTGCATTAACATGTTACTTGGGATCTATAAAAAGGATGCTCCTTTTAAGTTTTTATAAACATACTCCACAAGTATTGCCTAAAGTTCCCTCTTAAAATCCTATACAGGTTGTTTTTAATACTTTTATAGATGGCTTATGTAAAAAAGACTACACAGATAAAAGCTGGTAATAGAATTGCTCAATTGTCATTGCTCCTATGTAGTGGGTAGCCATTCCAGCTTTGATCTGGAAGTTCCAACCCCCATTGAGGCTTCGGTAACTGTCACGCCTACAAGGCGGGGCCAGGAGAGGGCCCTGAAGACCCGAAATCTGCACTCTCTTGTTTCCTGGACCGTGGACGCTGGAGGTAGACCGAGCAGAGTTCTCCAGAGAACACCTCAGACTGCGCTACGTCTTTCCCAGACCCTGTTACCTATCCTTTCATTTGTAAGTTACCCCACAAAATAAACCTCCCTTTTAACTATGTGGAGTGGCCTTAATAATTTCACCAATACTCCCATATTTTAAAGGTAAAGCAGCTCCAATATGTAGGACAAGAGGTTTTGAAAGTACTGGAAAGAAAGTATTTTGACAAACTCTTACAATGATGAAAGGCCAAAGCTGAAATTACAAGTAAGTGGAATTGAGATTTCAGGCCTACTTAGACACTAAAGCTGATGATGTATCTATAATTTCTCAAAAATCTTAAAATCCTAACTGACCTTTACAAGAAATCTCCACTCAATTTTTAGGCATTTGAACATTATCTCAAGTAAAACAAAGTATAGAGTGAATTAAATGTATAGGGTCTGAAGTGCAAATAGGGATATTAAAGCCTTATGTGCCTGATATAGTCATTAATTTATGGGTGAGAGCTTTGTTACAATGGGAAGCTCAAATTAATATTCCTACAATTTCAGAAACAGCTTATGAAATGATGTTAGAAATGAGAACCCCGGTCAGAGAAACGTGAGAGGTAGGAAGTGACTGTGGCTGCTCCCCTGCTTCTCGGATCTTTCAGGTTTTTACCACAGTATCTGACTCCTGGTTTTTATTGATAAGGTGAATTAGGTTTACTCTTCATTTGGCGTCCAACTTTTGGGGCATGAATTCACAATATACCTGCTTGCCAGTGACTTTTGCAGCCACCTGCACATGCCAGAGCTGCACTCAGGAACTGCACCCGGCAAAGTCACCACACCAATGGCAGGCTTTCCCTTTCTTCCCCAAGCCCTATGAGCAAGTCTGGGCTTTTCCTGCCGCAGTCTGTCTACAGTAATCTCCACAAGCTCCCAGCTCCACAGGTGCCTGGGCTTTGAACACCACTGGACTTAGCCCCTCACCACCCGCCAGGTCTGCCTTCAGGCAGTTCTCACCACATGTGTTTCTTACTCTCCCTGTGGGTTGTGGGCTGCTGCCACACTAGGTAGCTGCCTTGACACCCACTGGAGCTTCCTTGATATGTGCTATTGTTGCAACTGCCACACACACTCAGCTTACAGCTACACGCTAGCAGCCGCAGCTGTCCTCAGAAAGGCTGTATACTGCGTTCGTTCTCTGCTCAGATGTGCTATACAGAGGCAGCCTGCCTCACACTTCACCATCAGCAGCAGCAGATTTGGTGAGACAATTGGGAATTCTTAAGAGGGGGAATTAGTTAAAAAAGAGAGAGAGAGAGAGGTTTTTTCCCCATGTCAAAAAATGGGAAACACTATTATGATGGAGGGAGTTAGGTCTCTGTATGATTACACAATGGATGGCTTAAAAATGGAATGAGGGGATAATTAATTTAGATGGGACTTACATAATGTCAATTAAAAATATCGGTTAGATAATTCTTGTTTTATCCCTAAAAGACTTGATTGATATGAGTGCCAAGATACAGGCCTTAGAAAAGGTTATTACTGATAATATGCAAGCCCTAAAACTAAGTACTAAAGAAAATAATGCAATTTGACTGATCAGTTACAAGTCTTAGAAAGACGTATTAAAACAGATAATAGAGATATTCAGACACAGAGAGAGAAATATAAGAGAACCAATCTCACCATTACATTATAAAATTAGAGAGGAAATTATTGGTGAAATTATTAAGGCCACTCCACGTAGTTAAAAGGAGATTTATTTAATGGCGTAACTTACAAGTTAAGGGATAGGTAGGTCGCGGGGTCTGGGGAAGGTGTATCACAGTCCAGCGGTGTTCTCTGGAGCTCTGCTTGGCCCACCTTCACCGTCCAAGGTCCCGGAACCGAGAGCGTGTCCACCAATCCAGATCTCGGGTCTCCAGGCGCCTCCCTTGGCCCCGCCTTGTAGGCGTGACAGTTGCCGAAGTCTCAATGGGGGTTGGAACTTCCAGATCAGAGCTGGAATGGCTACCCACTACAGGAAATGCCTAAGGTTATCAAACAACCAACCTTAATTTATCCAGTCACCTTACAGAAACAACTGCCAAATGACAGGTATCCCCAAGGCTGTGTAAGAGCTGACTGGATTCCTGTGAAAATGTTAGATTTGAGGAGATTTAAGGAAGCCATAGTCTCATGTAGTCTGCATTCACCTTTTGTGAAGCAGATGTTAAATTCATGGTCAACTAGTAACAGAATTGTCCCACAAGACTAGAGAGAGTTGGTTACAGAAATACTGGAACCTGGTCCTCAATTACAGTGCAGGACCTGGTAGAAAGAATAGGCTAGGACCATTGAACAATGAAGTAGGGCTCGAGGTATTGAAATCTCCCAAGACCAACTTCTCAGAGAGGACAAGTATGCTGATGCACAAAGACAGTCTCTATATGATGACCACACCATCTATGCTATGCAGCAGCTTTGAATGCTTGGGACAGAATTAAAGGAGTCAGAAAGAGAACTGAGTCATTTACTAAAGTTATACAGGCCTGGCATAGCCGTATCTGAATGGAATGGCAGAAGTCATAAAGCCAGCACAGCTGCTTGACAAAGACCCAGCAGAGCTGAGCCACATGATGGCCGCCATGTCACCTTTGGTTTTCATCTCCACCTGTTGCATACTTGGGGCACTTTTAATATTTGTACAATTTCGGGATATTGGATTGATGAAAATTTTCTAATGAATCATTAATGACTTCTCCCAGGAATGCTGCTTTTAAGCTTCCCCAGGACACTCCTGAACATACTATTCTCCCTGCTTTTAGGGAGATATCCTTATCTACTTGAAGGTCTTCTTTATACCTTGGAGGTTGTGACCCATAAAGAGGCGACAGGCTCTTCATGAGACTATCAGACATTCTTGAAACATCTGTCCCTGTACTTACACAGGAACAAGATATTCAAAACAAAGTAAACTCAAAAAGGTCATCAAGATTTGGTGGGCTAGAGGAGTTGGCCACAGTTCAGATTATAAACCTCTTCCCACTGTACACTCAGACAATTACGTGACATATAACTCTGCCCTACACAGAGGCATATTGACGAGCAAAGTATGGAGAGGAAAGGTAATAAAAAAATGAGATGTCAGGACCTCCCTCTCTTAGAAAAGTTAACTCATACAGAGCCACTATAATGTCATATGACCAAGGAACAACAGAATGCCAGAATTAGACATATAGACAAGTTCGATAAAGATATAAATGTAAACATTGATTGTATGATGCCAGAATTTGAATAATAACTGCAGCATCTTTGGCCTGAGGATCTTTCCTGGGCACACTGACTACTAAGAGTTAATAATACACTGCTTGGGACATGGCAAAATGCCCAGGGTGGCTTGAAGATTTTGTTTTGGTCTGCTGTTCTTGAAGCAACCAAAGCTACTAGCCTGAGAACAGTCTGTCATATGCCTCTAGATTCTTAAAAATTGGACTATGGGGTTAATGAGTAAGAACGATAACTGTTATCATTGATAATGTTGATAATGATGTCAAAACTTGAGGGAAAATGATTGGAATGATAACTCTCTTCTGTCATAGTTTATTAATGGTAACTAAAACATGAACAAGAAGAAGTGAAACAGATGTCCTAAACCAAAAATGAAATGATCTATGTTTTGGGACATCATGGATGTATCCCTGCTTACTAAATTCTGTATAAATAAAGAAGCACTCTGGCTGCTAGTCAGTCAGGTGGCAAGATTCCCTCACCGACTCCTTACATCCTCTGCTGGGACCTATCCCACTGGGGATGACTTCCGTATGCTTTCTCTCTGTCCATCTCTCCTAAAATGAATCTAAGAAGTATCTATCCTATGTCTGATTCTTCTGCTGGCATCCACCCATCTTCAGACCCTGCACTCATCCAGACTGGACTCCAGCACAGGCCCAAAAGAAACCTTCACTGATTTTTTACAAAGATTGACTTCAGCTGTAAATAGAATGATACCAAATTCAGAAGATAGACAAATAATAGTTGAATCTTTGACTTTTGAAGATGCTAGTGCACAATGCAAAAGGGTAATTAGGTCTTTAAAGGCAAGATCGGCACCCATAGAGGAATGAATCCGAGATATAATCAATATTGAATCTCATGACCATGACGATGCTTGGATAGGAGAGGTAATTTCCAAAGGCTTGAAAAAAATCAAAATGTCAGGTGTTTTAATTGTGGCAAACAAGGTTACCTAAAAAGGGATTGTAGGCAGTGCATTCCTAGAAACAATGTGTTTTCTAATCCAAAGAGAAGGCCCTTGCCTTCTGGAGTATTGAGAATGTGTGGCAAAGGCCAACATTGGACCAATGAATGCAGATCAACAAGGGACAGACAAGGTAACCCTTTGCCATTGGTAAACATCTTGGGGGCACCTCTCACAGTTCCCCATGTCAAATTTGGTTCAGTCATTCCCTGTCAGCAAGGGGGAAACTCCTCCTCAGAGCAATTAAAGGACTTAAATTAAAGGACTTTACAGTGAAAAACCATAATGCTCTGGTTGACAGAACAGCTTTAGAAGATAAAACAAAAATTTCAAGAGTAACCATAGAGCAAATGTTTTGGCAAACTTCTATACATGATCAAAGACCAAAGCTAAATATATGAATAAATGACATTATAATTGAAGGTCTTGTAGACATAGGAGCAGATGTAACACTAATTGCACCAGAATCTTGGCATTCAAATTGGTCTCTTCAGGAGGTAAATGTTCAGGGTTTATGGATCAGAACTTTATCTCAGGTAAAACAAACCATGAGATAGATCAAATATATAGGACCAGAAGGACAGAGAAGAAAATTAAAGCAATATGTGTCTAACATAGCAGTGAGTTTATGGAGATGTGATTTATTGCAGCAATGGAATACACAGATTAACATTCCTCCAATCTCAGAAACAAACCTAAAGCATGTTTCTGGGAAAAAATATTAAAAGGCATTGTTGATGTTTTTGTTCTTTTGCTCTTTTGGGGGGCCCATCACCCAGCTCTTAAGTAAATCACACACATAGGCTTATTTTTAATTATAAATGCCAGCCTTACCTTACCTTGTTTCTTGCCAGCTCTTCTTTTTTTTTTTTTTTTCTCTTCTTAATTTAAATTATCCCATCTATCTTTGGCCTCAGGGCTTTTACCTTTCTCTATTTCTGTATATCTTTTCTTTCTTCTTTTTTTTCTTCGAGACAGAGTTACAACATGTAGTTTTGGTGCCTATCCTAGAGCTCTCTCTGTAGACCAGGCTGGCCTCGAACTCACAGAAATCAGCCTGGCTCTGCTTTCCGAGTGCTGGGATTAAAGGTGTGTGCCACTGCCACCTGGCTTTTTCTTTCCTTCTTACTTCAGGTCTGGCTGTATAGCTGGGTGGCTGGGTGGCTCAGTGGCTGGCCCCTGAAGTCCTCCTCCTTCCTCTCTCATTCCTTGATCTTTCCTCTCCCAGATTTCTCCTTCTATTTATTCTCTCTGCCTGTCATCCCTGCCTATCCTTTCTTCTGCCTTACTATTGGCCATTCAGCTCTTTATTGGAACATTAGGTGTTTTACACAGGCAAAGTAACACAGCTTCACAGAGTTAAACAAATGCAACACATCTTTCCATCATTAAACAAATGTTCCACAGCATTAAAAAATGTAGCACATCTTAAAATAATATTCTACATTTCCTCCTTTTTGTCTAAATAAAAAGAAAAGATTTAACTTTAACATAGTAAACTATAAACAACAAAAACAAGTAAGAATTATATTTACAATATTCAGACCATTTGTATTTAGCATATTCAGAGAAAATAATCCTATCTTAGTGAATTAAAAGTTTTACACATAATTTACTTTCTATCATAACTAAGGAAAACTGCAACTATAACTCCATCAAAGACCCCCAGAAGTATATAATGTTACCTAACAACAGAGACATCTTGCTGTCTGGACAGTCACCCAGAGTTCCTCTGAAAGGTTGGAGCATCCATCTTCAGCCTACAGGTCTAAAATATCTGGCAGACTTTTCAGTGAAGCAGTAAATTTCAAGGACTGTCCTGCCTTGTATTAGCAAAGTTCATCAGTCACTTTCCTCTAAGTCCTGCAGAATATCTGGCAGACTCTTCTTTGAAGCAGGAATTTTTTTGGGAGAGTCGGGGATTGAGACAGGGTTTTTCTGTGTAACTTTGGAGCCTTTCCTGGAACTCATTCTGTAGCCCAGGCTGGCCTCGAACTCACAGAGATCTGCCTGCCTCTGCCTCCTGAGTGCTGGGATTAAAGGCATGTGCCACCACCACCTGGCTGAAGCAGGAATTTTGAAGGATTGTCCTGACTTGTTTGGCAAAGTTCAACAGTCTTTTTTTCCTGTGTGTCCTGCATGTCCAGTCTGCACAGCACATTGTCAGCAGTCAATGGCAAGAGCAGTTTCTTGCCCAGTGGCTAACCTTGCCACAATGAAAGCAAACTCCCTAAGGAGCTTCTTCAATGCCCACCATTCTTTTTTTTTTTTTTTTTTTTAAGATTTATTTATTTATTATGTATACAGAAGAGGGTGCCAGCTCTCATTACAGATGGTTGTGAGCCACCATGTGGTTGCTGGGAATTGAACTCAGGATCTCTGGAAGAACAGCCAGTGCTTTTAACCTCTGAGCCATCTCTCCAGCCCAATGCCCACCATTCTTTTAGGAAGTAAAATTTTGCTGCCAGGAGCAGATGTGTCTCATTGTCATGAAAAACTTTATATTAACAAAACACATTAAATCCCATATTCTATAGCTCTTTGAAGTGTTTGAAGACCATTTATCTATCTAAAATATATCCCTATATGATCTAAAAACATGCCTAACATATCTACAAATTTGGTTGTTGTAGATAACTACTAACCTATGTTTCTTGAATTTCCTTAATAGTTTATAGTAATAGCTTTCAAAAACTAGAACTTTACCTCATATTGTATTTATTTATTTATTTATTTATTCAAAGTTATTTTATTGCTGTGTACACAAAAGTTTATGCCACTAGAGCAGAGGCTGTGGATGATTCATATTTCCAATTGGGTGGGAGGACCCGCTTAGTCTTATAGTAACGAGCCAGCCGGTGAATTCTGCTCTCTGTAGCTGGAGTTTTCCTGCCTTGCCCACAGTCAGGACAAATCTCTGTCACCCACCAGTCCCACAGCTGCTCAGACCCAACCAAGTAAACACAGAGACTTATATTGGTTACAAACTGTATGGCCATGGCAGGCTTCTTGCTAACTGTTCTTACTGCTTAAATTAATCCATTTCCATTAATCTATACTTTGCCACATGGCTCGTGGCTTACCGTCATCTTCACAAGCTGTTTCTCATCGTGGCGGCTGGCAGTGTCTCTCTGACTCAGCCTTCCACTTCCCAGCTTTATTGTCCTCCTTGCCCCGCCTACACTTCCTGCCTAGCCAATGGCCAATCAGTGTTTTATTTATTGACTAATTAGCAACACATGTGACATACAGAAAATCCCACAGCAGCTCTCTATCAGAATCAGGCGGAATTTAGCATCCTTGTCCTTTCTGTTCCTCTCAAGATGCTTTCAGACAGCCACCGCTTTCTTAATCAAATGGTACAGATCCTCAGGGAGGTCAGGGACAAGGCCTTTCGACTTACGGATTCTCAGGATTTTATTACCAGTCACAAAACGGACCTGCGCCACACCATCCGAGTCCCTCAGGATCACACCGATTTGGGAGGGAGTCAGGCCTTTCTTGGCTAGTTTGTAAATTTGTTCCTTCATGTTGTCAGATGTCAGTCAGCTTCAGCCACGTGGGGATGCTACGGCGGTAGGGCAGCACCGACTGGGACAGGCCCTTTCTGGGAGCATGCATGCGACCCATGATGGCGGAGGTCTGGCAGCAAAGAGAGAATGAGTTACCTCATATTTTAAATGAACTGCATAGGTACAATACCTTAAACAAGAGTAGAATCATATATACAATATGTTGTAACAAAAATAATCTTAAATTTGTATCAATAGGCCAAGGCGGTGGCGGCACATGCCTTTAATCCCAGCACTTGGGAGGCAGAGGCAGGTGAATCTCTGTGAATTTGAAGCCAGCCTGGTCTACACAGTGAGTTCCAGGACAGGCTCCAAAAGCTACACAGAGAAACTTTTTGTCTCAAAAAAAAAAAAAAATTGTATCAATATACAAAAGCTCTTTAAACAAGAGTAGGAACATATAAACAGTATGTTATAACAAAAATTACATTAAATGTATATTAATATACAAAATCCTTTAAACAAGAGTAAAAACATATATACATTGGGTTATAACAAAAATTTCCTTAAATTTGAATCAATATACAAAATCCTTTAAACTGGGCAGTGGTGGTGCACGTCTTTAATCCCAGCACTCGGGAGGCAGAGGCCAGCCTGGTCTACAGAGTGAGTTCAAGGAAAGCCAGGACTGTTTCACAGAGAAACCTTGTCTCGAAAAAACCAAACCAAACCACCACCACCACCAACAACAAAAATTCAACCCCAAAAGGTACAAATCAGGAGAGATCGATTATGGAATCTTAATGACTTTCAAAAATTGATGGGAGACATTAGCTGGCTACGGCCCACAATTGGATTAACAACTCAAGAACTGAATAATTTGTTTCAAACCTTACAAGGTGGCAAGGACTTAAGTAGCTGAAGCTGAGAGAAGCTTTGGTAGAAAAGAAATTATAGGATGCACATATGGGTCATTTGGATCCAGAGTTTGATTACATTCTGGTTATTTTTACCTTCTACACATTCCTCTACAGGAATTTTAATGCAGAGAGAAGTTAATATCTTAAAATGATTTTTTTTTTCTGGAGCTGAGGACCAAACCCAGGGCCTTGTGCTTGCTAGGCAAGCGTTCTACCACTGAGCTAAATCCCCAACCCCTAAAATGAATATTTTTACCACATGAACAGAGTAAAAAAATTAAAGACCTATGTAGAAAAGGTTTCTTAGTTCATTCCAAAAGGAAAATTGAGAGTTTGTCAATTAGCAGGAATAGACCCAGCAGAAATTGTAGTACCTTTTACTGATGCTGAAATTTTCTCTTTATGGGCATAAAGTGAACATTACCAAAGTGCTGTATGTCAAATGTGTTGCTCTGATTGGTTAATAAATAAAACATTGATTGGTCAGTAGCCAGGCAGGAGGAAGTATAGGCAGGACAAGGAGAGAGGAGAATTTGGGAAAGTGAAAGGCTGTGGCAGAGAGACTGGCAGTCGCCGATGTGACAAGCAACATGTGAAGATGCCAGTAAGCCATGAGCCACATGGTAAGGTATAGATTTATAGAAATGGGTTAATTTAAGATAAAAGAACTAGATAACAAGAAGCCTGCCACAGCCATAAAGTTTGTAAATAATATAAGCGTCTGTGTGTTTATTTTACAAGTGGGCTGTCAAACTGCCGGGGCCTGGCAGGACCTGGAGAGTAAACTCCAGCTACCCAAAGAGCTTGCAATAATTTTTTTGTGAGAGATTAAACACAAATATTTCAAAAGCAAGAGAATTCAGTTTATACAGAGAACTAACTTGATCCGTCCTCACATTGTATGGGAAACACCAATTTTGGGAGCCCCTACATTCTATACTGATACAAACAAATCAGGAAAGGTAGGTTATAAATCAGGAAATCTGAATAAAGTGGCTCATAGCCATTATGATTCCATTCAAAGGTCAGAATAATATGCTATTCTCATGTTATTAGAGTGACTGCTAAACCTTGCTAAACAGGGTGGGACAGTCTTTAAAAACCTTGCTTCATAGAAAAGTCTGTCAGATGTTAGAGGCATGCAGGGTGAAGATGGATGCCCAAACATTACAGAGGAACCTTGAGTGACTGACTGTTCAGGCAGCTAGCTGTTTCTGTCATTTCTTAGTTTTGAGAGTTGTTTGCTTTGCACTTCCTGTTTACTTGGGTAATAGATCCTTTTCCGGTCTCTGATGGAGTTGAAAACTATATAGTTAGAGTTATAATTTTCCTTGTTAACAAATTCAGAAAAGCAACTCACAAAGGAGGTTTAAAGTGTATAAGGTTGAGAGACATAAAAAGATAATTTTGGGCTTTTTCCGGTGGCGGCTCCATGCGGTGAGGGGCTCGTGTTCATACTCAACAGCTATGCCGTCCAAGCATCCGCTGCAGTCCATGCAGGTCTTCGGACGCAAAAAGTCGGCCACAGCCGTGGCGCACTGCAAACGGGGAAACGGGCTCATCAAGGTGAACGGACGTCCCCTGGAGATGATCGAGCCTTGCACGCTGCTGGGCAAGGAACAATTCGCTGGTGTGGATATCCGGGTCCGTGTGAAGGGTGGTGGTCATGTGGCCCAAATTTATGCTATCTGACAGTCCATCTCCAAAGCCCTGGTAACTTATTACCAAAAGTATGTAGATGAGGCCTCTAAGAAGGAGATCAAAGATATCCTCATCCAGTATGACCGGACCCTTCTTGTAGCTGATCCACATCGCTGTGAATCCAAAAAGTTTGGAGGTCCTGGTGCCCGTGCTGGATACCAGAAATCCTACCGATAAGCCCATCTCAAGGATCAGGGTTTACCTTTGTAATAAACATCCCAGGGTTTAAAAAAAAAAAAAAAAAAAAGACAGTTTTGGGTTGGTAATGCAAGTTAGGATAGAAAGTGAATTAGGTACAATACTTTGGACTCACCAAGATAGCATAGACAATAGAGTATTTTCTCTGAATTTGTCAAATGCTATGGACTAGACATTGTTAATGTAACTATTGCCTGTATATATTTGCATGTAGTTATTGTACTTATTGTATATAGTTTTTCTATGTTAGTTAAAACCTCGCTTTTTATTTGACCAAAAGTGGGAAATGCTGTGGAACAATCCTTTTTCTGCAGTATGAATATGTATTACTCTCATTTGCTAATAAAAGTCTGATTCGGCAGGAAGAGATTGAGTGCAAGAGCCAGACAAGGAAAATTCTTGGAAGAGGAAGGGCAGAATCAGTAAGTCGCTGGCAAAGGCAGAGAATAAAAATGAGAATGTCATACTGAGAAAAGATACCAAGTCACATGGCTAAACATAAATAAGAATTATGGCCGGGCGGTGGTGGCGCACGCCTTTAATCCCAGAACTCGGGAGGCAGAGCCAGGCGGATCTCTGTGAGTTCGAGGCCAGCCTGGGCTACCAAGTGAGTTCCAGGAAAGGTGCAAAGCTACACAGAGAAACCTTGTCTCGAAAAACCAAAAAAAAAAAAAAAAAAGAATTATGGGTTAATTTAAGTGTAAGAGCTAGTTAGTAATAAGCCTGAGCTATCGCCCGAGCATTTATAATATAATGCCTCGGTGTGGTAATTTGGGAAGTGGCTGCTGGATATTTGGGAACAGGCAGTCAGGACAGGAAATGGCTAATAAAAAGCCAGCTCCCAAAAAACCGACATGGAAACATTAATTATAAATGTTCAGCTGATAGTTTAGGCTTGTTACTAACTAGCTCTTAAAACTTAATTTAACCTATATTTCTTATCTATCTTCTACTATGTTGCTTGGTACTTCCTTTCAGCATGGCATGTTCACCCTCCTTCTCTTGGTGTCTCTTGGTGTTTCTGTCCTCCTACTTCTCAGCATTTTCTCAGTCTGTCTGGCTCTCCCACATAACCTCTTCCTGCTTCACTATTAGCCAGTTAGCTTTTTATTAAACCAATGAGAGCAATACATTTTCACAGCATACAAAAGGATTATTCCACGGCAGGCATTATGTTGGCATTTGAGTCTGTATTGTGAATTCAAGTTTATACTGTGAGATTGAGTCTTTTGCTCTTCCTAGAGTACTGTGTGCTTCAAGATTTTGAGGGTTTTTTTCCCCAAGTGCCTATCCTGTTGTATCACCCAGCCTTCCTTCCTTTCTTTGTTCCTTCCTTCGTTCCTTCCTTCCTTCCTTCCTTCCTTGCCTTTCTTTTTTCCTTCCTTTCTCTTAATATTTAAAAATGACTAGTAAAGGGCTGGAGAGATGGTTCACAGGTTAAGAACACTGGCTGTTCTTCCAGAGGTCCTGAGTTCAATTCCCAGCAACCACATGGTGACTCAGAACCATTTGTAATTTGATCTAGTGCCGTCTTCTGGCATGTAGGCAGAACACTGTATACATAATAAATAAATAGACTTTTTTTTTTAAAAAAAAAGACTAGTAAAATAGATGTAGAATTCACTATATCAACCTTATAGTGTATAGTGTATATTTCAGTGGTGTTAAATACATCCACATTTGTACAACACATTTCCAAAACTCTTGCCATTTCACTCTTAAACCTGGGAACATCTCCCCTCTTCCTTGAGCCCTGGCTCTAGATATTTTGCATATAGTATATGTATATGCAAATAGTATAGGAATATGAGTATGCAAATAGTATATGTATATGAATATGCATATAGCATATGTCTTTTTGTGATTGCTTTTTTTTTTGGTTTTTCAAGACAGTATTTCTCTGTGTGTATTCCTGGCTGTCCTGGAACTTGCTCTGTAGACAAGGCTAGCCTTGAACTCACAGAGATCCACCTGCCTCTGTCTCTCAAGTGCTGGGATTAAAGTCATACTCCACCATAGCCCAGCATAATTGCTTTCTTTTACTCAGCACTGTGTTCTCAAGGTTCATTCATACTGCAACATGTGCCAAAAAACTTCCTTTAATATTCTTTTTAATATTTCAGCATACATAGAAATCTCCTTATGTTTAGATGTTTCAGGGTTCTGTTCTGTTGTTCCCTTTGGGGGAGAGGGGCAAGTAGGCACAGAGTCAAACCACGCAGACTCTGGGAGAAAGTAGAAACAAGCTCAGTTTATCCTGGAAGATGCAAACCTTATATACCCTCCACCCCACCCAGTTGGGGAGGGGCACTGATGAATATGCATCTGCGGGTGTGACATGGCTGCCTCTCATTGGTCCAGGTCATCTCCAGATCATGTCTCAGCTGCTGTTGCTAAGGCCCTTAGGCAGACCCAGGTTGGCTCTCAGAAAGTATCTTTTTTACTGGTTTGGGTCGGGTGGCCCTCAAGCAATGAATCATCCTACATTTAGACATTTATTTTATTTAAAAATTGTGGTTTATCTGGGTGGTGGTGGTGGTGGCGGCGGCGGCGGCGGCGGCGGCGGCGGCGGCGGCAGTGGCAGCGGCACACGCCTTTAATCCCAGCACTTAGGAGGCAGAGGCAAGTAGATCTCTGTGAGTTCAAGACCAGACTGGTCTATAGAGATAGTTCTAGAACATCCAGGGCAACACAAATAAACTGTTTTGGAAAAAATTGTCCTTTGGACATATTTTCTGTGTTGGATGTCTTGCTTATATGCGTGTATGTGAACCATGTGCATGCCTAGTGGTCAGAAGGCACCAGATTCCCTGGAACTGGAGTTACAGTTGGTTGAGAATCATGTAGGTGCTGGAAATTGATTGTTGGGTCCTCTATCAGAGCAACAAGTTCCCTTAACACCGAGCCATCTCTCCAGCCCCTTTAGCCTTTCGTTTTATTGGCACTGTCTTAGTTGTTCAGTAGCCTGTGTTTTGTCAGTCAGTCGAAGAAAGAGGTCACTCCAAGATGAAAATTTTTTTTTTTTTTAAGATTTATTTATTTACTTATACAGCATGTATGACTGCAGGCCAGAAGAGGGCACCAGATCTCATTACAGATGGCTGTGAGCCACCATGTGGTTGCTGGGAATTGAACTCAGGACCTCTGGAAGAGAAGTCAGTGCTCTTAAACTCTGAGCCGTCTCTCCAGCCCCCAAGATGAATTTTTTAGGCCTGTGTGGCAGCAGAAAGGTCCAACCTCTGATGGACTGAACCTCGAATAACCATACAAAGGCTTATTTATTTGCTGAAGGTCCAGCCTTCTGTAGGTCAGAGAGACTGGGAACAAGATGCTTAGCTGGGGAGAAAAACAAACTTCTTTTCTGAGGGATAAAAACTTCTCTTTTATTTTTCAGACACCCTTTTTATATTCCCCATACCAACTCCATTACAAGAGAAGGATTTTTCCCATAACTGAAAGTTACACAGTTACTACATAATCACCGTAAAAACATATTTTTCTGGAACAGGTCAGCCCTATTATATTTCTTATCCACGTCCTTATACATTTTCTTAGAAACCCACATTCAGTTAAACATTCTTCTTTTACAGTTCTCACAGATCAGGGCCCTTCAGTCATAACTGTTTACATAGGCAGTATTTTTATAATGGCCAGAAAAACAGGTTACTTGTTTCACTTTCTATGTTTTAGAGTCCTGTCAAATTATCTTAACTAACCATCCAATTCTGTGTTTTCTAGTTACATGAAGTCAATTGCTTAAAGCTTTGTTTTAGCTATGATGCACACTGAAACCTGTGAATATATTTCCCAACATTAAGATTAAAAGAATTTAGCTGGGTGGTGGTGGTGCACACCTTTGATCCCAGCACTCGGGAGGCAGAGCTAGGCGAATCTCTGTGAGTTCGAGGCCAGCCTGGTCTACAGAGCGAGATCCAGGACAGGCACCAAAGCTACACAGAGAAACCCTGCCTCGGGGGGAAAAATATTAAAAGACCTTGCTGGGCAGTGATGGTGCACATCTTTAATCCCAGCACTCAGGAGGCAGAGGCAGGTAGATCTCTGTGAGTTTGTGGCTAGCCTGGTCTACTGAGCAAGCAAGTTCCAGGATAGGCTCCAAAGCTACACAGAGAAACCCTGTCTCGAACAACAAACAAACAAATAAACAAACAACAACAACAAAAGCGTAAAAGAACTTGAGATAGCCTGACTCCTGGGACTCAATTGTTTTTATTAATCATTAACTGAAGCCACAGTCTATTCAGCTCCTCAATAGAAACTCATGTGTTCTAGCTGTGTGAGACTTCCTTGTTCCTATTTTATACTCTATGCAGCCCCTGCTTTATCAGTGGTGGGGGCAACACTATATATTTATTTTTAATACATATATTTTACCTATATTAATTTTTCTACTAAACTAACCTCTATCATAATCCCTTACTACATTTGTTACAAATCCTTAATCATCAAAATTCTATCATTGTATGAAATCATTCTTTCAGTTAAACAGTATTGCTTAAGAGGAAATCATCTTCATAATAATCCACAGGTTAAAAATGCCCAGTAGAATGGGACATTTCCATGAGATAATCACACTACATCAAAGGCAGTGGGGACCCCCACACACATATTCACACCATGCCAGATATCAGGGAAAAATGGCAGCAGCAAACATGTAAAGGCACAGCAGTAGCAAGAGGTATTCTGGAGCCCAAGCCCTTTGGGACCTTCTCTATTGGAGATTCACCCACCAGTGCCTTGCGTTCTGTTGGGCTGATCTCCTGAAGCTCAATTGCCACCTGCTGCTCCTCTGACAGGGCCACTGACAATGGTTGTTGCACGAAGTTGTTTTTTGAGTAAATAAGTTCCTCATATATCTCTGATCTAGTCTATATGTTTTCTTAAGGAAAGCATCACATCCCTGCCACTTTAATCTTTATTGTGTATTGTTTGCAGTACCCAAGAACCCAAGAACTTCAGGTGTGCCAGAAGTGTCTCGTGACCAAAGTCATGCAAAGGCTGTCAAGCTCCCTTAGAAAAACAACTCTATAAATCACGGAAAACAATCTCGATTTCCACCCAAGATTTCTTCAAGGTTCCAGTACTTCTAGAAAACTACTATTCTCATGTTTACCCTTGATACTGTGACGCTGCTAGATTACTGCAACACTGAGTTACTTTTACATCTCTGTGACAAAGCAACTTAATGGGAGAGAGGCTTATTTGGGGTCACAGTTCCATAGAATATGGTCCATCGAGACAAGGAAGGCATGGCAACTTGGGCATTTCCAATCAAAGAGGCAGGAGTGTCAGCAGATCAGGAAGTACAAAACTTGGGCTGTCACAAAAGCAAAGACCACAAACATTGCTTTCAAGACCTGCTCTTGAGCTCCACTTCTGCTAAGCCATCGTCCCCAAGATGCCACAACTTTTACAGATTGTGCCACCAGGTACAGGCCAAGTGTTCAAACAAATGAGCTTGTGAGAGCACTTCAGATGCAAACATTTAGAGCACGGGTGTGCCCCTACAATGATGGGCACATTTACATTTCAAAGCCTACTTCCAATTCTTTTATTTATTTATTTTTGAGACAGAGCCTCACTGGATAGCCTTGGATGGCCTAGAACTTAACTGCATAGACCTGGCTGGCCTCAGACTCTCTAGTGGTTGTCTTAAAGGTGGGTGCCACCATGCTACAGTCTTATACAATACAAATTTCGTTGTCTATTCCAACTACATTCCCATCACCTTCTTACACCCTCTAGGATCACCCATAACAGCTGCTTTTGGATCTCTAGATGAAGGGATTTCTTCCTCTATGCAAGAGGACCTGGCTCTTGGTGACTGCTTGGTGACTCAGCCCAGCTTACCTCCCCCATGTTTCCATGGTCCTTCCCCAGCTTCCTTGACCTCCCAAATCTCATTGTCTAAATAGAACTTGCCCTCCCTTAATTTCGGGGATTTAACCATGCTTCAGTGCTTGGCTGAACCCCACCCCTCTTACAATGTCATGACTCCTTTTCTATTTCTGCAGTTCTTTAGCACATTCTCCCCCCACCCCAAAAGCTAGGACCGTCCATGTTCAGGTTCAGGTCATAAGCTTGCTCTCCATCCCTACCATCTCAGCTCCTGTCTGGGACAGTTGCCAAACAAACCGTATAGGACAGCCCTTTCCCTGCTGACGCTCTCACTACATTAGCAAGAAGCCCAAACAACTTTTGCCTCACTGGATTTTTTGGTTACCTAAGGTGGGGCTGAGAAGGCATTTCTGAAGTACAATGAGCAGCTGTACTCACACAGCTGCCCCTGAGGAGGCAGCTGCTACTGATGGGGCCACAGGACAGGAAGCATGGGGCATGAGGGTGGCAGATTGGGTGACGGTAAGACTGAGCTCTGAGGCCGACTAGCCCTGCCCTGCTGCTAGTGCAGCTGCTGCTTCTCGTGGATTATAGAGGGAGTTGTTTGAGGCCCACAGTTTGTGCAAATGCTTCATCTGGGAGATCTCCAATGGCATTGTGGACCTAGGTCTTTTGCCCTCCTGTACCCAAGACTTGAAGGGGGATCAGATCTAGCTTTTCTGCTGTTTTTCTCCAACAGCCTTCCTATGGTGCCCTCTGGATCTCCTGCTCCATGGAATCTCTCTGCACTATCAATCAGCTTGTTTAGTAAATTTTCCATTTACTCTTGTCTGAGCTACAATGGGGGACCTCTCTTTTTGCCTTGTGGGCTTCCCTGCTTTCCTTTTCTCCATCAATCTCAGGCCTACAGAGGGATTTATATCCTTTATGAGCCCTACAATCATGAAGAGGTTAATTCAGTCCCAGCACTAGGGAGAGGTAGACCGATCTCCATGAGTTCAAGGCCAGCCTGGTCTACATATCAAGTTCCAGGCCAGCCAGGGTTACATAGTCAGACTTTGTCTCAAAAAGAAAAGGAAAGAAAATATGCTACAAAGTATGGAAGTATTGCATTGGTGAGCAATAAACACAAGACATACAGAAACAAATAACAAAATGCTAGCTATAAATTAATTTAACCTGTCAATGGTTAAATTAAATAAGTGGTATAAACTACAATTAAAAGGTAGAAATCGGCAGAATGGCTTTTTAGAGGCATGATTTAATTATATGTTGTCCATAAGAGGTTCATTTTCAAAAAACATTTATTTATTATGTATACAGTATTCTGTCTGCATGTATATCTGCAGGCCAGAAGAGGGTGCCAGATCTCATTACAGATGGTTGTGAGCCACCATGTGGTTGCTGGGATTGAACTCAGGATCTCTGGAAGAGCATTAAGTGTTCTTAGCTGCTGAGTAATCTCTCCAGCCCCAAGAGGTTCGTTTTTGATACAAGGATATAAATAAATTAAAAAGATACTAATGGAAAAGTGTAGACCCTGCAGATAATAACCAAAGGAGAGTAGGATGGCTGAACACAGTGTTGCATGCTTAAATCCCAGCACTTGGGAGGCAGAGACAGGAAGAACACCTCAAATTTAAGGCCAGAGGGGTTTGCATCGTAAGTTCCAGGTTAGGCAGAGCTACACAGCAAGACCCTGTCTCAAAACAAACAAAAGTAATGAGGGATGGGAAGAGGGAGAGAGGGTGGGGAAGAGGGAGAGTTGTATTACTACTGGACGAAACAGGTTCGAATCTTGCCTCTGCTTATATTCGTTCTGCAACCTCAAAACCCTGCCTCAGTTTCATAGTATATCAAAGTGTGACAACCATTATCAATCATTTCGCTATTTAGCAAAATCAAAGGAAAATCTTCCTTTTTGTATACGCCAATAGGAATCCTGTAGAAACTGGCCCCAATCAGGTACTGCCGCGCGGAGGCGTGGGGTATCTAGGGACTTGTAGTCCAGGCGGTGGAACTCGCAGTCCCGGCAGGCACCGCGGTGGCCTTCGCTGGGCTACGTGGCTTGGCCGCCTGCGCCTGCGCAGGCAGGTGGGGCAAGATGGCTGCCGAGCAAGGCGTGCGGGTTGTTGGGACCCCACCCGGAGTCTTGCTAGGAAGAGGGATGCGGGCCTTCCTGCTGCTGTTGTGGTTTGCAGCCCGCGGAGGCGCGCTCTATTTCCACATTGGGGAGACCGAGAAGAAGTGCTTTATTGAGGAAATTCCGGACGAGACCATGGTCATCGGTGCGGGGGCGAAAGGGAGCGTTTGGGACAAGTCAGTGGTCTTGGGGCTGGGGGAAGCAAACCGTCCTGGGTAGCTGGCCAGGCCCTGTCCTGTCGGCCGCCGACCCGGCGCCGCATCGAGCTCTTCTCATCTTCCCTTTTTCGTGTCTCCAGGAAATTACCGGACACAGCTGTATGACAAACAGCGGGAGGAGTACCAGCCGGCCACCCCTGGGCTTGGCATGTTTGTGGAGGTGAAAGACCCCGAGGACAAGGTGAGCTGGCCCTGCGTCGAGCAAGCTCCGGTACTTTGTTAGTTTCCGTATCTGGTTGAGTGAGAAAGACGGTGATGTGGGAAGATGCCAGGTTTTCATTACGAGCTTGGGCCGCGTTTGCTGGACAGGTGGCTGTTCTCAACTTCTCAGTGACTGCTGAGTGATTCCAAGTCAGTTACTGGCCTTGAACCAGCTTGTGAAATGGAAGTTCACTTATTTTGTACTAGTGATATGTGGATTAATGGTAGTGATGGATATCAAAAAGTTGCTAATACTGAAGCTGTTATTAAAGCCAGAATTTCATAAAACAGAGCACCTTCCAAAAAGGAGTACCTTTTAATTTTGACAAATAATGTTTTAAAAATGAAAAACAAAATAGTTTGGTTTCATCAAGGGCCTGGAGAGATGTCTCAGCGTCAGTTAAAAGCATTTGCTGTGGCCAGGCAGTGGTGGCACACACCTATAATCCCAGCACTCGGGAGGCAGAGAGAGGCAGGTGGATCTCCGTGACTGTGAGTTCCAGGCTAGTCTGGTCTACACAGTGAGTTCCACGACAGCCAGGGATACACAGAGAAACCCTGTCTTGAAAGATCAAAAAAAAAAAAAAAAAAAGAGCATTTGCTGTTCTTGCACAGAACCTGAGTTCAGTTCAGTTCCTGGAACTCACGTGATGGCTCATGACCACTCATAGGCATGCACATGGAGCACATACATATGTGCAGGCAAGACACTCATACACATAAGGGAAAAAAAACCTTGCAACAAGGTGGGCGTGGTGCAGCATGTATTTAATCCCAGTCCCTGGGAGGCAGAGGCAGGCCGGCCATCTACTTCTAGGCCAGCCAGGGATACATAATGAGATTCTGTCTCCAAAACAGCAACATGAGCATCCAGCTGACACTGCTAAGAGTGAATAAGGGAAGTCCTTCCTGGGAGTAGTCACTTGCTGGCCTGATGTTGGATGCTTTAACCCTGCTGGCGACCGCTGCTGAGGAACTTGGGATCTTTTAGTGTTGTGATGTGGCCAAGGCTCTTCTTACTATCTTTTGTGGTACTTAGTGCCTTTATTGCCGTTTTTTTTTCCAGCCTCCCTACAGCATCACTGACTGAAACTTCTCCCCTGTCTCCAGGTCATCTTAGCCCGGCAGTATGGCTCTGAGGGAAGATTCACATTCACCTCCCATACCCCTGGTGAGCACCAGATCTGTCTTCACTCAAATTCTACCAAGTTCTCTCTCTTTGCTGGAGGCATGCTGGTAAGTGAATCCATGTGGGACTAAAGGCTTTCAGCCGGGATACCTTGATCAAAGGACTGTTGGTACTGTGAGTTTGAGGGGTCTTGGATTCTGTGTCTTTTAAAACCATTGGATTTCCAGTAGACATACAGGACATAGTGGCTGATCAATTTGTATAACCACTCCTTAGGACCCTAATAGTGTATTTTAATACAATGCGTACGTATACGGCCATATACTTTATCATCTCTAGATCACTTATAATTCCTAATGCAATGTTAGTGATATATATCTATATCTCATACTGAACTGATTTAGAGAACAACCAAAAAAGTCTCCATACTTGGTACAATACATGTATTTTTTAAATCTGTGTTTTTGCTTTTTGAAGTACTTCTGATCTGCAGAAGCCACAGTTACAGAGAACAAATGGTATGAGCATTAGTCAGCTCATGAGCCCAAATGGAGCACTGAATGGGGTCTCGGTATGTGAGCTGAATGAAGACATGAAGGAAAGTAGAGGGATCAGCTGCCAGTCAGACATTCAAAGGCAGCAGGACTGCCTGACTCTCCTGTCTCGATCTTTCATCCGCAGAGAGTTCACCTTGACATCCAAGTAGGTGAACATGCGAACGACTATGCAGAAATTGCCGCCAAAGACAAGCTGAGCGAGCTGCAGCTGAGAGTGCGGCAGCTGGTGGAGCAAGTGGAGCAGATCCAAAAGGAGCAGAACTACCAGCGGGTGAGTGAGTGGGCAGGATGGCAGGCTTCCCAGGAGCTGCCTGCCAGCTCAGCCAAGGGACCCCAGGGCACTTACTCTGGCCAGAGTGCAGGCCTAGAACGTGAGTGGGTCTTACAGAGGCCATGTAAGTGAGCTACAGACTCTTAGGAGCCTGACATCTGGCCAGGTAGTGGTGGTGCACACCTTTAATCCCAGCACTCGGGAGGCAGAGGCAGACAGATCTCTGAATTTGAGGCCAGCCTGGTCTACAGAGTGAGTTCCAGAACAGGTACCAAAACTACACAGAGAAACCTTGTCTGGAAAAACAAAAAAGCAACAACAACAAAAAAAGAGCCTGATGTCACACTAAGTCACATTCACAGAAGAACAGCATGGCAATTGTTTTAAAGGTTCTAGGTGCTGCCAGAACCCAGAGCCTCTAAATTTGTCACTAGGGACCAGACAGGTACCATGAATGAATGTTTCCTTAAGGAGTTGTAGAACAGTGACCCATCTAAACAGGGAAAATTGTAGAGTGTCTTCCAGGACCTTCTTGCAGAAAATGCAAACCTGAGTTTTTAGCATCCCCACCCCACACCAATAAGAGCTAAAGGTCCAGGGATTTTTGTTTGTTTTCATTGTTGATTTTTCCAGACAAAGTTTCTCTGTGTAGCTCTGGCTGTCCTGGAACTCGATCTATAGATCAGGCTGGCCTCGAACTCAGAGATCCTCCTGCCTCTGCCTCCAAAGTACTGGGACTAAAGGCGAAGATCCAGGTTTTTATGTGAAGTTTTTTAAGTGGTGACAGGCATGGTGGCACATACCTTTAATCTAAGCATTCCAGAGGCAGAGGCTGGGGGGTCAATGGGATTTCGAGGCCAGCCTGATCTATATAGCAAGTTCCAGGCCAGCCAGGGATGCATAGTGAGACCACATCTTAAGAAGGAAAACAAATAAATAAAAGCAAAAAACCTACTGTGGGGCTTGGGGGTTTAGCTCAGTGGTAGAACGCCTGCCTAGCAAGCACAAGGCCCTGGGTTCAGTCCTAACCTCCGAGGGGAAAAAAAAACCTACTGTGTGAACCAAACAAAACGTATCCAGCCCACCACTTTGCAGTCTGAATATATGACACAGATGATCTTCAAGGGGCAGCTTAAGAGACCTGGATGGGCCGGGCGGTGGTGGCGCACGCCTTTAATCCCAGCACTCGGGAGGCAGAGCCAGGCGAATCTCTGTGAGTTCGAGGCCAGCCTGGGCTACCAAGTGAGTTCCAGGAAAAGGCGCAAAGCTACACAGAGAAACCCTGTCTCGAAAAACCAAAAAAAAAAAAAAAAAAAAAAAAAGAGACCTGGATGGAAGTCCACACTAAGTACCCCAGGACACCTCTGTCCCTTGGGGTTGTCACCATCCCCTTACTTCTCTAGGTATCAGGAAGGGTCAAGTGAGGACCTGACAGATGCACAGACAGACTAGGAGAAATGCTTTAGTCTGCTGGCAGTCACCTGACTGTTGATGATGAAGGCAGTTCCCAGGCATCTGGCTGGAATGTAGGCAGAGAGGGTGGCCCTGGGTCATCCTTGCAAGCTGGGAACTCAGTGATTCTAGCAATCCTGGACTGAGACTTGCCATTCATTTCCCCACAGTGGCGGGAGGAGCGCTTCCGACAAACCAGTGAAAGCACCAACCAGCGAGTGTTGTGGTGGTCCATCCTGCAAACGCTCATCCTTGTGGCCATTGGTGTCTGGCAGATGCGACACCTCAAGAGTTTTTTTGAAGCCAAGAAGTTGGTGTAGCTGTCCCAAGCCTCACAGGCAATTTTCTTCCAGGCTGTGGGAAAAGGACCTCCTGGAGCTGGTTCCTCTCTGGGAGGAGGACTAGTTTTCAGCCATAGATGTTCTGAAGGGGAAAGGGACTGCAAGCATGCCCTCACTCCTCAGGCTCAAGCTGAGGGCAGCAACTTGGCTAACTAATGCTGAGCGGGTGGTGGGACAAGCCCTTCCCACCTCCACCTCTGGACCTTTTGCAGTAATCACTCAGGAGCTGGTGATGCCCTTGGTGTCTTAGATTCTCAGTGTTACTGATCAGGGATGTGGGCTGCTGTCTGGGGTAGGTTTTGGGAGGGAAGTGGGTGGGCCAGCAAGCTGGTTTTCTTTCTGTCTTCCTTTGTTAACACGGGATTTTGAGCAGGTCAGGGTATATCAGTGACTCCTTGTTATTCCAGGAACCTTGCTTTTCTTGCCTTTGGCTTAGAACCAGCCTACTGATCTAGGTGTATGTGTGTCAATTTAAGGGTGGGGTGGAGGGGATGCAGTGCAGGAAAGGGGCCCAGAGGTTGGCTTGGGTTTCTTATAGTTGTCCTTTCTGGGGCTTGAGCAACTGGTAATAGGCAAAGCAGAGACTTTGGTGCTGGTTGGAGACAGAGCCTGCAGTCTTAGTTACTGAGTTTATTTTCAATGAGTTTGGGTTTGTTACATTGGTTTCCCAATTAAAAAAAAGAAAGACTTGTCCTGTGTACAGTTAACTCTCAGCAGGTATGACAATACATGGACTTGCCGGGTGGTGGTGGTGCATGCCTTTTGAATTCAAGGCCCGCCTTGTCTACAGAGTGAGTTCCAGGACAGCCAGGACTACACAGAGAAATCCTGTCTTGAAAAACCAGAAATTTAAAAAATTTAAATAAATACATAGAGATAAGAGAAAGAACAACCTCTTCCAGTGGGCACAGGGCTTCACATTCCAGGATCAGTCTCCATCATGTGAACATCATGCTCTCCATCCTTTGCATGTTTTCTTGTAGCAGGCATATGGTAATGGGTTTGTCAAAACCAGTAACAAATTGTAGGGTTGCTGGTGTTTTTATGAATTTTTGAAAGGAACACCTGGATGTAAAGCGCATTCTTACCATAATATCAAGGACACTCAATATCAACATGACGTATAATTGAATGCTGTAATATAAAATGAGTTAACTTTGGCTGGGCGGCGGTGGCTCATGCCTTTAATCCCAGCACTTGGGAGGCAGAGCCTAGCGGATCTCTGTGAGTTCGAGGCCAGCCTGGGCCACCAAGTGAGTTCCAGGAAAGGCGAAAAGCTACACAGAGAAACCCTGTCTCGAAAAACTAAAAAAAAAAAAAAAAAAAAAAAGTTGGGTTTTTATGTGAAATTTAGTTGAGATACTGAGATCTAACACTAGAGGGACAGGTCACATGGTCCCCCATCACTGTCTGTCATCAGGTCCTACCTAACTGGTCTCCGCAGAAAGTCAGCCCTACCTTTAGTCTGCCACATCAAGAGCTGACTTGCTAACAGGGTGGGTGAGGGTTGTGTTGTGTCAGGGTGTAAGAGGGGAAAGAAAGTTAAAGACAATTAACTTCTCACCAGTAGTGGAGCTCTATCTTGAAGCAATGTTGAGATTGCAAGTTGTGGGTGAAAAGGGATTATGCAGACAAAGCACCTGATTGACCTGTACCTCAGTTCTCTCATCTTCACAAGGGAAAGAATGCCTGTTCATAGGGCTGAATAAAAGAGAACAGTAGGACAAATCTGCTGTGGTGGGTGGAAAGCGGGTGTCGATCTTCAGGTCTCAGGATCTAGCGGGCAGAGGAGACTGGACCAAGCACATGGCGTCTCAGTGGCAGGACATGACGGCCTCCATGCGCAGAGGATCACTCCTAAAGGAGGAGCATCTAGAGAAGGCGGTGACCCGTCTGCTGAGGGCCATCTGGAGACGGGTCCCCTGGGCTCCCTGTGCAGACAGTTCCAAAGGAGGCTGCCGCTGAGAGCCCTCAGCCTCAACCTCGGGACTGGCCCCTCCTGGAAACCCCTGGAAACCCCAGAGCCAGAGCAGCAGCATCTTCAGGCTTCAGCTCGCTCAGCCAAAAGCACCTTGGGTGCTATGTCCCAGAGAATCCAGGAGTCCTGCCAAAGTGGCACCAGGTGGCTGATGGAAACACAGGTGAAAGTGAGGAAAAAATGAGTCCAGAAGGACAGAGGATCCTCACCACCCAGTCTGAGCCAGAACACTCAGCTATACAGGGCCAACTGGGATGCCAGAGTCGGGGGACATCCTCGCCTCTCTGGCCAGATGAGTCTACATGCCCATTGATGTCAGTGGCTAAGGAGGGAGGCTGCCCTCTGGAGCCCCTGTTCCTCCACAGAACTTCTCTGCTCTCCCAGTGAGTCTGACATTGACCTAGAGCCTGTGGGGGCTGGAATCCATCATCTCCAGAAGCTGTCACAAAAACTGGACAAAGCCATCAAGGCTGAAGAGGGTGGTGACATGACTGTCTCCCTTATTCATGAATGAAGACAGCAAGCATCCTACAGGAAACAGGCCCTGTGTAGCCACCCACTCCATGAACTTCCAGGAAGAGGCACTGGGCTCATCAGCATCCCCACACCACTGCTAACCAAGACTTGACTAACGGGATCCAGAACCCTTCTATTTCAATTATATCTGGGTCCATTGATAACCACTGGCCACAGCCCAGGAGTAATTTAGGAAGACCTTGAAGAGGTGATGGGAACTGCCCATGTTCTCCAGGAGGACTCATACAGCACCCTGTTCTCCAGCCTCACAGAGGCTCATCCATATTAGGAATGTAATTGAGATACTAGACAGTTCTGAACCTTGTAACTAGGACCAAGACCCTGCAGGAGTCATCCCATGAAACCACCCCCTTTATTCCCAGTGCAGAGATTCTTGGGGGCCACTTTTACCCCTGATCCCACAGGGCCCCATAGGAAGAAAGGAGATATTTGTATATTGTGCAAGCCTGAGCTCTTGGGGCCTACTTATCAGCTCAGTGTGGGGAACTGGGATGTGCAGGGAGGGGAACACTGTTCAAGACCACTTTCTTTCTGTCTTTCTTTTTTTAAAAAAGATTTATTTATTATGTACACAGTGTTCTGCCTACATGCATGCTTGCAGGTCAGAAGAGGGCACCAGATCTCCTTACTATGGATGGTTGTGAACCTCCATGTGGTTGCTGGGAATTGAACTCAGGACCTCTGGAAGAACAGCCAGTGCTCTTAACCGCTGAGCCATCTCTCTAGCCCCTCAAGACAAGTTTCTGCTCTTTGTAAATTATTTAGGAAATCTACTATGTCATTTTATTAGATACCAGTGTGTCAGTTTCTAGATCACATTTCTTTTTCATAATTAAAAACTCGCTTTTGACAAAAAAGAAAAGAGTACAGTAGTAAAGAATTTAGAATAATGATTGCCACAGAGTAGGACTTAATAGATATTAGGTATTTATTAGAATATTAAATTTTTCCTGAAAGAAGAGCAGAGGTCAAGTCCAGTAACTGCCTCTTTCTTTCGTGGGGAGGAGGGGGAGCTGGCAATGGATAAGGGAGTGGATAAATGCACACAAAGACTGAGCAGATAGGGAGCTTGGTCTCTTCGTTAGTGTTTCAGTTCTCTTTAAATACTGGACGACAGCATTTATATAGTGGTGACTGTGCCAAGCATTGCACCAAGTCAGTTTACAGTTTCTACAATGACCATACCGAATAGAAACAATTTATATACCCAAGTGGTGAAACAGTCACAGAAAAGTTGACTTGCCTCAGAACATGCTTGAATTGTCGGAGCAGGGTTTGAATCGCAATCAGTGTTCAGAGCTCAGCTCCTATTATTTGGTGAGTCTACCGAACCCAGCCCTGAATCCTGAACTGGCTATTGTGCTCCAAGTTTACATGCTTATTCTGCTGGGCTGACCATGCTGTGATGCTGCCAGCCTTCACTGGGGAAAATGAAGAAGATGCACCTTATCCCAGAAGTGCTGTTCTGGAGTGCACGTCTAGTCCCAGCTATGCTCAGCTGGTTTGGAGGCCTTTGACCTGGGTGAGGGGAAGGAGCTGCCTTTTTTTGTGTGACATCCAGCGGGTCCCTGCTAACAGTGTGAAGCGGGTTCCCGCCGCCGGGTTTCTCCGGGCAGCAGAACCTTCCAGCGGCGGCGCTGGGGTGCAGCCGGCCCGGCCGGAGGGACGGACCCGGCGGACCGGGGGGCGGGGCGGAGGCGGAGACGCCGCGTAGGCCGGGCAGGCCTGGCGGCCGGGCTAGGTGCAGAGCTCCATGTCCAGCTGTGTCTCCCCACGATGTTGCCATCCCGGAGGAAAGCGGCGCAGCTGCCCTGGGAGGAAGGCAGGTGAGCGGCGGCGACCAGCCGGAGCCGCGTCCTCTCGGGTGCCATTATTTTCCTTAACGCCGGCAGAATCTAGGGGCCTGACGCCGTCGCATCTGCATTTCTGGGGGTCACCCTAAGGGTCTTTGGTTTTGGGGGAGGGAGTCATTGGCATTGGCTGCATGGCTCTCTTTTTCTACCAGCTTCCATTCCGCATATGTCTCTCTCGGGCTCTGTGTCGCGGTCACGGTCTCTGTGTCTTCTCTGCATTAATCTCTCTTTGTGTTTGTTCCTCTATTTAGTCCCTTTCTCCCATGTGTCTTTTGTGTGTGTCTTTTTCCCTCACTGGTTCATCTGTTTTCCTGCGGGACACTGATTCCGTTCACTTCTTACAGAGGATCCTCGCTATGCTGTGGCACTGAGGGTCTGTATTTCTTTTCTGTCTGCCTCATCACATCCATGTGACTTCAGATCCTACCCCTTTCTTTCATACTTCTTCATACTTTGCAGTTGGCCCGGAAGATGACACCAGACAGAAGCTTCCTATGTTCTCTGCCTGGTTGGTTAGCCATTGCCTGGCTTACACTAGACACACCCATGAGTTCATTTCCTGTGCTGTTGTACATGCATGGGTCTAGCCTCGAGTGTTAGGTGTGAGTCTGGCCCGATCTGAGTTTAAGATATTTCTCACTGAAGCAGAATTGGGGAGGTGATTTCTCTGCCTACACTTATAGGGACAATATACTTCAGACTTTAAATATGCTCCCCTCTCCCATCCTTCTTCCCCCAAACACACCTTAGTGGATATTCACTTAATGAGTGACATGTTTAGTAAGAATCGAGTTTAGTGGGCACAATTTTTTTTTTTTAAGATTTGGTGTTAAAATGTAACAGTAATATAATAGAAACATGGTGAATGGTGGCCAGAAACAGACCAGTTAATTTTTCTGACCTCAGTTTTCCATCTCTGAAATGAGCAGTCATATTATCTACTTTGAATGGTTCTTTGAGGATTAATGAAGATGATATCTGAAGGAAGTAGAGGAGAATTTCCATATTCTGATCTGTTTCTTTTATTGTGTTCTCAGAAAAATAGATGGATGTCCATTCTGTGCTTTTGATACAGTGGCAAAGACCCACGTAGCAAATATAAAGCACTGCAGTAACTGTGTGCTAGCTATAGAACAAGCGTGCTTGGAGTCGAAGCACCTCTAACTAGCCCTAGGTGTTGACTGATACAGGAAACCAACCCTTTTTTAAAATGCCCCTCAGAACATGGGTGTGGGAACACCTGGAACTGCAGTTCTGGAGACTGCCACCAGGTGGCACCAACAATATCTGTTCTCAATGTCCACTATCATCAGCTTTATTGATAGAATTGGGATCCTCAGTGGTTTTGGCCTTTAGAGCAAAGAATGAGAGTGCCCTTGGGCACTACAATCCTCGAAGAAAGGGCAAGTTGAATTGAAGAAATATCATAAGAAAGTGCATGGACTCTTCAATCCATGCCATACTCTTGGATAATGGTCATTGCTTATTCCCCCCAAAGGAGGTCTATTACCCATTGTTCATCGTCTAAGTCTCCACCCCGCTCCCAGAAAGAGCCCAGAGTGCAAGAAAGAATCTGTAAAGGTTCCAGGCTTGTCAGACCACTTGCAGGTCTGGGCTCTACTGCTCCACAGTGGAAACCATCACCACAAGATGATGGGGGGTAAGTCAGAAAGCCGGGGAGGGCGGTCCTGCTGGGCAACCTAGCAGCTGCATGTGCGACCTGGGCCTGGCTTCAGGGCTGCTGGCTTCCAGATTTGCAGTCGTGTCTTTTGAAAGGTAGGCTTGGATGTGGCTCCAGCGTACGACTTAAAGCATGCTTGGACTGCTTTCACCCTTCCTGTACTCAGTTGGCAAGCTCTCTGCTGTCTGACTGGGCCTGAGGCGATAGAAAAGAATATGACATGTTCTGAAAGTAGGATAATGCAGCTCATCACACATAGGTGATGTAAAGAGGGAAGTGCCAGGTACCCTGGGAACACAAAGCAGGGAACTTGGTGGGGGCAGTGATGGCCATGACATGGATCTTGGGCCTTGAAAGATTGGTAGGAAACTGCTAAACAGTTAAAATAAGGAGGTGTCAAGTAGGAGAAACGTGGGGTGAGGGCTGGAGCAGGAAGGAATGTGGCAAGTGGAAAGGTCTCCTGTTATTCAGGATGAGAGTGAATGCGTGTTAGAAAGTGGAGATTTGACAAAACCACAGCACCTTGTCAGAGGATTCTTACTGCCAGACCAAGGGCTTTGGCTTTGATCTTGTAAGCCGAGGCAGAGCAGCTGTAAAATTGAAAGTGAAGAGCAGGGTGAGGACCATTAGTCAAGACTATCGCAGGAGAACTTAGGAGGTAGTGTCTACAAGACCTGATAACCGGCCAGGAGGTGGTGGCACACACCTTTAATACCAGCACTCGGGAGGCAGAAGCAGGAGGATCTCTTGAGAGTTTGAGGCCAGCCTGGTCTGCAGAGCGAGTTCTAGGACAGCCAGGGCTACACAGAGAAACTGTGTCTCATACAAACCAATTCCTGACTCTTAGAGGCTAACGTGGATTTCTTTACTGATCGCTTGGGCAGGGAGGCAGGAGCGACTGTAGAGGAAGCTTCCTTCTTAGGTTTCTCAGATCCTTTCCTGATATCAGGAACTTTGAGAGGAGGGCAAAGGTGAAGTTCACTGTTGCTTTTTTGCCTCTTCGTTTTGTCTGTTTTTGAGACAGTGTCACCATGTAACCTAGTTTGACCTTGGGTGGAAATCCATCCACCGTGGCCAGTGGCCACCGTGCAAGCTTTCCGCACGTTCTTTTGTCATTGTTAACTGAAGGGCGGTTTCCCCGAGTCCCCCGGCGTCTGAGAGAGCCAGCTGTTTGTCCAGTTTCTCCCATTTGGATGCAGATGCTGAGCCCAGCCCTATGCCTTCACCTTCCTTTAGCTCCTGTCCTATGGCTACCCAGTGATCTGCACTCTCCCTCTGGACCTCACATTGGGCAGTTTTGAGCTTCTTTGAGCTTCCTAGACTAGATACTGGCCATTTTGCCTGGGTTTATGTCAGTACACACCCCTTCTTGGGGAGCGTTCTGGGCACCCTAACAGCATGACAAAATAACATTTCTGCTGGGTGAATTTTCTGGGGAGTGAGTTTGGAGTTTGGAAATCAGTGGGTTGTAGCTTTCTAAACTGGAACCCCTGCCATCGGCTAAGGACTTCAAGACACTGTCCTAGGGAGAAATAAATACGACACAATGAGCCTCTCCCTTTTCCCTGAGCACTCTTACCAGGAGCCCCTCAGAATGTGAGAAGTCACTGAAGAACTGGGGCAGCCCTGTCAGCTGTGAGCGGTCCAAGAGTGTCCCGGGGGTAGCACAGGCTGGGCCTACAGAGGTGAATGGGCTGAGAGTGTCCCGGGGGTAGCACAGGCTGGGCCTACAGAGGTGAATGGGCTGAGAGTGTCCGGGGGTAGCACAGGCTGGGCCTACAGAGGTGAATGGGCTGAGAGTGTCCCGGGGGTAGCACAGGCTGGTCCTACAGAGGTGAATGGTCCGAGAGTGTCCCGGGGGTAGCACAGGCTGGCCTACAGAGGTGAATGGTCCAAGAGTGTCCCAGGGGTAGCACAGGCTGGGCCTACAGAGGTGAATGGGCTGATCATATATGGTAGTAGCATGAGCAACATTAAACATTGCTTCTGCACTAATCCCTAGGTATTTAGAGGTGGCAAGTAGTCATCTGAGCCTGGAGGACGAGGCCAGAGAAAGGGTCCTTGAAAGGATCTCAGCTGGCCCTGCTCTCCTGACCTCCCTGCTCTTATCCCAGGGCCAGGTTGCTTCCTGGAGGCCTCCGCCGGAAGTGCTCCGTCTTCCACCTCTTCATCGCCTTCCTCCTGCTGGTCGTCTTCTCCCTGCTCTGGCTGCAGCTCAGCTGCTCTGGAGACATGGCCCAGGTGACCAGGGGACAAGGGCAGGAGACCGCGGGCCCACCTCGGGCTTGCCCTCCAGAGCCGCCCCCTGAGCACTGGGAAGAAGATGCATCATGGGGACCTCACCGCTTGGCAGTGCTGGTGCCCTTCCGGGAACGCTTGAGGAGCTCCTGGTCTTTGTGCCCCACATGCACCGCTTCCTCAGCAGGAAGAAGATCCCGCACCACATCTATGTGCTCAACCAGGTGGATCATTTCAGGTGAGGACCAGCTCCTAGCCAGCAGCACCGTTCCAGTGCCTCTCCTTGCCCCTGGCTCTTAGCGCTTGTTCCTGTTGCTCAGTGGGCTTGGGCCTGAGCGGGGCTACTGGAGGAAGGGCCAGATGGTGGGAGGGATAGGCCCCTCCACTGGATATAGTGGGAGCCTTTGGAGTGGGCCCGGATCTAATGTCTACTCTAGAAAGATCACTGTATGTGGAATAAATTGTATACTGATGTGAGAAGAAGCAGTGATACAAGGTCACTGGAGGGGCACTTTCCTCCTCCCTGCCATCTCCACTCACCTCCCGGCAGTGATTGTCCCCAGCCCTCCCTGGAACTGTCTCCCACTGTGGCCTTGGATTCCTCTTCCTCTCTGCTACTCAAGGTCAGTGCTGTGGCCCTGGGGCCTCTCCTGGGGATTCCCGTCAGCACGCACATAGATGCACAGAGACAACGCTCCCCAGGAAGAAAGGAGTGGGGAGGTGAGGAGCTTGCCGCCAGGGCCTGGTGAATCCACATGGTGGAAGGAGAAGTCTGACTCTCACAAGCTGTCCTTTGACCTCACCATTCTGTGACTTCCATACACACTCAGTGTTTTAAAAGGAGGGAGGCCAGGAAAGGCAGTACACTCCTTTAATCCCGGCATTGGGGAGTCAGAGGCTGGTGGGTCTCTGGGAGTTTAAAGCCAGCTATGTATCAAGTTCCAGGACAGCCAGGGCTGCATAGTGAGACCCTGTCTTAAAAAAAAAAAGTGTGAGAGAGAAACAGAAGATAAGAAAAAGAAGGGAAAAAGACTTCTCTGTCTGATACCCCACTGCTATCACCCTACTTCTTTATTCCTTCCTTCAAGGCGCTCTCTCTCTCTCTCTCTCTCTCTCTCTCTCTCTCTCTCTCTATCTCTCTCTCTCTGTCTCTCTCTCTCTCTCTCTCTCTCTCTCTCTCTCTCTCTCTATCTCTCTCTCTCTCCTCTCTCTTTCCTCCCTCCTCTCCCTCTCAAGACAGGGTTTCTCTATAGCCCTGGCTGTCCCGAAAAATTCGCTCTGTAGACCAGGCTGGCCTCAAACTCAGAGATCCACCTTCTGAGTGCTGGGATTATCTTCGAGACTCTTTCAACAGACATCTCTTATGATCTGCAACAGTCCTCACTGAGGTCACGGGTGACCATAATCCCGGGCTCTCATCCTCCCGCATCAGTGGCTTCTCTAAAGCAGATCTTTTTCCTTCTGATGCCTCTGCTTAACTTCTGGTTTTCTCCATCTCAGTGGCCAGCCCCGCTCATCTCATTTCCCGTCACCCTGTTTCTGATCTCTCATTGTTGTTCTCAGCACTCCCTCTCCTCAGTTGCAGACTCCCTGTGGACAGTCCCGTCCCTTCTCATCTCCTGGTATTATATGACGGGGAACTCCCTAGTCTGAGCTCCAGGTCTGCATATGCAGCCTCCCTCGTGATGCCTCCATCTGGTGGTCCCAATGGGATCGTAACTGAGTTTATGACTGCTACTCCCTCAGACCTGCTTTCTTTCCCTCTTCCTCATTTCAGGAAGAGGAAGCTACATAGTTCTAGTTATGCAAGCCAAAAAAGCTCTTTGTTTGTCACAGCGTCCAGACCATCAGCAAATGACATCTGGAGTCTGCCCAGTTCTCACAGTTCCTTCTGCTGCCCACCATCACCTCTTGCCTCTCAGTGTCTACCCCTCCCCTAGTCTCTTCTCAGTGTCCTCCTGGTGTCTGCTCTTGGTGGCCTTGGCAGTTACTCTTCTCTGTTTGGGGCCCTGGCTCCAGCTTCCATATGATCAGGCCTTCGAGGACTTGAAGTGCCGTCCTGGCTGTCCCGACAGCCGTGTAGGCGAACAGCTGCCCACCTCCCCCGCCAGTGTCCTTCTTCCCTGTCTGACTCTGACTTGCTCCTTCCTATTGGAAGGTCCTGGAGAACAGGATTTGGTTTTCGATGCTCTTTCTTCCAGAGTGGTTTTGAACAGTTTGGCATGTAGTAAGTGCTCCATAAACACTTGTGCAGCAAGCAGAGGGGACAGTGATGACAGGGTTGGGTGGTGACACGGAAGAAGTTCTCCTGCACAGCTAGGCTAGAGCGAGGTTGGTGAACAAGCTCGCCTCCTCTCCCTAGCATCATTTTTCTCGCGCAGGTTCAATCGGGCAGCACTCATCAATGTGGGCTTCCTGGAGAGCAGCAACAGCACAGACTACATTGCCATGACGTGGACCTGCTCCCTCTAAATGAGGAGCTGGACTATGGCTTCCCAGAGGCTGGGCCCTTCCATGTGGCCTCCCCAGAGCTCCACCCTCTCTACCACTACAAGACCTATGTAGGCGGCATTCTGCTGCTCTCCAAGCAGCACTACCAGCTGGTGAGGTCCAGCCCTACCTGCTCTACTCACTGAAATGCTGGGGATCTTTCCCACCATGGGCCTAGGCAGTTGTTGGGGGGGAGTGCAGCCTTCCTGGGGCCCAGCAGATGGAGTCTTGCCTGAGCTTGACAGGGGACTCAGCAGCAGCCGGAGACATAAGACAGGACCAGGAATGAGCACATTAGCCAGGGAGAGCTCTGCTGTGACCACAGAAGCCCCCGTGCCAGCTGGCCACAGAGAGCTAGAGGTGTGATGGCTGCAGACTCCCCCCTCAGCGTTGTCTCCAGGCCCTCCCTCCTTATGTGAGAAGGCTGCACAGCCGGCCCTTAAAACACGGCCGGGCTGGTGGGAGATGGAGCCCTTCCCCCTCCCCAGAATCTAGACAGGAGTCCCAAACTACAGCACACCAGCTCTTGATGGGACCCAGGGACACAGAGGGGTGGGAAGATCCGAGTGACTGTTCTCTGTCCTCCGTGACTATAGCCCCTGAGCCAATGCTCATCAGGGTTGTCCCTCAAACCCAGGGAAAGACCTGGGCACAGCCGTCTCAGGAGAACGGGTACGAGAGGAAGGCAAAAGCTATTGAGGTCGGCAGTTTTGCCCCCTGAAGGGAGCTGACACTCGAGACACTTATCACATACAAGTTCAAGGCCCTGTTAGAAGTGAGGAGGGCCTAAGGTGTGCTGACCCTTTCCTTCCACCCCCACATCCCCACTGCAGAGTGAAGGGACCTGCCAGCACCCTGTGTCACTCAGAGCAGTCAGGGCAGGAAGAAGACAGGGGAGCCTGGCTGGCTGGGCTCAGACTCGGCTCTCCCGAGCAGTAAGAGACTAAAGTGCACCCTGGGAGGAGGGCATGTGACAGACACTGCCTGTCTTTGTGTCAGTGCAACGGGATGTCCAACCGCTTCTGGGGCTGGGGCCGCGAGGACGATGAGTTCTACCGGCGCATCAAGGGAGCTGGCCTCCAGGTAAGGCTCCTCCCACGCCTCTGCCTGGCCCTGGGCTGCGTGGCTGTCCTGGGGGGCTGTCCGGAGGGTCCCTTCACTTGCTGCATCTTAGGGTCTGCAGCTGCTCTCCCTGGTTCTGACCCCTGCGTTCACCCTGACTTGCAGGGCTCTCTGTAGAGTCTCCTGTCCTGCGGGATGGCAGAGCCCCCGCCATGGCAGCCAGTGGGATCCCAGAGGAATTAGTGGTAAGGGCCAGGATGACCAGAGAGGCAGCCTGACCCCTACTTCCTTTGTTTTCCTTAGCTTTTCCGCCCCTCAGGAATCACAACTGGGTACCAGACATTTCGCCACTTGCATGACCCAGCCTGGCGGAAGAGGGACCAGAAACGCATTGCAGCTCAAAAACAGGTGCTGGCTAGTTTCCGCAGTGGTGAGGGATAGGTCGGAACCAACAGGCCTTACCATTTCACCAAGTTCTCCTTTTGCCCAGATGGTGCCATCCTCTCATTGTTGGGTCAGGTCAGTTGATGGGCATTCTCCATGGGCACCTTGCCCTGCTTGGTGGCTGCTGTGTGCGTCTGGGCACTGTGGATCAGCCCAGACCTGACTCATGGAGGCTGGGGTGGGAAGGCCTAACTGAAGGTGCCGGAATCCCTTTCTTGGAGGTGTATTTGCCCCACAGAAGAGTGGATTTTCCTTACTGACGGGGTGCAGGCTTGGCAAGAGGGCAGCTTTGGGTGCTCCTCTTTCAGTGGAGATGGGCGAGCAGCTGGCACCATGAAGTGTGAGTTCATGTTCTTTCCTCCTCTTCTTCCCAGGAACAATTCAAGGTGGACCGGGAGGGAGGCCTGAGCACTGTGAAGTACCGGGTGGACTCCCGCACAGCGCTGTCTGTAGGAGGGGCCCCCTGCACTGTTCTCAATATCGTGCTGGACTGTGACACGGCAGCCACCCCGTGGTGCATATTTGGCTGAGTTGGCGGAACAGTATGGAAGCCTGTTACTCCAGACCTCAGTGCTGCTCAAGCTCAGGAAACCTCAGGCCTGAGGCCCAGCTCAGGCCGCTGAGTGGCCTGAAGGAAGAGCCAGCCAGCTCTGCGGCAACCTGGCCCCAGCCAGGCTCAAGACAGGACACAGGCAGTTCCTGGGATGCTGCTGGAAAATTGCCAGAGAGAGGCTGGAGGTGGGCTCTTGACTGGGATTCTCCACCCTGCCTTCCCGCTTACCCTGCTCGGCCTGCCCGCCCACGCCGAGGCCCGAGGCAAAGGAAAGATGGGCTCGGACACCCTCGGCTCCTTCTGCTCCTTTGGAAGAAGAGCCTCATGCAAAGATGTAGTCAGAAGCCGCCATGGCCAGTGTGTGTGGCAGTCGCTATTAGGAGGCTTAGAACTTCAGAAGGCTGAACATGAGCCCCAAGGGAGCGAAGGACCGGCTAATACTAGCTGTAGCTGGTTGTTACCATGGAGGATTGGTGTGGGGGTGGGGTGCTTGGGTCACCAGGTCTCACTTTTCAAAAGAAACTAGAATGCTGGATCCTTATGCAGAATTTTCTGATTTTTTTGTTTGTTTTGTTTTTGTTTTTGTTTTTTTTTGTTTTCCGAGACAGGGTTTCTCTGTGTAGCTTTGCGCCTTTTCCTGGAACTCACTTGGTAGCCCAGGCTGGCCTCGAACTCACAGAGATCCGCCTGGCTCTGCCTCCCGAGTGCTGGGATTAAAGGCGTGCGCCACCACCGCCCGGCAATTTTCTGATTTTTAAATGGTAACAGCTGACTAAAACTTTAATAAGCGATGGAGGCCAAACGAAGTGTTGTGGACCACTGGTTTGCCACCTTTGGTTGACAAGGGGGTGGGTGCCGAAGACCATGATTCTCAGGTATACACTGGCAGGGAGTTGGATGAGGTAGGGCTGAGGGTGGCAGGTGCAGGTGGGAGGAAAAGCAGAAGGTCCCTACACTTCTGGCCTCCCGGACTCGAGCTCCCTTGGTCCCCTGGGAGGCTTGAGCCACTTCTGGCTTTGTCCGGTTATGCTCTGTCTCTGGGGTGCCACTCCATCCTGCTGTACTGGGAAGTAAGGTAACTGGAGAAGCAGAAGCACAGGACCCGACGAGGCGGGGTGGGGTGTGTGTGTGTGTGTGTGTGTGTGTGTGTGTGTGTGTACAGGACAGCTGAGGTGGGAAGAACCTGAGGAGAAACTGTGGAGTCCCCAGAGTCTTCTCATGGCTGGAGGGGAGGTTTCCGGCTGGAATGAAGGTTGTCTGCTTAAGTAGAGTGTGGGATTGGGGAGTGATGGTGGAGGAAGCCTCGTGTTAACCCCACTGGGAGAGAATGAGACCACTACCATAAGTTTTGAGCCAAATTTAAGGCAAGCTTTACTAAATATTGGCCAGGACAATGGACACTGGCCAGGTCCACACCCAGGATGCACAGAGTATGGCACAGAATTACATTTTTTGTTTGTAAAGACAAACCCCCCGAGGCTGTGCACCCCCACCTTAGTCCAGTCAGGGGCAAGCACACATGTGCCTCCTGCCTGCATGTGATCAAGTACATCCTGTGCATTTGGGGCAACCAGCCTTGTTTACTGAAGTGATAATGTGTGACTTGCTATCTTACATGAACAACATTCCAGGAAGTTATCTGTCCTTGGGCAAGTGGGCTTACAGGTTAGAGGCATTTCTGTTTTATAGATCTCTTAAGCACAGTAATTTAGACTTAAAACATAATGTTAGCTCTCACACCTCGCACCAATAAGAGCAGGAAATGAGTGGTTCACAATGCAGTCCTCTGGCAAGGTTTGCCTAGCACTAGGAGCAGGAGCTAGAAGGGTAGGGTTAGGTGTAGTTGGTGTAGTTAGGGTGCTTGGTTTAGCACTGGGACACCCAAGTGCGGTGGAAGGAAGGGGCTGAATTCCAGAGTTGAGAGGGTAGAGTCCAGAGCTTTGGTTCCAAAGACTCAGGATGATTTCAGGCCCGCTGTGTGCAGCTGGGAGGACTGTGTCCTCTACAGCCTGAGTTTAAGTTGAGAGGTGTGGCCTGAGACGGGGTGAAGCTTCAGGTTCCAAAGTCTAACTTAGGGTCCTTGTGACTCTAAATTGAGGCTGCCCAGGAACGGAGCCTCACCGAGCAGTGAGAGACAAGCCTGCCTGGCTTACAGTATCTGTGGAGACAGAGGAGGTGCTGCCCATGAGCTCCTATCTTCTCATCTTGGGTTTACATGTAACGTGGGCAATTACTCATGCCTCTTGGGGATGTGACAGCAAAGCCCCCAGCTCTGCATTTACCTGGCGTGTAGAAGAACTTGAAAAGGTGAGGGTCCTGTGCACCTGTACTGGGGATGTGGAACCAGCGGAAGAAAGGCCAAGAAGAAGCTCTCTGCTCCCTACTCCCCTGTGGCTGCTGTATGACATCACCATTGTGTGATGTCATCACCATTGTGTGATGTCATCACCATTGTGTGATGTCATCACCATTGTGTGATGTCATCACCGTTGTGTGATGTCATCATCGTTGTGCTGGTGGGCACCCCTGGCAGGAGCTGGTGCACTCCACATCTGCAGCCTCCCTTCCTTGTTCCCGAGTCTTTCCCATTCCTGGGGAGTGGAAGAGCATTGAATCCTGGTGGGCCAGGGGTGAAGCAGATGACAGTTTGCTTCTATGTTTTCTTTGCCTGCTCTATACACTGGCTCCAGCTAACATTCCTACCTTGCTACTGAGAATGTGGATAAAATGTGCCAGGACATAAGCATACCTCGCCAGTGTGGGTGTGGGAGTAATGCCCATCATTCAGAGAACAATAACTACTTCTCTACCTGTGTTAGGGTTCTCTAGAGGAACA